>NC_143012.1:284865618-285197493 GCF_055824585.1 Amblyomma mixtum | reverse complement strand
CACCGCCACCATGCTCAGCCGTCATTTTCTTTTTTTCTTTTTTTTTTAATCTTTTTTCTTTTTTTCCTTTTTACGTGGTTTGGTGACGTCACGCCACGTGGTGACGTGACGTCACCAAACCACGTGACGTCACGTCACGTGGTTTGGTGGCTGCCCCGCCGCGCCCAAGGGCTGAACTGAGTGATTGCAATATGCTACGCATAAAAAATTATCGCCTTCACCTTAGTCAACCTGCTGTCGCTCTCTCACTTCCTTTTGACTTTCACGAAAATCTGAATGCACCGAGAATTTATCTCCGTTATAGCCCGTGTGAAATTCGCGCACTGTGACGTGACGACCATTTACAAATTTTTCGCTCCAGACAACGAACTGTTGGTAATCTGATTGTGAAACAGATGGAGCCAGTACTGGAAGCGGAAGCCGTCATTTTTCTTTAGCGTCTTACAAAACAACACAGCCTACGAAAAGAGCAGACTGAAAGTTCGCCGTTTTCAGAGAGATTGTGCCTGTAGCGCAGGCAGACTAAAGGCGAAGGCCATTATTTTTTCTGCAGCGGCTCGAGACCAATGAGCTAAATGAACGTTCGTTGTTTTGAAAGACATGGCGTTGGTAGCACAGGCGGAGCAAAGGCGGAGGCCATTACTTCCGTTACTGCCAGGGTTGCCATTGGTGCCTACTTTGTGCTAAATTGGCTGCTTTACGACCCCATCTGGCTGCGAAAGTTTAAGATTGGCTACCTCGCTACTTTCTGGCTACTTCGAATTTTTAACTGGGCGCGTTTGCTAGCCATTTTTCTTTGTAGTAGTTACATATGCAGTAGGAAGCAACCATAACGACAACCCATTATTTCCGAGCGTTGTTCTCGTGGAGGTCGATGTACGCGTGCGCTCTTCCCACCAGCAGGGATGGTGAGTAACGAGGCACCCGAAGACATGCGCGCAGGTGCAGCCTTGGGTATGGCGCAACGCTACGTCGAGAACACGACAAGCACAATAACGTGGAGAAAATACTTGTGCACCCCGAGGTGACACAGTTTGTTTTATGCCTTCAGCGTGCCGTCTCAAGTGCAAAGCGTACGTTCCGAGAAGAATGGCGAGAGGGCAAGAAACTTGCGTGGATGCTAATGTAGTCGTTGGCTGTGCTTGGGTGGACGCTAATGAGTAATTACTGCTTTTTTGTAAATCTACTCCACCTAGGGGGCTTCCCCTAAACGTTGGATCATCAACGTTCCCACTTCGAGTTATTGATGAATTTGCTCTGGCCCTACCATCTGCTAGCCGTCTAAGTTAGCGTTGTTGGTAGAGCGACTACCCCGGATTGGCGGTTTCCTCGGTTCGAACCCCGGACCAGAAAGAATTTTCTTCAACTACGGAGTTTATGTCGAACCTCTATGCCTTTTCAACCGCGTAGTAGAGCTTCGGTGGATTCTAATGAATAATTACTCCCTTACTGAAAATAAACCTACTCCACCTTTACCGATTCTCATAAACATTCAGCCAAGAATACTGTATATCGAAGACAAGCTATGAACACCCGCTCTGAACTTGTAAGTAAATATTTATTTAATTGCACCGTGTCTGTGGTTTGAAGACCAAGCAAAAGGGCAAATTGTTGTGCTTTGTATTCTCTTTCTTGTGCTGATTCAAAATGCAGTTATTTATTAATTAATAAAAATTGAATTCATAATAACGCTTCTGTTCTATTTGGCTACAAATATGGTGCTAAGAATGAATGGCATGGCTACTTTTGACTGCAATTAGCTGCAGTTCTGGATACTTTTAAAATATGCCCAACGGCAACCCTTTCCACGGCGCCTCGCGAGTCGCGAGGTCTCACGAGGCATAGGAGCTGTTCGTTGTTTTGAAAGATAGCGCCAGTAGTGCAGATGGAACAAAACAAGGGGCCATTACTTAAAGCCCCCCATTACTTCCTCTGCAGCGCCTCGGGAGGTCTCACGAGGCAGAGGAGCTGAATGAGCTTTTGTTGTTTTCAAAGAGATGGCGCCAGTAGTGCAGGCGGAGTAAAGCGGGGGTCCGTACCGGAGGTATAGTGCCGGAGGCCATTACAGTTCCAGTGACTTAAGCATGGAGGAAGGAAAGAACTTTTCCTTCCTCCATGGACTTTAGCCATTACTGCGTATGTAGCGCCTCTCGAGGTCTCACAAGGCAGAAGGGCGGAATGAACTTTCGTTGTTTTGGAATAGATGGCGCCAGTAGTGCTGGCGGAGTAAAGGCGGTGGCCGTTACTTTTTTCTGCAGCTCCTCGCGAGGTCTCACGAGGCAGAAGACCTTAATCATGGAGAAAGGAAAGTTCAGGGGAGGCCCTCGCTATCCGAGCTGCACGCAAAAAGTGCCCTGGAAGTCTACGCGCTTTCGTAAGGACTACTGGGAGACTTAGGCCGACGGCGTAGCGAATAACAACGCTGGGCGCAGCGGCGTTGTCTGTTACATTGCCCGCTGCGCATGCGCAAGCGCGCTACGACAGTGGCCAAATGTGACGGAACATCCGCTTCTCCTGAGTTCTTTCCTTTCTCCATGGGCTCAATAAGTGTATAGATGACGCCAGCAGCTCCTGTCTTTTTTAAACGATACACCCCCCCCCCCCCCCCCTCCTCTTATGAAGACATATAGGCGCAGTTTTGAGAGACCGCAGAGCCATCGCGCTTCTGTGCTTTCCCGCGGCCGGGTGAGAGATGGGAACACCAACCACTGTGCAGTGGCGGCCTTAACGGCTCAGAAGGGAGAAGATTAGTGGCGACGGCTTTAAGGCTGCCGTTATACTTGAGATATTGTGCTCTGAATTTCTACTCCTATTACTTCCCGAGATGCGTTGGCTAAAGCACTACGACCCAATGGCCATACCTCCAGTACGCTTGTGCTAAAGTGTGAAGCACTGGATGGTTTATGGCACTATGTTTGCTCAAACTAACCGCCCGATAGAGACTCACGATAGAGAAGTGCGTGGCAAGCGCCCTGGCATGACCAGAATGGCTCATTTAACCTCCTGGCCGGAGGTAACGGTGACCGTTCTTCCCACTCTAAATAAACGAAGAAGGAAGCACACAGCAGTGTCGTAGCGCTTCCAAAAATTACTTAGAGGAGTAAATTTAGTTTCGTAAGGAGGGCTTTATCCACCGAGGGCTTGCCGGGAAGTCGATATTTTGTACTTGACGTGGCTAGCGTTGGGCCGAAAACGTGCATCCTACTGAGGAGTCAGGGCTGCGCCGCGTTACAGCAGCTAGATCTTGTCATCGAAGCCGTGATGTTCTACACACTGTGCAGATTACATTGTTCTACTAGAGAGTGTTTTTCTTATGTAGTAGATCTAGCACGACTGGGTTTTATGTATTAGGCTCATTTGAATGCAAAACTGCTTCACAATTTTTTTAATCCAGCAGAATGTATGGCTAGATGTTTTCTCCGTGAGTGTTTCATTTTGGTGTGTTCACGCTGTCGCAAGTATCTGTCTCGGGTTCTCCTGGACCCTCTTCATAGCGCTGTTGCATCTTTATTCTCAACTTCTCAACAAAAAGAATAACTGTCGTGTGCGATAACTGTTTCTACACACAATTCACCGCGTGGCTGAGTGGCTCTTGCGCTCTCATGCTGAGAACAATAGCGGCCGGTGGCGGTGCGGTTTGATGGAGGTGAGATGCGAAAACATCTTGACGCTGTGCCATGTAAGCGCAAGCTAAAACATGACGAGGGAAGTATTTTGTAGCATTACGCCTTATTTTTATTTCTTCTGGTCCTTTCAGACTGTTGTAGAGCGCCAGCCCAAGCGGGAAGCCACAATCAACTACAGGGGACCGAACGAATGGAAAACAAAACTAAACGTTAAAAAATAGGAATCTAGGTCCTGAAAATAAATCTGCCTCCCTTCATTACGGCGTCCTTATTTATGGGCTATGGCAGGAGTGGGAAAAACACAAAATCCAAGGTAACAAAATGCAGATGTCTACACGTGCTGCTTTGATAAATTAAACGCGAGATATCAATAATAGGCACTCTAAAAAAATAAAAATCACTCTTACGAGTATTAAAGGGATAATGTTTCGTTACGCTACTTTTATTATGCTTAGGTACCGCCGTTGTAGTTGTGTCGCTATTGCGTACAGCTGGTAAGTGGGTCCATGTGTCGCTGCCCACGCGCCCGCATATCGATGCAAGCAAAATACATAAGACGTCCGTGTGCTGTGCGATGTCAGTGCACGTTAATGAACCCAATTGCTCTGTTGCACGAAAATTGGTAAATTTTCTCTCGGAGTAAACAGACAAAGGTGTGGCGGGATTTTTCGTTGGCTTAGTTCAATTTCCCCTTAGTTCTCCCCAGCCTGCCTCTTTCGCGTCGTTGAACATGGCTACTCTCCATGAAACGAGAGCCGTAAGCTTCGCGACGGATTCGTCTTCGTTAGTTCGCTGCGCGAAGCTTTAACATAGGATGAATGATCATCATCATTATCATCATCATCAGCCTGACTACGCCCATTGCAGGGCAAATGCGTAAGGCTTTCTTTCTATGTCATTCGGTTTTGGCACGAAATGGCATCGCTTTGAAGACTGAATCCGGATTTCCCCTCTATTATACATCTAACTGGACGCCAAGTAGGATCGCCACGAAACCTTGACCGGAGATGAAGCGGGGGTGCTCAGATAGAATCTATATGCGCAGCAAGTACGAGACAACCTGCTGCCTGCTTTATTTCTCTCTCATGTCGAATTTGAAACCAGACATAGCTCTTCTGATGAAGCGATGTTCCTGATAAAATAATTTCGTTTCTATATGCTCCTCCAACAAAAAATCATTGTTGTGTTAGTACATCATTCTGCCGTACCGAGCTTCATGCAATCAGTTGACGACTACCAAGAATCAGCTGCGTATGCTCGAGCAAAAGGTGCGCCGGTAGCGCCCTCTTCATGGTTCGAAAACGAATATCTTCGCCCAGATTGGGTTGCTGACAGCCGTGCGCAGGCGTCCGATTTTTTTTTGTGATTATTTCAGGAAATGGAGTCAAGTATTTTTTGCTCATATTTCTTGAGAAAAAAATGTTGCGTGAATATATTCCGGTTTGCCTGGGAGAAGCCGTAATCGGCAAAAAACGCTGGACGGGTATCCACGGTGAAGCGCAAGCACCCAGAAGGCACAATGTTGTATACGAGCACGCCTCATATCTCACTCACGCTCATTCATGCGACGGCGGAGCGCAAGTTCAACATTTTATTCCGCTGCGCAGTTTTAGAACTAATGAGAAGGATTAGCACTAGCACATGTACCGTCATGGAAAAAACATTACGGATGCGAATCTAAGAAAAAAAAAAACTTCTTCATGGTATTGTCAAGCAGCCAGCCGTTTATCGTTCCAAAATATAAATCCCGCATTCTCCAACATGCTTCTTTGTTGCTTATAGACCTCGTTTGCCTGAACGCGTAGAAATAGGCTTTCTGCAAACCTCATCTAGCAAGTTTTTTTTTTCTGCGAGTGCATGTAGAATATATTCAACAAGGGCATTCAATGGTAAACTGCTCGGCTCTTTGTGAGAGCATACACTGCGATGTACGGTCCGAATTAGGCACCGTCTTATATATGTTCGTCTTGAAGAGCAGATGAATGCTTACTTCGCTGCTATTGCTGCCGCTAAACATTTCGCATGAATTTTAGCGCTAGCATTTAGTTGACTCTTGGCGTGCCTCCCCGTCAGGAACCAGATTTCAGAACTCATGCTTTTTCACTAGGAATTTGCTAACCACGAACATTGAAAACCGGAAATCTCACTGAACAAACCAATCACATCAAGCTTCGACGACGTCGCCCGCCATGTATTACACCGATACGACGTACGCGCCGTCCGTCTTCGACGGTCGGCATACAGGGCGCTCTCAAAAGACTGACCTCTGCGTCACCGCGGTACTGGTGACCACCTTTTTCTTGGTGTTGCCTTCTCTAAAAGCCCATCCGTGATGGGCTTGGCGAATAGTCGAAGTGTCGCCGGCAGTCCACGCCATGTTGCACCTATAAATATCCGCCGTCCGTCTCGCTTTCAAAAAATCTAGAGGAATGTCACCGTCTTTACGCTTTGCTCTTGCCAGAAAGTTCATTCGTGATTATAAGCAGCGAAAAGGCTGCAGAATGACTATAGTATGCGTACCGAGTTGTGCATAGCGGCTGAGTTTTCCAGCCAGTTGGCGGTGTCTTGGTTTCTTCGATAGATTACTCAAGTTATATTGCAAGTTATATTATATTCGTGTGATGTTATATTGCAAGTTCTATCAGCGGCGCCGTACTGAAGGCCTCTAAAATATTTTCACCACTCGCGCCTCTCAAAAACCTTGCACTTACATGGCATATCTTACGGAGGCTATTCTATTTCACCTGGATCGAAATGTCGCTGCCGCGGTATGGTTCACCATGACAAGCGCTCAAAGATAAAACGTTTTTCAGAGAGCTGTTTGCAGACAGATGAACTTGCTTGAAAGGTCCAACTCGCCATTGTCAACCGCAAAACGCCCCTGAATCTTACCTGCCTCGAGACTGCCATGCGCCGCATCGCTTTACTGAATTTTCAGTAAAACGGCGAGTTGAGCGAGTTGGTACATCTTGAGTTGGTACATCTTGAGCGCCTGTCCGTCGTCTTCTTTTCTTGTGTCCCTGTTCCTGCGCTGTTTTTTTCTCAAGATTACTTAATTTTGTTTTCGCATCGCATCGCATCGCCTGGGCGTGCCATGCTTCTCTTTGGCTTGTCAACTGACATTTACAGCTCGCACCGAAAAGTGTACTTATATAAAGCCTCCCATAGCCTTTTGGGGTATGGAGATCTTAGCTGAAAACCTGCAGTCTTACGCTCATTGCTTGTGGATGCCATGTGTGCGTCGTGGATAACCAGCTGCTTAAAGGAGAGTTCGCTGTGGAGAGGGATACGGTAAAAAAAACTTCAGCAAAAATGACCACAAAGATGACTGCGGCCGCAACAAGGATCTAAGCTGTGATGGGATATTCATGTCACTTCACTAGCGTCCTGGCGAAACACTCTAGCTTTGAAATGGCACCGAGCACAAATAGGGAGCTGCTGCAGCAGTCCTCGTCAAGTATTCATTCAGAAGGCAGGAATGTCGCCCCACCATGTTGTGAAGGCTGGTCCCGGCTGGTTTACGGGTTCTCGTTTGGCACTGTGAGCAAACTGTCGAGACAGCGATCTTCTCGCGCACTCCAAGGGGGCGCGCCGTTGGTTACTGTGCCGTTGCTCCCGATACTACACGGCTAAGTTAGGTAAAAAAATTATAAGCTTTCCTGGAAATAGAGGATCCTTTCTTCCCAATAAGCAACAGTTGGTGCTTCAGTCCCTTGCGTCTCGAAGATGTTTCTCCCTGTATAGTGGCAGCAGTACGACCGCTATGAAACGGACAGTAATACAAGGAGCATTCATTTTTTTTTTGGACAGTGAGCCGCACGTTCCCGCAACTTCTCTCTCGCGGCGTCATTGATCCCCGTAATTGTCACGCTGACAGGGGCCGTGAAGCCTGAATGCTTTCACTGACAGCAGCTACTCGACATTTGCGTCAGCAAATTTTCAAGATATTTTAAAGCGCTCTATTTGCGTGAACTCTATGATTACCCCCAGTAATGGAACTCTTTAACTTTAGAGCGTTAGCGCGTTTATCGCGTTGCCGTGGCCGGCGTCCGTGGCGTTGTACACAGCGCACACTGAAATGAAGACGATGAAGACGAAGCACCAGCCGAACTTCGTCATCGCTGATCGCCCGCGCGCGAGTGTATTGCTTATTTGTCCGCAGCTGTTGGTGGTCCCCCCAAAGTTGCTCCGTGTGCTTGTGGTCTCTTCAACCTCATTAAATCACCTCTTCATGTAAAATAACGAATACAGTGAATTAGCTCTTTTAAGCTCTTTCCTTAGTTTACGCACAGTTTACTGCACAGCCCTTGGCATTGCGTCCTGGTCCGGCGCGCCACTGACCACCCCAATTCTTCATGCAACAACGGGATGCATAGTCGCCAAGTTCAGTTGGTACAGCGGTATGGCTTGAAACCCTATTTTGGATCGTGGCGATGACGACGCCCTAAATGACTGGTCCACAGAGTGGCCAATGCGAAAGGACAGACGGGGGAAGAAGATCACGGGTGGTTTAGCTCGGGGCTAACCACGAATTATCGCTGGCTCGCGCGGTTAGATAGGTTTCGCATAATTCTTCTTGACTTTTGATGATTTTGGTTGATTTGAACTGGCTTATCATGGTTTATATATCATACTGCATAAAGTGTGTTTGAGTGATATTGCATCACATTAGACTTACAGCGGCGGAATTTGTCATTCTCTGAATACTTAGGACCTAGACGCCGGTTGCTCTTCCGAAGGAACCTTTCGCGACTAATCATTAACTGAACTGCCGCATGCCATGGGGGGCAGTCTGCTCACAATCCGGTGGTTAGGTTGTGATGACGTCGCAAGGTCACGTGACCTGCCATCCTCAGTGGGCACCCAGCCCTCCAGGTCGCGCAGAAACCAGGCGCACAGACAGTCCGCGGCTTTTCGGCGGAGTGGAAGCCTAGTGCTAGCGAATCTGTTGGCACCGTTTCAGTTGACCGAGAAGGCAGGCAAACTACAGAGCGACCAGTCAAATCAGGAGTCTCCATAGAGATCATCAAGTATGTCAAGGAATTTTTGGGATATTGGGCAAAATTTTGTTCCTCCGAGGTGTATACTGAAAATGGAAACTAAGCTTTCTTTTCACAGGTTACTAACTTCAATAAAATTCTAAAAATAAGAAACCTGACACAATGCGGGAAGACTTCGTGAACGCAAATTTATGTGAATGCTACGTCTTGCATACGATGAAATGGTAACAAAAAAACAATCAAACCATGGACTCGCGAACAAAACGCAACGGTTTGCTGGCGTAGTGAAATCCAGGAAATCAAATCTGAAACGAAAAAGTGGTTCAGTTAGAGCGTGAGCCTTGTTGTGAGCGACTTTGCGAATGCCGCCGTACTATTTATGACAGCCTCAATAAAAACTAAAAAGCTCTAAACTGCGGGCGGACTCAATTTGTTCGAGCTTTAAAAACAGCGGTAAATTGTTGTTTATCCCTGAAGAGAAAAGTATACAACAGCTGTATCCTACCGGTACTCACCTATGGGGCAGAAACGTGGAGGCTAACAAAGAGGGTTCAGCTTAAGTTAAGAACAACGCAGCGAGCTATGGAAAGGAAAATGATAGGTGTAACGTTAAGAGATCGGAAGAGGGCGGAGTGGGTGAGGGAACAAACGCTGGTTAATGACATCTTAGTTGAAATCAAGAGGAAGAAATGGGCTTAGGCAGGGCATGTAATGCGATAACCGCAAGATAACCGCTGGTCCTTAAGGGTAACGGAGTGGATTCCAAGAGAAAGCAAACGTAGCAGGGGACGGCAGAAAGTTAGGTGGGCGGATGAGATTAAGAAGTTTGCGGGGATACAGTGGCGGCAACTGACAAAGGACAGGGTTAATTGGAGGGACATGGGAGAGGCCTTCGTCCTGCAGTGGGTGTAGTCAGGCTGATGATGATGATGACCATAATATGATGCCACCTTAAGTGGTGTGAATCACATGTCTACGAAAAAAGTGGAAACCAAAAAGCTGTCAATTATCCTGCAGTTTTATGCCTGAAAGCATGCCTTGGCCTTTTATGACGCTAATATCTTATCATTTGTCATTGTCTCAGAGAGCTTAATTACACGGGCTTATTGCATTTTGTGGACAGGTAATGTTTCCATGGTATGAGTATTACTTTGAATCTTCGGTGGCTAAAATATTCAGCACGGCAGTGCTTCAAAGGCTTGAGTGATATCAAAATGCGCCATTAAGCTCTTGTCCCCAGCCGTAAGCATGAATGCGTAATTATGCGATTTAGCCTTCTGTGTACGTGGTGCAGTCTAGATCACATATGCACGCGAAAAGAAAAAAAAAAAGCCAACAAGGCGCCTGACCTTTGTTCCTGTCTTCTAGGCCATTGTACACGGATATCTGATCATTTGTCACTGTCTCAGCTCGCTTCGTTACATGAGGTTAATTACATTCTGTGGGCATCGTAGCGTCCCCTAGCGCAACTTGCATATAAAGCTAGTAACTACATAAATACTAGGCGAGCCATATCCTTGCAGAAATACACGAAAGCAACACGCTAATGTGTTTTAGAAGCACCTAGATGCTCGGAAAAAGAACTAAGTGAACTAAAGAAAAAAAGAAGACCTAGGAATGACCGACTTCCTCAAAAAGGAACAGCATTCAGCACTCCCTGTTGGCATAATGTTCAATTAGACGTGCGTCGGGAAAAATGCGGAAAAATGGGCTGAAGTGCGAAAAGGTAAGGGTTGCAACAACCCTTACACCAAGCGTCGAGCGCCGCGAGAGAACGTGAGGGCAAATGAAGTATGCTCTTAGGCCATCAGTTTCTCATTTACATCCCATTCCACACTCAACACCCCCCCCCCCCCCCCCCCCACCGCTACTCCCTCAGCCGCCTAGGAAAAAAATGCGTGAGGCAGTTTCGTTCTCAGCATGCATGAAAATGCTCCCGCTCATTAGCCAGAAGTAGCACTTGGCGTCAACTTAAAGAAACGATGAGTGGCAGAGCTTTCAGACAGGCGATGCTTTGTGCTGACCGTTGCTTACTGCTTTAGTTGCTGTCGAAGCAACTACTAGTTAGAAGTTGTCGGCAGTCGGCATGAAAGGATGCATAGCGTACCTTACAATTTTCTTTCCTTATAAAAAAACACGCATTTAGTGCATGATTCTAAGAATAGCTGTTGCATTGTATTTCGTCAGGGGCGCTTGCCGTCTGGAGCAGTTCCTTGTCTTGTAACATGACACTGCAGGGTACACGTCAGCTGTACCCTCTCCCACAATATTCGCTGTGCTGAATTTAACCTAATATTGTAGACAGCTCTTCTGCTGTCACCCAGTGGGTCGCGATAAGCCTACACGTTTTTTTCCACTTTTTTAAGCACTCGCTTTTCGGAACTCTGATATCCAACTCAGTTTCACCAGTGTGGTCTGCTTGCGCTTATCTATATGGTAACGGTTTTTCGATCTTTTTCTAAGCTATGTGCAGTCAAGGCGTTAGTAATACGGAGCACGCGGATGGGTTATCAAGCTCCTCTCCCGCCTAACCTAGAAAAAATGAGGTAGGTGCCTGTTAGCACGTACGTGGGCCGATGCCGCTGGCTCGGTCACACTAAGAAACTTTCCTTTCTTCTTCATATTGCATGGTAATATGTGGAACGTCGTACCGTATTTCGCTTCACTGCGGCCGTGAGTGCACATTCGAACTCAACACTGCTACTGCGATTAATAATTCATAAAAAGAAAAACTTGTCCGACCGAACTGTTTGCCATTTTTGGCATTAAAGTTTTTTTTTTACTTCTGCTTCAAATCGGATCGTATAGCTTTTTTTCTGAGGTATTCATGAGGACGTTCAGAAAACGTTACCGTACCGCCGATGTGAATATTATTAGTGTTCACAGAGAAGCAACCCAGTTTAGGCCACTTAAGTCGCATGGCCTTGTGGCGTCATCACAATTTGCCCACCGGACTGTGAGCAAACTTACCACCTTGGCAAATGGCTGCTAAATTAAAGATTGGTCGCGAGAGGTTGCTCGGAAAGAGCAACCGGGTTAATGCCTGCAAATTCGGAGGCCGTCATTTGCGACTTTGCATTTATAGATCCCTAGGAGTCGTTTCCTATTAATGGCGCAGTGGTGCAGTGCTTCAGGGGTGCGATAGAAGGAGCATCCATCAGCAACCTTCTAGCATCCACCGCATCCACTAGCATCCACTAGCATCTACATTAATAGGAAACGACTCCGAGGGATCTATAAATGCAAAGTCGCAAATGACGGCCTCCGAATTTGCAGGCATTAACCCGTTAACGCTATCGCGTCATAACCATACGCCGGAGCTGAAGTGTACCCTACAATTTTTTTCCCCAAGCTCCAGAAAAACGAATTTTCCTTAATACAAAAGGCAGTAAAATTAGCAAATTTTTCAGCTTGGACCTTCAGTTCTAGCTTAACAATCGCAGAACTTGTCCTATCTATGTCTACGTGAAAAGATGCGATATACTGGGGGTGTAACCTAGCCGCGGCCGATAGTCCACGGCAGGAACGGAACGAGCGTACACGCCTGGGAACGAGACAGGCGAAAACGAATGTTTATTGCAACAGAGGGTGATTATATAGTATTCCAGGGGAGAGAGGGAATGGAAAGGGGGGACATGGCGAGGTAGAAAGAAAACTTCAAGAAAACACACGGGTAGGTTATCCAGCCCGCACAGTGACACAGCGGCCGATACAACAGGGGGAAACCAAGAGCAACTGTACGGGTGATCATGCAACAATATTGTCAATATATGTCAGATACAGAAGGAGACATGGGAACGGTGGTGGTGAGCTCGGCCATATCAGCTACGTCAAGCACATTACACAAAGGAAAAACCGAAGGACATGCAAAATGGAGGGCAGTCTTTTGATCGCCAAGCTCCATTTCATCTCCCGTTGCGCCATTAAGCATGTCAGCTACTCTGACCCAGTTAATTTATGCAAACAGGTTAAGATGCACATCGAGACAGGGATCAAGCGGACTTTCATTGCTGAAACTAGGTAGTCGACGCATCCAATTAAAATTTTATAGGAAACCAATGCAGAAGACTAAATAGAGTGGGGTTTTTATTGGATAAAATTTCTCTGCAGTTCTCTCCTTTTCAGCCTTTCCAAGACCCGAGGACAACTGTAGGTCATGACAGCGCTACTGATTTCTCGGACTAGCCAGAGTGATAGCTGGACATTCGAAGGTAGCTGCGGCGAAAATTATGGAAGATGGGCGATAGTGCAAAAAAAAAAAAAAAACACACGGGTAGGTTATCCAGGTACTGCAAGTGTATTCCAGAATTCCAAGATGCCATGTTTTTTTTTTTTTTTATGCAGGACCAAATGGAGAGTGAGCATTTAGATAGATTGAAGGGTGGCAGAAGCGCCAATTCCAACAATTCATTTTTTGTTCAGAAAAGTGTTCCTCCGAACAGAACTTTGCTGTCTAAAAGGAAATTTCCTAGTGTTATGCAGATAAGCAAGGTTTTCTATGTGAAAGGGAGAGCGAAGAGGGGGAGAGGGGGGAGTGTGTCGGGACGAGGTCGGCCACCGCTGTGTTACGACAGCAGCCTGAGCGATTGCGTAGTGTTCTCACATCAAACTCTGGAGTTCTTTTGCGAAAATTTCCAAATCAAAATTTCCAAAAATCAATAGCGTTGGCTTGGCTCGGAGTAGGTCGATGCCTTTTATGGTTACTCTTGCGGTGCCACTCGTAGAACGGGACCTTGGCTCGCGGACCCCAACTCCCCTGGAAGAGGAGGCCTTCACATTACAAGGAGGTAAGAACGCCGTGAGTGGGCAATATAGTTTCAAGGCATCCGTAATAGAGCAAAAAAAAAAAAAAAAAGAGCTCTCGCCGGTCCGTCTCTTCCCAAAACAACATATCTAAGGTCGGAAGTCTCCCGATCTCGCAGTGC
This sequence comes from Amblyomma mixtum, assembly GCF_055824585.1. Taxonomy (NCBI): domain Eukaryota; kingdom Metazoa; phylum Arthropoda; class Arachnida; order Ixodida; family Ixodidae; genus Amblyomma; species Amblyomma mixtum. The sequence continues at coordinate 285,183,942 of NC_143012.1, read as the reverse complement.
TAGCTAAGGTTATCTCTCCATTAGCAGACATAGTTGCTCACAGTACACCGCTTTTTCGGCTTCGTGCACGACTGCCGTCGACTCGACTCCTTGCTACTCCACCCTTCGACAAATTTATGGCGCCAGGTCGTGTACAGGTGTTTGGATTACTATGAGAGGTGAAGTGAAAAAAGGCCAGAAGTGCGTTTGAGGCGAACGTTAGCGATATGACTTCCGCACGAGAATAGCGCCAAAGCTACTCGCTTTACCATCCCCCCGCCCCCTCACAATGACGTCATTGGTAAATGAGGTGGTTAAGCGCCCAACTAGCAATGAAATTCGCAGAATATTTGAGATAGTGTTAAAGACTAAACATGCAAAGCCGGAGAGGCGTTTGAAACGACCTTCAGACATCCTCGTGGCACAGTTGTAGTTCGCCTGTTTCTGGCGTCTTGTGGCTTACGCTGCGCGGCAGCTCACTTCCCGATCATGCTGCCGTTGTCTGATATTCGCGACGTCGCGAGCTCTGGACGTCAGGCTCCTCGCGCTAATGAAGCTTTCGCTCCTCTTCCGGAACTTCCGTACTCATCACTTGCACTGGTGCTCGCGGCCAACCCTTGCGAAGTTCACCTTCCGTGTAATGCATCGAGAGGCCGATCTTCTGCGCCGTTGTAGCGAGAGACTGAGGGGCGGCAAGCTCACGAGCAAAGTAGCGATAGAGGGGCAACGTCCTAGCTGTTTCGGTGTACGCCGATGTCATTTGTGAATAGACTCATTTCTCCGGAAGGCAGCGAGGCTCCATCTGGCGTCCTACTAACTAGCACTGTGAAAAGAAGGTGCGAGTTCTTTGGGGGCATTATAACACTTTGTAAATTCCTTAGGTTATCCTCCCTCTGTGAATGCGCTGCTCTTTCATGGCTATGCACGATGTGTTAAAACTGGAAATGGAAACTCGAAGCTGGAATAAAATGGCATATCTCCTAGTAGCGTAAAAAGCATCACTTGGTCACCGCGTTGCATCAATTGCGTCATTCCCAGAACCAACTGACTCAGCAGTAGAGTAGGTCCACGATCTCAGCCTTCGCAGCAAGGGCTCCAGCAACGAACTACTCTTTGTTTTTACGGCTGAAATCCTCTTCGGAGATAAAGGATGGCGCACGATGCTCTCTAACAATGTTTTGGACCATAGCTTAAGATGGCTAGTGGTAAATATAGTCAGTCCTCGAAGAATTTCGAAGTGAGAGTAATTTCTTCAATCATGTGCTATGAACACCCATTACCCTAATCGCTGCCCGCATGCTGCAGAAACGATGACAATCGAGCATGCAAGACTCACAAGAAAGGCCAGAGTTTCTCCTTCCCTCAAGGCAAACTAGCAACGATTCCAGCACACCCCAACCACTTCCCTTCTTCCTACTCACTCATGATGAGGCCAGGCTACGCAGCATGAGATGGTGCCCTACAACTGACCAAAATAACCTTTAGGGCTAAGACCAAACTGAGTGAGATACTATTACAGGCAAAACTAGAACGCCGTAATTTCAGGCTACGATAAACTACCCCATGGTGGACGGCTACGGCAGTTCTATTAATTTCGGGGAATTTTCTTTATGCAGCTATTGGTTCAAATTGGCGGGATTTATAGTCCCGAAGTGACACATAATCCACGAGGAACACCGTAGTGGAGGGCTGAGGTAAATATCCCTTCCCGCCTTCCGTCCCGTCTCTTTGTGGGGTGTTCTGCCATGTTTACTACTCGCAAACCAGCCCAGTCTCTTATCCAATAATTTATACTAATGGGGTTCTTCAACCTGCGCGTACATCGCACAGCACTCGGTGTGTTTTTGCACCTAGACATCAACTAAATGGAGCCGCCCCGGCTGGCATTCTATGCTGGGTACTTAAGTTCAGCAGGGGAGCGTTATCGCCACTAAGTCACCGTGGTGGGCTGTCGGTGTAAGACGCCCATCATAAAAGCTAATGACTGAAAAAACTGCACCTTGTTGCTCTAGAGGCTGCTGGCCCAATAATGCGCGCGATGAAAGCAATGCAAATTGTTGTTAAGGGTCAATATGTGTAAGGATCCATGAGCAAGATACTGGGTGCTGAGGAAGATGCCCGAACACAGAGTGCTTGCCAACAGGTAGACAGGCCAATCCAGATAAGAGAAAATTAATAGAATATGCAGTGATATTACTAGCCCTCCGGTCACTGACTGATATTTTTATGGAGCCGAAAGCCTTATATGACCCATTAGCAACGACAGCCCGCGTCGTTGTTTGCGTCCACGGAAACGGGCCCAGAAAACCGCCAATGACGTCATCAGCCGAGAAAAATATTGCTTTGGAAAGTGCGTAGAATTCAACAAATCACCTTCAAATTCCGAGGCGAGCACGCAAAGCATAGGCCAGAAAACAGCGTTGCTTTTTGGCGAAAAAAGATGAACTTCGTTTATTCGTTCTCCTGGAAACATATGTTAATGAGTTGGTGCGGCAGTGGAAAGGAAGGAAATATTTAAATTAAAAACTCAGGCTTCCGTCTTCAAAGCAAGTGTGTAGTATTAATTGCCCTCAATAATTTTTGCACCAAGGTGTAGACAAGCGAACAAGCATTCTTCTCAGCTCTGTTTTTCCGCTCGTCACCGGCATGAGCCAGACTGCAGAAGACAGTGTTCAGGCTTGCCACACCGGACACAGCGTTGCTAGCAACACAAAACAAGTGGCAAAGAGGGTGAAACGGACCTCGCGGCTTTTGCATTCTCCGGCGTCTGCACGCATGGAGCCATGCGGGGACCAGGCCTAAGTAAGACCGATAGGAACCTCTCCATTTGCCTGGATGTGGTCCTTGATCTGCAAGTGCCTCCACGCCGCAGTTCATCTGTATTGTTGAGGCCATGCAGTTACTTTTCCTTTCCTCCTTCCTCCGCCTTTCTATGCTGCAGCCTGCCCTATGGCGGCATGTCCTCCAGGAAGATGCGTGGGCACACGCGCAGGCCCTACGGGCGGCGCGCCTAATGAAAAAATATTGGTGCGATCGCTCACCTAGATCTGCTCCAGTGGCCCTGCTGCAGAAGCAGCAAGGTCCTACTGAGTACTGCTACCTCTGCTGGGTGGAAACGACCGATTTGGCTCTTATATTTAGCACAGGCATTGTTCATGCTCTTTACATAGTGCAAATAACCGTCCATTCCTGTTTCATTTTTAAGCGTCCGTTTCTATTCTGTCCGTGTTGACACTGCGGCTCTCCAACAGACGCCAAATTAGGATAATTTATTTGGCCGCGCTTTTTCTTCAAGGGCATTTCACGGTCATCACAAAAAAACAGTCACAAAAAACTTATCTACAGTCAATTTTTTTTGCACGGATTGTATATAGGCTGTTTACATTTGGTCGCCCATGGCTTTGATGTCGAGTCACTGAAATGCACTCGTTAACACGCAGTCTTAATGCCACAGATAATATTTAATTTCTGTTTAATTTCTGGGTACCTTCTGACCCCTCTGGCCTTAATGTGGAAGGGCGCAACACAAGATCTGAAAAAAAGGAGAAAGCAAAGTTTACAAAGCAATATTCGTCCGAGGAGATTTTAATAGCGTGTAGTTACATCGGAAATATCTCAAGGAGTGGTTATCTTCGGTTCTTAGTAGCTAATAGCATATTGCATCCCGTCAGACACGTTTTTTAATTTGTTTCATTAACAAGGGTCCTGTAGCGACACAAAAATTAGCTAATAAGGGAAATCAGTGAAGCGTTTCATATCCACAAGAACCATGGCTCGTGCGTAAGCATCCCCTCTATATGTATTCATGATTGTGAATTAAAATACCTTGCTTCATATGATTGAGGTATCAGTATGTCTTTTGGTGTTGCACATGCGCTCCTGGTTGTGAAATAAGAGTACATTTTTGTGTGCTTCTTTCTAATAAACCGCAGTTGCTAGTCAGCGCCTGTCCTCTCTGCTTCCTCGGTCACTTATCTATACGCTGCTATTCAGTTTCAGTATGTACCAACTAGCTCAACTTGCCGTCTTACTGATGTTCTACTTAGAAGGCTACCCTAAACGAACTCGTAACTTCAAGAACTTTTCTTACCTTCGGTGATCTTATTGGCGAGTAGAGGCAGGATTGATAACTAATTTAGAAGCATTCTTCCTGCTTTGTCTAAGAAATTGTGTTCTGCAGTTAAGAAGATCGTCCTTTTCATCTAAACTGGCTGAAAAGCGATCTAGATTTAAAAGCGACTCGAAGGAAGTTGAGCCTGGAACTTCATTTGTCGGCACCCGTTATCTGAGCCTCGCCTTCTTCTAGCGCAGAGTTCTGAGGTAAGAAAAAAAAAATGGACTCGTAGGCGCAGGAGGTCCGCCTCACCATCACCGAAGGAGAGCTCGGCTTGCCCCGCCATCTTCCCTTGGCGTGCCCCCATGTTGACGTTCTCGGAAGGGCTTCTGTGCTTTAGGCAGCGTCGTTCCCGCTTTCTCTCTCTATCTGTATCTTGCTTCTTCTCGAGACTCGTTGGACTAAACAGCAAGGTATTTGGAATGACCGGTGTTTGCGAACGGAACAAAGCGTGAAGCCGTTACCGCACGATGGCCGGCTTTTTGGTCACGGAGGCTCCGATTTCTCTCGTTGTCCCGTACTGGGCCGCACCGGCTGCCTCTTTATTGCTTCCTTCCATTAACTGGGCTGGTTGGTTCAACATGAACCAACCAGCCCGACTCAGCCCTCTTCTTCCATTACCTTCTTGCGCAAAGGGAACGTAAGCGAATACATGAAAGCCACCATTTGTGTCGCTTTTTTTCGAGTGAGGATGCGCACTAGATCTCATGAAATATTTTGGCTTTTACGTGCAAAGACAAGATATCAAAACTATTAACTTCCTTAAAACACTCCCATTTCAAGTGTCCCAGCACTCGTAAGAATCGTGGTAAGGGCCGCGCTCCCACTTAGTGCTATTTATTAGCACTAAGGAGAACTACAGTGACTGCTGCGCTGATGAAGGTAAATTAGTCGTAGCAGTTTTTGCTAGTCACTAACGCCCACGGAGAAATTGATACACACTGGCTGTCACAAGTTTCCAGTAAAGAGAAACGTTTATGCCATTCATATAAAAAAAATTAAACGTCAAAAAGAGTTGGTCACAGAAACCGTGACATTGTTGGTTATTCATGTGAGTACCTTTTGGCCGTTGATATCTCCTGTATACAGCAGCAGTTGTCAGGCAAGCTTTGCTACGTTTTTTTGTCCCCTCCTCACAGTGCTAATAAAAAAAAGTGGGATGCACGAGTAAAGGAAGCGCAATAGGATGGCAATGCCTTTGTTCAATGGTAATTATAGGAGACATTTGTGGGCCCAGCACTGTCGCGGTCGTCATTGATACCTAATTAGTATGGATGACCCCTGTATCTATTCTTCCGTCCTCAGCCGAAAGACAATGTTGCCCAAACACATTTTTACGACAAGACTGTGGTAAAAATACTGTGTTATCGATGCTACGTGTTCCGGGCGGCTTGGCGGGAGGTGCACCAAGGGGTTGGAGGTTGGGTGCAATACTACCTGAGTGTGCCGCTCTCACTGTTTAAGCTAGCTATTCCTAGCTGTAACAGCAACTGCTAGTCAGACAACAAGAGCATGACGAACGAGGAAAACTCGCTCAGAGGCTGAACCAGGAAAATGGGCAGTTTATGATTAGTTACCAATGAATCCCCAGCCACTACTCAACGCATTCAAAATATCCACAAAGGCCCTCGTTGCAAGGGTTTTATAAGTTGGAGGTGAGTAGGAGAACAGAAATAGTATTAAGATGGTAGAATAAATGATATCACACTAAGTACTTCTTATCTGTAGCCTACGCTCGGCCTGCATGCACATATATGCGGAATCAGTCATTTTGTAAATTCATGCATAGATCGCTGGGAGCCCTCATGCTACTCTTGGCGCAGTGCCACAGCGGTTAAGAGATGCGCGACCGCCCTAGCAGGTGACTGTTAATGTTAGTCGGGTTTGTAAGACACACGTTACTATTCCCGAGCAACCTCTCGGGACGAGCCATTAACTTATCCGCCACCTGCCACAGTGAGCAGGTGGAGATGATGTCACAAGTTCACGTCACCCGAAATGCAGGTGGGCCGCCCGCTTTTCTGGAGACATAAACGCTGCCGGCAACGAGGTTGTCGTTGAGAAGGACACTTAACACTCTCGGGATAAAATATTTACCTCTAAACAAAATAAGAGGCTGCAAAGCATCTCCAGGAACATAAAGAGGCAGGTGTTAATTAACATAGGCATTGCGCAAAGCGCGAGATCCTTCATACGAAGGTGTTACGAGGCAAAAAAACCTGCATCTTTAGTCATTAAAGCACCTTACGAGGCACGAAAGCCGAGGAAATCATCGTAATCCTTGAAAATCAATAATGAAATTAAAACGGACATTTTAAACGGTAATGTATGAGAGCAAAAATGTCTGGAAATTTCTTTTGGCTTGTTTTCAGTTGCGATGTTTGAGGACAAGTAGTTTCATTCTGTGAGGAGTGCTTCACATCCTCGCCAGCGCCGCCCTGCAAACGATTGCCATTCCTGCAATTCGCGCCATACTTTGACAGGTGTGACGTCCAGAATACAATGCATGCGCATTGGCCGACGGTGCTATGTTCGCTTCTCTTTCGCCCTCTCCGCATCGCCATCTTCGTACTGCTACTTCGGCAGAGCACTGCCTCTTAGGACGAGAACACGAGCGATAGCTTTTCGCCATCGCTCTCCAGCTTTGCTCGCCCGCAGCGCCATCCATTGCCGACAGGGTCAAGCCGCACTACACCAGCGCTCATGAGGTGCTCCAAACAACCCCATACGCGTAGATGCGCAACGAAAAGACGCACTACATACAGCTATCGCTGTAAGAAAGAGTAGATAGATAGAAGGACAAGGCCAGCAGCCCTACTACCACGCTGAGAATTGTGAAGAGATGAAGGTGCCATGCTTTGTTCACGTGCCGCATTGCGGCGGCCTAGTACGACGATCTGGTAAAATAACGTGGCTATGTCGTCGTATGTGAGCTACCCCGGCAAAGAAACAGTGGTGCGCGAATTCCTCCTATCCGTCTATCTGGTGAAATATTCTTTTTTCCCAGTGATTTTGCCGCTCGGCGAATGAAAGATACAGACAGGCGGATATATATAGATAATGAGGAAAAAATTATACTTAGCTGCTTGTATGCTGAATTTTATGAGATGAGTTATTTTCTATCTGAGCGGAAGAATGTGTTGTTTCTTTCATCTATAGAAATTCCTTGGTTGCTATTATGCATTTTTAAGAGGCACAATACCCGACAATGCAAATCTTCCACGACGCACTTCTTTTTAGAAGTTGATTTTCGAGATGGCAGCATCACATAGAGATGGAGTCTGAATTTTCTCTGTTCTTTCTCCAAGAAAAAGCAAGGCGGTCTGAGATAACTGAATAATTCATAAACTTAGTGCTTATCGTCTTATAAAGCTTGTGTACACATCGACACTTCTGTTTATTCCATGCGCTGAATACTCCATAACTATTGATGAACGTTGTAAAGGCGTCCGGAAAATGCCTGGCGAGAATTTGAAGCAAAACAACTGATAAAGAGCAGAATAAAGTACTCTGCCTGGTGAGTGTTGAGTAAAAGAGGGCGAAGGAACCCTCTTGCTGTCCTCCTTATGTCCGCCACAAAATTCCCGCTCTTTCGTTATCTCACACCGTTCAGCAGGCCGCTTCGAGATAATATTTCTCTGAATATACGAGTATTCCTGGAATGTCTTTGCTAAATACTTCTTCCCCGTCACGACAATAAACGATGTTAGCATTGACGGCAGGAGAGGGTGCTTCCCTGTTCTTCTCGAATAGTTGCTGCTGCCTTCGGTCCCACTGGAAGCGATACGGGTGCGAAATGCTCTGGCAGCGCCAGCCGTAACTCGAGAAAAATGGAAGCCCGCAGGAGGGGTTGCCCGCCTGCAGTTTTCATGAACCCGTGAGCAAAGAGGATGGCAGGGTCCTAATTAAATAAGCAGTAATTTCCAGATAGTGTGGCGGGCACCTGGGTCTCTGGGCGCTCGCAATTAAAGCATCCCTCGGGGCGGAAGTAAGGCCAGTCTGGCGCATGTGGCTGACCCTAGGCAGGAGAAGGGTACTGGTCAAAATTAATTACTTTTTCTTGATGAGGGACTAACCAGGGATGCGTGACGGTTGCTGCTCCCTTCTTCGCTGTGATCTCGATTAGTTTGCTTGCGCTCAGGCGTAGGAGTGTGCCCACTCTCCCCCTTTTCTTACTCCACACGCGTGGGGTGAGCACTCTATTTCTCGAGATATATGCGTACACATATGTTTAAACCTGAAGCAAGAAGCAGTGTCACATCAGAGCCGAATTTATCACAAACACACATATTAATGCTTGTTGGGACGATGAATTAACACCCTAATGATATTTTATGCTTTTCATTACGATGCACAGGCCCGTGATAACTTAAGTGTTCTTTTTAACATTTGGGGCTTATGTATTGGGACTAGCGACACGGTGGTCATTTTCTCAACTGGACAACTTCTTTGTTCGAGCCTAAACCATCGTCCATATCATTAGCGGAAAAAAAAGAAAGCATTCTGCCGATTCCTCACACCCTGTATTCCTGGCACTCATGAGACGGAAGCCTCGGTTTCATTTACAACTAGGCCAAAGTTTCCGATTTCATTTTATTTCCTTCATTTATGTTAACTCTATATGCCATGACGCATCGTTTTTCTGTAACGTTATTTGAAATTAAAAGAGGAAATAGCTGGTATTTCTCATATCCAGAGTTTCAAGGCTCTACTAAAGAAAACTAAACACCCGAAGACTGGCAGTTCTAGCGTTGAGTACCCTAAGATAGTACGGTTGTAGTGCCCCCGATCCGTAATAAGAACTCGCGCCTGTCACTCCAGATGAGAAGTGTTCCCTCCAAACAGTTTCTTTGAAAGCAGCAGTTTGCAGTGCTCACAAGAGAGTTGCTCGTGACGTTATCAAAAACGAAAAATTAGGAAAAAGCGACGCTGAGATAAAAGGAGCTATACAAGAAACCTATGCAGGAAAAGCTGAAAGAAGGAAAGGGCGTCAGATCTGGAATCTGTCCTCGAGAAGTTGCGAAGTTTAGTCGAAGGGCTACCATCGGCTTAAATGCAGCGCACTGGTCTTGAATAAATCATCGTCTTCTATTACTACTTTGAATGTAAGTGTTGCATGTAGGCTCGGCGTTGCGCAACACCAAAAACTCGGAGAACACAAATTGCCCTGCCCCCAAAAGCGAAGAGTGAATTTTTGTAATTGGGAAACCCACTTGCCGTTAGATATCTTGCGATGATTATTACGTGGCTCTCTTATAAGACGGTTGTGCAAAAGTAGATTTTAAAATTTAGTGATTACGTGGTTGCTTTTTCCGTTCATGCCTTTTCGAAGAGAAGCTACTGTATAATGAAATGGTACTTCGTAGTGTCAAAAGTCTTTCCCATTTTTGGAGAAGTCCTTATAAACAAAATTTTCGTTGATACATTACTGGATATTTTTGTGTAGGAGAAAGAAGACAAATAACTTAATAAATAGATTTTATCCGTTTCAAGTCTAAAAATGATGCACTGCATGAGGAGTGATGCACTGATGAGGAGTGTTTTAAATTTTTTCCCGTCCTTTGCAGCACTTGTGCGACTTCGCTTAAACGTCCGACGTGAAATATTTTTTCATACTACAACAGCCTTATAGTGTCGGTCCAGTGGAGGCAGGTTTTCCAGTTAAGATAACAGTAGCAGCCGGAAAAAAGAGACTTTGTCTAGATTGATTATTAAGGAGAGGCCGTTAGGTGAAAAGTAATAATATCCACTCTTGTAAAACAACCGAACATTTTATTATTAGGAATCAATGTGAGCATTTATTGTGTCAGAAATGTTCGTAACAAGCAGTCTTGATTGGTGATTACACAAGGGAACCTGTGGCAGCAATGGCCACGTGTGTCCGTTTCCCTTTGTCTGGGGCAACCTCAATCGAACAAAAGCTATAAAGGACACTTAAGCTGCTATCATGCGTTCGATTTTACGCCAATAAATGCGGAATTGACCATTTTATACTTTACATTCATAGATTCCTGGGAGTCCTCATACCACTTCTGTCGTAGTGGTGCAGCGGTTAACTGATGCGTCACTTCCCTGCGATGGCAGGTGATTCCACTTGTCTGGCGCGTGAGATACTGGTTACTCTTCCCGCGCAACCCCTAGCGAAAATAATAAATCAATAATAATAATAACTCCCGCCAGCAACTTTGGTGGGCAGGTTGTGATGACGTCACAAGCTCATGTGTCATAGGTGACACCCCCCCCCCCCCCTCTCCCCGTCACCTAGGTTTCTTTCCTTGCTATTTTTCGTGGATTTTTCAAGCCCGGCCAACGCCGCCACAGTCGACGACGCCACCGGCTTTTCTTCGACACGGGGCCCTTGACCATTGCCTCCTATACTTTCAATGCCTGGTCATCGGCGTCAGCGTGAATGGATTCCGACCGTCCCACTTTTCGTCAAAGCTGCGAGCGCTGCTTCTTGGCGATCGTCAAAAGCAGGCGTGCGTTGATAAATGAGGTGCTCGCCACGATGAGGTGCTGGCATCAGAGAATACTTAAGCCCATTTCGTCGTTTTGTTTATGGCGTTGAACCTAGGCTTGGCGCTCGCCGTGACGTGGCGCTCGCATCGCACAGAACCCGTTTTGGGCACAGAGTTTGAAATGCGCGCGGATCTCCAGGACGTGCCCTTTGGCGGGTAGTAAAACTCTCTGGACTTGGCGAAGTTTTTGTTTTTTTGTGCGCAGGTCAAAACAACCGAACTGCGGTAACTTCCGTGGTACCGAAACTCTTGTCACAGTTTTCCTGCCTGATCGACCTGTGTTTTTGTTGCAGAGCATTTTGTGGTGATTGACTTCTAAACTTTTTTGTCTCTTTAATATTGAGCGCTGCTATCCGTAGCATGAAGGTTAAAAGTTGTCAAGCAACTTAGTTGGCTGGCGGCTTTACCAAAGGCGAGTGCTATAAACTGGAAAATGGCAAAAAGAAACGGGTGTATAAAATAATTACTGAAACCACTCCCTGATTTCATTTGAAATCGCTTAAGTACAGCTTTCTTGGCATCACTTTTTTTTTTTTGTGAGGCAGCTGTGGAATATTGTGAGATATTGTTACCAACAATACGTCTAGGTACAGATCGCATCCAAATAGTCGATACAGTGCAAATACTTGGTGTTCATTTCTCAAAGCATTTAACTTGGAACAAACACGTTGAGTACCTTCAATCGAAAATATCCAGTGCTGTTGGTGTTATTGCGAGACTGAGAGAAATTTTGCCTACCAAGGTTAAAATTATTCTCTATAATTCCCTTGTATTATCTCTTCTTCAGTACTGTATTATTGTCTGGGGCACGACTGGTATGACTGACTTAAAAAAACTGCACTTACTTCAAAAAAAAAAAGCAGTTCGGTATATCGCTAATGTGTCTTTTTTGCACCACTCGGCCCCCCTTTTTGAGAAATATAATGTTCTCCCAGTGTTTTGCCTATATAACTATAGGTTAATGCTAATATATAAATCTTTTGTGAAAGAAAAAAGTAATTTTTTAATATCTTTAGCCCAACTACAAGAAAACGCCAGACCTCGCCTTACGAGGCACAAGGAAAAATGGCTTGTACCTACACCTCGAACCTCATACCATACGCAATCTTTGAAATATATTACTCCCACATTACTTAATAATTTAGAGTCGTCGAATTTCGATCCAGCATACGAACCTAAACATACCATTAGTCTGTTCTGTCGGCAAAAATTATTATAGTTGTCTTAGATCTTGTAATGTGAGACGTTTTCTGCGCTGTAATTATTGTACCCATGTCCCTTGTAGAAATTTACTGTCGCTTCAATTCGTTACATACTGTGTCCAGAATGTCCAACACATTGTACTTCATCTATTTTTTTTTCTTTGTTTTCTTTTTTTTCTGTGTTTGAAGCGTTACAAACTGTTGTTTGCCTTGCAATGTTGAATTTGTATTTATTTGTTGCTCTTGAACTATATTGCCTCTGTAATATGTATCTGTATTTATTTTTCCTTTGTTATGGTGATGTTGTTTCCGACACGCTGCAGTGCCACCATGCAGGGGGCCGGGGCCCCTGTCAAGATGTTTTTACAGCTTTTAGTCCCGGCTCCTACCTTTTCGAAAGGAAAGGAAATAAAGAGAGAAATGAAATGAAAATGAACATATTGATTCGAATGGTGTCTAACTTGAGATGCATAGAAAAAATCCTGCTTTTTAAATTTTTCCTGCGCTCGCAGCCAGTAGTTAAGACTGTCATCAAAAACCAAATTGAGTGCGTTTTTGAGCAGAATTGTTAAGCAGCTGTGGAATATTGTAAGAAGCTATTACGAACTCTTGACAGAAATGTCCTGATCATCTGATCCGTAGCAAAATCTTTCTTTCAAGTTTGTAATGTGGTTATTAAGCGTAGTTAGGACTGTTATAGGAAATCCACGGGGAGCGTGTTTGACAAGAACTAGCAAGAAACTACAGCAGACCCGGAACGGGTGGGGCCAGGTTATCCGACATGGAGTAGTGCGCAAAAGATTGTGGGTGGGGGGGATAATTTTGGGTATGTGCGATGGCTTTGTAGCAATGGTTCTCGTGAAGGTAAAATAAATGAGATAAACAACGTGAAGCAGTGGAGACCTTTATTAGAAATTTTATCCGATCTAACCAGCCACAAAGAGGCTGCATTATCAGGAAACCTACAGCTCGTGAGAGTCTCAACGAAATGCTTGGTGAAATTATGTGCGGTACAAACTATTATGTGTGCCGATACTAGAGCCGAGGGGTGATCTCTAGATACCTTGATTGTTCGGGTGCAGCCTTAAGAAAAGCGAGAAATTTGCGTTCAGAAAAAAATTTTGTTGAAAAGGTGCGCTTGTCCAGAAATTTTGTGTATGGTTCTGAACAACAAGGATAAAAAACTTGCAGCGTCTTTAATTCTGTGCCCGGTGTTGTGCACTGTAGTAATGAGATGCAGATATTGGCAGAGAACAAAGGATTGTGTTAGCAATCTCGAGACGACGATAATCTGGCACCGTGGCCTTTTGATAATACGTGGCTCAAATGTAACCTCCAGGTGTGCGTGGAGGCTACTGTGCGCATAACCGCACGATGCAGCCGCGCGAATCTGAGCCATTTGAGCATATACTGCGCGGAGGATTGATAATTTGCATTCGAAGCTTATTCAGATCGCGCGCAATGCGCCTTCATTCAAAGCCTGATTATCTCTCTCCTGCCTCCTTTCAGGAATGAATTTTTAGTAAGGTGGAAAGTTGGGCGAGTTGAATCTTATTCATGATGAAGTTTAGCGCCAAAAACGAGGACAAAGTAGGAGTGAAGACACAACACGAGCGCTCGTGTTGTGTCTTCACTCCTACTTTGTCCTCGTTTTTGGCGCTAAACTTCATCATGAAATGAATTTTTGCCGTTCATACTGTCTGAGCTCTCGGGAACTCTTTACCGGAAGCATTTATGCGACCACTAACACCCTCCACGGTGATTGGTACTCACTCCAGCAGAAAATCTTATTTCAGATGTAGACGCGAGCTCGATACAAGCCATCCTCGTCTGGCACTGAATAGGCACCTGGGCTTGAATGTTATGGCATTATATTGGGTTTTACTACAATACGCATGATTAAAAATAGATGTAAATTGTTTTAATACGCTGAGCCCTGCACCTATAAAATGCCGTATTGGAGAGAAACCGACCGTAGGGCAGTTACGCTCTGTTAAGCCCTCTTCGAGGCTTTTAAAGTACCCTGCTTGCCATTAATATTTAAGACTCCCTCACGGAGCGCGTTTTTAACTCTATGGCTGCATTTATCCAGAGCGAGCCCCAACCTGGGCGCTGCTGAGATGTCACTCGCGCGCCCTATTTTGCGAACACTGCTCTACGTCGGCTTCCACTTGCTCTACTTTTTAATACGCCACATGATTCCAGACAGGAGCAAAGGGCTTTGTGTTTTCTTGGGTGTTCTTGCACAGAAACAAAAAGCTGACTGCGGAAGAGAGGTAAACTGTAATTTAGTTAGTGCGAACGGAGTGATCTAGTCTCCAATTTAAGTTTGCAACAATACTTCTCATAAGGCGATTAGAAGTATGCACGCCTCCTGAAGAACGGTACAAATTTTAGAGCGCCAGTACGCAGACTGACCCCACCAAGAACGTGGTGGTATTATTAAGTTACAGACTGCATGCAGTGCCTTGAAAACTGCTCCAGATTTGGAACAGTCGTGCTTAACAAGTGCGTGTATCGGGACCTGCGCCGACATCCTTTAAATGGAACACATCCGACGATATATGCTGCCAAAAGGGTCAAGCATACTAGAGCTCCACGGCTGTTTGCTTCCGTCGCGCATGTTGCTTTGAAATCTCTTATCCTAGGAGAGACCTAACTTGTTGTGATTCGCGTGGATCTTGTTAAATAACATGCACCAGAAGAGGAAAAGGGAATGAGGGGCTTCTCTCATATTTATAACGAGCCCCTCATTCCCCTTTCCTCGTCTGCTTAATTGCTTAACGAGGGCCTCGGTTCTGGCAGCCTTGATGCCTTAGGAAGCATAAGAGGCTTCTCACACAGCTGCTACCCTCGCCGTTCGATGACGTTCTATGTCACATCAGCGGTAACTCAGGACGTGCTACGTCCGCCGCTTAAAAACGTGGGTGGCGCTGGTGAACACTCCCAAGGTTAGGTTATTTGTAAACATAAATACCCCCGAAAGCAGAAGGTTTGACAGCCGTCGCCGTAGCTCAGTGGTAGAGCACCGGACGCGTAATTCGGAGGTCGTGGGTTCGGATCCCACCGGCGGGATGTGGTTGTTTTTTCTTCTGCTTTTCTAATCAATTAGCTTTAAGCGATAACATATTCAGTAATATAAATTGATCAACACCACAAAATAAATAAATTAATTAAAATCCCCTGTGCCCCTTGGTTTCTGTGGCTGTTGGCTTCTCTCATGAACCAGAAGTACCATTTTGTTTCAGTTATTGAAAACCACGCGGAGGATTATCGGACGGCAAGTTCTGTTGCTCGATATACTGCGTTTTAACTGTAGAAGTTAGTATCTTTTCTAAAACATGTGGTTTTAAAGTAACTTCTTGTTTTGAGAGACAGAAGGTGGAGAGAGAAAGGTGAGAAAGTTAATTAAAATGTGGTACTGGCCGGCTGCTATCCTTCTTTGGAGGGAAACGAAAGAGGCGTATAACGAAAAACACATATTTGTCGCTGAGAGTTTGAAAGAGAACTCGTACACACATTACAAATTCGGAAACGAAGACACAAGTTGCCTTTCTTTCAATAAATTGGTGAATGGAAAAGGAAACAAGCTGCGACTACGCACAACGCAAATTAACCAATCATAGACTGCAAAGCCACCGATCCCTATAAAACTACGCTAATGTCAGAGGCCGGGTGACGCCTTTTCCTTACAGTTGCACATATCTGGGTGATGCTTGAGCGCATTAAGCACTGTCTTACTTAAGTTACTTAGGTTACTGTCTTAGCGTATTAATCAGCGAAAGCTGTTATAGTTTTGGAGTAGCCGTTTAGCCCTGCGTTTGACAGTGGAATCTAATCGCCAGCCGGAAGAGAAAGCCTTGGCGTGCTAACGGGAACCAATGAAATCTGATCAGGCCACTGCTCACTTCCCTCCCTCCCACCTTCTCTCTCTCTCTTGCTTCTCGATCTTTTCCTCTCCCTCAACGTGGGGAGAAAGATTTCCATCTCTCCATTTTACCACCTGACACATGTGGTGATGTGGTGGCCAATTAATTTGAGTGAACTGAATTAGTTAGCTGAAATTCAATTTAATTATTTGTGACAAATTTTTTCACTAAGTATTTAACGTTTTTTGGCTGACGTGGCAGAGTTCATTTTAGAATGCTGTTCTACATGGCTAAACCATAGCTATAAGAGCTTTTGCTGTTAAACGTGCCTGCAGGTATGTGAACTCGGGCGGAACTACATGCCTACCTCTGTGTTTTCAAATAAATTTGTTGTGCTTCAGAAACACCTTCCCATGCCGGTGCGCCAACGTTCATCCCAAGCGAGGCTGATTGCTTTACGCAAACTGCCACTGCTTACAAGACACCCCTTCCGAAGTTCTGAAAATACCCCTTCTGAAAAGAGAACACCCAAGAGAACATGATAGAGGAGAAAAAAAAGTGGACAGTGCTTGGCGCATAAAGGGACCGGATCCATTCTTGTCACGCCTTGTCAATGGGCGTTGTGTTGCCAGTCTGCGCACTGTCCATAGATGACTTCGCATGGTTGACCTGCTTCACCAACCCGGCTGTAGTTTGCCCGCGTAGCAAAGACATCAAAAAGAGAAAAATATCAGTGGACGCCTAGGAAGAAAGAAGCTGCAGTGACTTTTGGGAGGCACGATTTTCACCACTCTTTTGCACCAGGACATGACAGCGCCCTGAACACGCTCGGAGACGTTGAAAAAGCACCGAGCTGCCGCTTTGTCATCGATACGCGCGTATACGTCTTCCCTCAGCAGCCTTCTGACTGCTGCGACTTTCCCTCTCTATTGCAAAAGATGCAAAAAGAGCAATACTTTTTTTTTTCCTTGCATGCACTCTCTTTCGTTTATGCATTTCACATCGAATTATCCCAGGCGTCGTGTGTCCCTGGCGCGCGTACTTGCTGCCATAGCCGTTGTTAGGCGCGTGGCTTTGGAGCCAAACCCTTGGCTTGCGGTGACAAAAAAGCAGAGCGCCGCTGCTTACTACACCCTGTGCAGTTTTCATTGATGGTGCCAGGAGGACCCCACTGGCTGCTAAAAGAGTAAGGAACATAAAAAGCCGGAACGATGCAATAGAAACTATCACGATGAGAGCGTGGAAAGGACAGCGAAAAAAAAATAGCGTACGGAGCATTCGGCCTTGTGCTTGATCCTCCTTCTTAGTTATTTGCTACTTTCGCTTTGTACTGAAAGGACTGCTCAAATATTATTCCGTCTTCCTCGTTATGGGTGCTGCTTTATCGTGGTGGTTATTTATTCACCCTTACCACAACAGATTTGCAATTTCATTTCTTCCTTGTGACCTGCATGCACAGATTTTGAAGAACCAAGATTTATCGTCGCTGAACTTGAAGCGAGTTGTTCTCGTCACTTCCGACTTGGGTGTGGTGAAAACAAATTTGGAAAACATTCCCTCTAATCTCGAAACATTAATTTCGACAGACGACATCGTTCATAACACATAATAGGGACGAATCGTATATCCAAGGCTCAGAATAAGAAGCTTTTAGGCATCAAGAAAGAAGCAAAAGACAATAAAAACACTTTTATACTTTTAAATTGAGAATTACTGGTAAGGAGCCACTGATTATTTGTGAGCCCTGCGAAATGCACTGCACCCTTTTCTATTCCACCTGTTATTTTACTTTCATGATCCGGATCTGTGGTCCCTGCCTGTCCTATGTAGATGCACGCCCATACCACTTCCATTGCTTCATTACCTATCGTAAGCTTCTGTTCCATGCCGAGACTGTTGAGCTTTGCTTTAGTCTTCTGAATGATAATCTTTTGACCCCCGTTCTGCATTGTCTGTCTAGGTGATTTATCATTTTTTGCAGTTCATCTCCTCAGTTACTTAGAAAGGCGGTATACAGAGCGAATCCTATATTACCCCAATCCTGAATTTTCTCATTATTAATGCGAAAGCATTTCTTGTCTTATGAGTGGCGTGTGCGGGACCTGTCGGCAGAGCGTGACATCAGAGCGTCTCCGTATGAACTGTCAGTCCTCTATTATAGGGGTAAATAATAGAATAGTTGACTGAATAAATGTGTATTAGCTTGAATGAATAATTAGGTCACAAAAATGATTAAATAAATGGGTAAATATTTGTTTGGACATAGTAAAATATGTGTTGAATTAGTCAATTACTTCACAATGAGACGGTAATTTATTCGAATTGATAAATTACTTAATCAGTGATTTAACAAATAAGCAATTAAATTTAAATACATTCTATAAAGTAACTTAAACGACTAATTTTGAGGTAAATATTTACTGACCAATTTAATTATTTATTTAAAAGCTTTTGGCATAATAAAAAACTATCATTATAAGCCCTTAATGGCTGGTACTGATTAGGTTATTCCAGAAAGGAATTGAGAGGTTTTTGTGAAACCCATTATAAACTGGCCTCATCTTGTGGTCCTTGCGTGAATGGGTTTTCCCTGATGTAATGATTTTTGCTCGTTTTTTCCTTTTCATTGGTTAGTGCTGTATTTTGAAAAAATAACATGTTTCGCTTGCACAAATATAAACGTGACTATGAGCCTAATATGGCCTCATAAGCTTGCTTTTGTCATTTATATTTTTGGCGTGCTTGTGGTCTAGTATCTGCTCACACCAATTTGATCACCGATCGCTATTTCTACATAAAGCGGGGACGTTTTGACAGAGCCTAAAACGGTTGGCAAATAGCCCTACTATATGCGCCCTGAAGCGTGCCCTCTTGAGTTTCGCGATTCTAAAACCTTTTGTAAGCCGCCTCTGCAAGTCGCTTCACTGCACTCATTGCCCGACTGTTGCAACCAAGAGCGAAACATATTTCTCTTAGCCATTGACCACACACAGAAAAGGCTTGCCGTTTATGGCGCAGAACTGCCCTCTCGAGGCAAACAAGGCTTCTGAACGCGAAAAGCTGTCCATTAGACGTCATTAGCCGAAAGTGAAGTTTTATCTGTGTAGAGTCAGAGGCACTGCTCCAAAAAAGTTTGCAGACCTATTGAAATAGCTTCAAGGTGAAGAGAGAAAAATGGGGACCAGGTGGTTTACGGCAGCACTACATCAATATACGCGACTGCTGCGCTCGCGGGTGCAGGAGGACGTGCTGGCCCAGCCACTACGTCCCCGTCATTTCAGGGGACAAACAAACGCCGCCTTTGCAGGCGCTTATGCTATCCTCTTTGCTCTCGCAACGCTGGTACAAGTAACGTGTTGTTCAAAAGTCGCTGCTTTTGAGCGTTCATTAGGAAGAGGGGAATCCTCTCTCCGCTTCTCTCCACCAACAAGGCAGGGGATAAAAAGAAGCGGATCTAATGGTGGCGCGTTCCCACTTGCCAAAGCGATGGCTTATGTCGTGAACGCAAATGAAGCAAATTAAGAACGGCAGACATTAATAGAACTGCAATGAACGGTATAAGGCGGGAAGACGTGCTCTTTACGAGAAATAAAACAAATTTTCAAGTTTGCTCCGCTTGTTGCCACAGAGCTTCCAGAAAGCCTAATGCTCGAGCTGTGTTACGGCTGACTGTTCCAAGACGCAAAGCTTTACCGAGAAATTTTTTCAAAGGAAGCTAAATTAACATGTCCACATGAACATCTAAATCATAACAATTTTACTTATGCTGTGTTAAGATAATGCAGTAGACATGCTTGGAGAACAATCAATAATATTTGAAGCAACACTCCCTCAATTCAAGAACCAGGATTTCAGGTTTTTGTGGCTGTGAGAAGTGCTTGCTATGCTCGTGTACACGAACATTTGCTGTAGAACGAAATAAATGCTGTCAAAGTTGCTACGATAATATGCATCCTTTACAGGTGGCATTTCTGGTATCTTGAGGTTGACAGATATATTGATTTGGTAATACTACCTTAAATGCTTCCGTGAGCCTCTGGATAGTGAAACCTACGTATGACAGTATTTTATAACTCGCCGCAATTCATTTAACAATCGGAAGAATTATAAATTTTTTTTTCGCTTCTTTTATCCTCTAAAACAATTAATGTTTGGTAGCGTGGCCTCCACGAGTAATAGCGTATTATAGAGATTGTTGAACAAAATACCACCACAATGAAATTTCAGTTCAGCGCCCCTTTCATAGTTCTACGTATTCATCCATCCCTTGTTACGTTTCCTTTTTGCGGTTCTTGCAAATAAGCTCTGAAGCCTCTCTGGTCAACGCTTAGAGGTGCGCGTTTTCAAAATATTTCGAGCCAAAAAAGAGCCACATTTCCAAACGCCTATGCGACTCAGTCGAGTGATAAACTATTTACGCTTTGAGCCCATTTTCTAAGAATTTGGACGTGTACCAATAGCTTGCGCTGCCTACTGTAACACCAGCTCGTTTTCTACCTCTGGTCTGCCAGTCGTGGCAGTGATTATCGCGAGAAAGGAAGCAAGGAATAGCACGAACGCCGTTAAATGCCTCTGATGTTTTCGCTTCAAGTGAAAACCATCTGTGCAACCACAGCCGTCTACCATGCATGACGTTTACTGAAGGTGTCGTTCACAATTGTATCTTCCAAGCTCGCTTCTGCCTCGCACGCATCGTTGTCTGAATGCGCGCTTCCGGCAACAGTTCTCCCGGGAAGAACACGACAACGTCGCTTTCACGGGTGCAGGCGCAGCAGGCCCCCAGGACGAAAGAACAAGCGAAACACACAAATGGCACTTGGATATGGCGCGTACGAAATTCCAGGCGTTGAACGGCAATTGTTTCCGAGTGCTTGTTTTCTGTGGCTGCCCTGTCCTGCATGTCTCGAAATTCCTTCGACCACGTTGATTTCTGCATAGCTGTTTCTTTTATGTCGACTGCATCTCAGTGCTTCAGACCGAACAGAGCAGAAAGAGAAGCGAAGGAGGAGGAAAGTAATTGCGCGCCTTGCATGCTTCGCTCCCCACTGCTGGTTTCGAACTGTTCTCGCAGTACGTGCCCGGGCGCTTCTGATTACACGCTTGGAGGGCTGTTCCAGCTTCGAGTTTAACTGTTGTGCTTCCCACGCATTAATGAAAGCATCCCTGGCTTCCCCATCCTTCAACGCAGGCGTCCGACTTTGAAATTAGCTACAGTCTGAACAACCGTGCCCGGCTGCGCGCAGCAAGGGTGCGCTCAGAAGATTGAAGGAGGAGAAGACAATGAGTGAGAGTAAGTTGGCAAGCAGAATGGGGCTGGCGCAGGGATCCTGACATGAGGATATTGTTTGCACACGCTTTCATCCTAAAAGTTAGCAATTATTTCCAGCGTTCTAATTACGACTATAGGGATCTCATTAGCTCTGTTTTCTTTGGAAAGAGGCGCTCCGGTCCTTCCCTGGCTTCTGTAGCCGGCAATTTATCATTCGCGTTGAACGGCAGTAGTTTAAGCTATTGCCATTGCATTTCCTGTTCCCGAAAAACCTCGCTTTTCGCGAATAACGTACCAAAATATTCCCAAGTGATGAGCCATCAGACTTTCTGAAAGCGCATGGCATAATTACTTATGCAGAGCACAAGCGACAGACAAGAAATCCACTACGTTCGGACTCCAAACTTGCATGCATGCGCCTCCAATCAAGGAGCCGCGAGCTGTAGACAGCGCAGGCAGCTTATTTTGTGGTATTAGCAAAAAAACCTGCTTCCTCTCCCGTGCACTTATTCTCTGTATTGAAGCGGTGGTCCTGTGTTGGCAGCAAATCCGTAACCCTAGCCCGCCTGACGCAAATTTATGGAGAAAGAACGAACTTGCGTCGTGAACTTGCGTCGTCTTGGCACCGACCGACGCCGAGGTTTTGTAATCATTGATAAATTACTGAGCTATACTAAGCGAACTGTCTCGCTCTTCATGTCCTTTTAGTGGCAGAGATTTACTACAAAGCTCAAGTGTGGTTCGCAGCCCGTTCATTTCTCCGACTTATTATTGCTCGTTTGTATTTAAGGTCCCCATTCATCACTAGGTTCGCTTTTAGCCATTGAGAGGCCTTTTGTTGCGCCAAACGAAACTGTCAAAGGCGCTCACAAGGGGCGAATTCTTCGGAAGCTCTGAGGAATCACTCCTCAATAGAACAATGCGGCCTGCCTAAGTAATGCCAGCACCACACAGTAGTGACGTGCGCTGTCTAAGATAGTGATGTCCAATCAGTTACGTTATAGAAGTACTGAAAACTGAACACCTCAATGCCTTATTGTCAAAACCCGTCTCGATGATAAGTAATATCGAACTAAAAATCGGAGTGATGACTAAAACCTTTTCATGCAAAGAAACAATTCTAACCAATCGGTGTTTTTTATCGTCTTTCAGAACTTAAACGGGGTTCCATTTTGATAGTCACGGCCCTGTATTAAAAACAATAGCCTTTTTCCATCCAAGTTCTCCTGTCTGCTGTTTTCATGGGTAAGATTTCCCACTTGCCTAAGGTGCAAGTTGGTAATTTCATCTATTCCAGACTGGAAGAGCAGCGTTTGCTTTGATACAAGTATAAAATCAGTTACCACACAAGGCAAAAAAATGTGCGTGTCCTGATATCGGAAAATGAAGAAAATGGAAAAATTGTACACAAACTCGGCTGCTGTTCTTAATTAAAGCACCTTTTGGATATCTTTCTTGCTCCTTACTGAAGAAGTCAAGCTGACTAAGTTGTCTGCGACAAGACAAAGTGATCTGCTGTCTGGCATGCGGATTAAAATATCAGTTAGTAACATCCTTCTTTAAAGACTAACATGCCTCGTGCTTGTGTATAGCCTGGAGTTTCACTAAGGAACATTTAGTGTAGCCGGGACAAGAGCTACTGAAACTGCAAAGGCAAGGAAGAGTCCAGTGAAGACAAAAATACGAATAAATGGCTACTCTTCTATTAGGTATCGTTTTTGTGTTGTTCACATTTTTATGTTCTCTAACGAATGTCAGAGAGGAGATGAGGTAAACCTAAAGAGAAAAATTTATAAAACCGTGCAGAAACTAAGGGAAAGACGAAAAATAGTTTAGACTACGTCTAACGAAAGGGGGAAAAAGCAGGCAAACTAGGAGAGTTTCAGCCACTACAGATCGCGCGTAAGAAGAGAATCAATTGATTTGTTTAGTAATGGATATCGTCCACTAAAGATACGATGGTGGGTATGAAAGACTCCGTATTGGTACGCTGACGATTACTCGACCACTTAAATACATCAACTTGCAGTGAAGTCCCCACTGAATTACTTTTTGCGTTTATTCTTTGTTTAAATACGGTCACCAAAGTTGATGTCAAATCTAAGTATAATGCTTAGTAGACTAACGTGATAGCTACGGAGCCACTAAGATGAGAACCCTTGGAAAGTTCGTGGACACAATGTTCAAATATCATAAGTGTCAGAGGCCCATTCTGGATAGCGGATTTGTCCCAGCTTACCACCTGCTCAAAGACTGCCACCTAGCACTCGCGTCCAAGTTAGACAGACAGGAGCAGGGAAGAGAGGAGAGTGCAGGAGTGCAAAGAGCAAAGCGAACGGAGAACCAGATGTGCCATATCCTATTACGTAGGCATGGGAGCTTCCGGAAAATGTGGAACAATTGGTCCTGCTTGAAATAGAAATGACAGGAATCGGTAACCAGGAGTAAAAACCGAGTTACATGCTGTAGGGGAAATTTGTTCAAAAAGAAAAGAAGCCACATGGGGAACTTGGCGAACTCTGCACAGTTTTGAAAAACATTGCTCAAATACAGCAGTGGTGCAGGCGCATACTGGGTATACAGATTTTATAACTGTGCTGTGCTCAAGAATCAAGGTTGCTTACAGTGCCCAGACATGTTAACATAAGACGCGCTGAAGAGAGACGCAGTACGTTGTGTACATTGAACGGACCCTGAAATGATTTCTATGTGCTTATTTTAGGGCAACAGAACTATAGAAGTGGCTTTTGTGAGTATTCGAGTCAATTTTGAAAGCTCTGTGTGGACCTTTCAATTTAGAAATAGTTTTTAAAAATCACTGCTTGCAGTAGCTCGCATACGATTAGGGCGTCACACCTCGAAGCACGTCCGTTACCGCGAAGGCTGGGTCTTCTGCCCACTCAAGTCATCGGGGTAGGTGATGAGCGGTGAGGTGTGTCGCCCTAATCAGCCGCGAGATACTGCGAGCAGCGATTTAAAAAAAAAAACTATTTCTAAATTATGGGGGCCACGCAGAATTTAAAATCTGTCCTGAATGCTCATATAGACGACTTTCATAAATATGCTGAACTAAAATAGGCCGATCGCCATCATTTCAAGGTCCCTTTAAAGTAGCACTATGTAAAGAAGGCGTAGTAGTTCTGCCGTGAACAGCGCAGATATTAATATTTTTAGCGCCTCAACTTCTCCAATTTCATCGTTGCATAAACATTACTTCCCCTGAAGAAAAGGGGCACAGTTGAGGGGAACTTTCTTCCTACTAACCCAAATCTGCAATGTATGTACACTTTTTGGCTTGCATGGACTTTGGGAGTCTTTGTCGCAGCTTTCTCGGGCCACATGACTTGTGGACGGAACGAACAGCGATCCCTTTGCGGAGAGCTATAAAGACGCTTAATTCCAACGCGCGAGCACGCGTCAACGCTTCCCCATGTGTAACAATGCGCAGCTCGTATGGTACCACGACTGCTGCATAAATTGTGCCTCGTCGGCAATTCTTGGGCTGGCAAAGACCAGGAACTATGCTATTGCTACGGCTGTTGCTGCCGGCAGCGATTCTCCTTCTGTACTCTGTGGCCAGCGCACATGGGTGATCTAACCCATGTTGGTTGGTTGGTTTATGGGGTTTAACGTCCCAAAGCGACTAAGGCTATGAGAGACGCCGTAGTGGAGGGCTCCGGAAATTTCGACCACCTGGGGTTCTTTAACGTGCACTGACATCGCACAGTACACGGGCCTCTAGAATTTCTCCTCCAAAGAAATTCCAGCCACCGCGGCCGGGATCGAACCCGTGTCTTTTGGGTCAGCAGCCGAGCACCTTAACCACTGAGCCACCGCGGCGGCTCTAACCCATGTAGCGCACATGGGTGATCTTTGGCCAGCGCACATGGGCGCGCGACGCCGCCAGCCCTTCACGCAGTGGCCTGTGAACGAGCGTGCGAGAAAAAATGCGTGCCATAGCTCCGGCCCATTCCTGGGCCATTTGCGAGGAATGGCGGTCTGTGGGAGGCCGTACGAGTGGCGAAAGAAGCGAGGG
Organism: Amblyomma mixtum; assembly: GCF_055824585.1. Taxonomy (NCBI): domain Eukaryota; kingdom Metazoa; phylum Arthropoda; class Arachnida; order Ixodida; family Ixodidae; genus Amblyomma; species Amblyomma mixtum. Next base: position 285,158,955 of record NC_143012.1, on the reverse strand, counting down.
GGAGAGTGCCACGTCCAAGGACATAAGCTGCGAAGTGTGCAGAGCGCTTTTATCGCTTCCCCCAGAGGCAGCATTATGTTTAAATTTTTTTCTCCTCGCGCCGCATTCAACTTTTAATGGCTTCGCTTTTTCTTTTTCTTCTTTTATGGCGCTCTCCATCATGCCACGCGCACCTCCGCTGCGCGCAACGGCTAAGTTCTAAGGGGAAGCTCAGTGAGAAAACCTGTTGAACTTAGGTTACAAGAGAACGCGTCCATGGAGATCGGCCAATTAACATGACGAAGGGAAGAAAGGGAGAGCACGTATAAGTGGCAGCCAAGCACGGATGATTTGTAGCGCTTAGCTGCCATTGATTCGTGAGCACCAATTGGCATTTTTTTTTTAAATAGCCTTTCGCTGTTCTTCTATAACATGGGCTCTGCACTTGTCTAAGTAAGGTGGTTCCCACTAGTCGCTGCCAAGTGGTAGTCATTATTAAACAGAAAAAATCGTCCGTCAAGAAGCAGCAAGAACGGGTGGGGGGGGGGGGGGGGGGATGTAGCTGCGGCCCATCATTTGCGATGACGCGCGGCAGAGAAGAGGGTGTTTTGAGGGCTTTCTTGCTTTGTGTCTCTATTTTTGAACTTAATTGGTTATTAGAAACCTAGCGCGGTTCTTAGACAACGACTAAGACACACTAAACAATAATCAGCTATTTCTTGCAGAGCGTGCATTCTTGAAGCGAGGTACTAGTCCTTACCAAACGCTGACGAAATCCTGTCTGAATAGGCACTAAAACTGCGGCATCCCCAAGAATCTTAAAATATTTAACGGCGCAAGAAGCAGACGAAACACATAGGTACGCGACAAGACGAAGCACCGTCTTTTAAGAGTACATGCCACTTTCCCTTGTAATACAAATAGGGGCACAAACGTATGAACGCGGGGAGTTTAAGAGATCGAAACAAGCTATTTCTTATATCCTGAACTGCTGATTATTCCCTCGAGCAGTCTATAACTGATTGCTAATCTGTCGCTAATGGCGCGAAATAAACATTTTATAGCCTCCTCCAAGAGCACAAACAATATTTTGCGTAATTTGCTAAGCTATCTTATAGCCCATGAACGCCCAATTCATGAAATAATTAATGCTGTGCCGTAGGGTTTCCCTAGTTATATGTGCCAATGCTAGAAGGCGATGTGTGAGCCACATTGTTGTAGAGGGCTCCGGATTAATTTTCCCAGGCTGCAACTCTTGAACATGCGCCAAAATCACCAAAAAAGCTGCCACCCCTTCCCTGTTCCCACCCTGGAATTTTAAGAGCAGGGATATACAGGCAGCCAGACACTTAGGGCTTTATGTAGTTGCACCAAAGGTAACTTGCATAAACAACAGAGGAGCTTCTTGTCGTGCACCTGTGTGCATTGTCTGCTTTTCTGCGCCGTTAAATATTTAAATATGAACCAAAACCAACTAGCCCAACTGCAAGTGCTTTTAAACCCCAAGAAACTTGAAACAAAAAATAGAGGGACAGAGGAAAAGCATTGAGGTTAGCCTGAAGGGTATTCGGGTTGGTTATCACCACAGTAGGTAGGACTAAGTGGAGGGGCTTAAAAGAGAATGAGAGGAATGACAAATGCGGACTGCAGCGAGGAAACGAAACAGAAATATGAGCGCTGAAAATGCGGCCACCGCAGCAGAGGTCTGCACACCTTGACGTCTGCCTAGTGCTGAGGCCTCCGTAAAACAGCGTTCGTCCTTTACCACCAAACACAGAGCAGTCAGTCAGCATGCAAACTTTCCACCATCCACTTGCCATTGCTGTTGATAATGTAGATTGTAAATTGAGTAATCCCTGCTTCTCGGAGCGAAGAGGCTGAGTGAGCCATTGTACCCGCTGCTGAACGGTTGTAAGTGCCGAAGTGATCGCATCCAGCACCTGCAGTGCATTCCGCGCAGCTGGCGTGTGCAGACTAGGTAGCAGCAAAGCAGGCTCATTTCCAAAAATTTGGCCCGGCCCACCTGCGAAATTGGCATTTAATGGCCCCTCAGGATTGTAGTGGCTGGCACTGTTGTGGGCACAGGGCGACGTGGTGGAAGAGTCGCCTTTGTCCTCATTTGGTTTGGTTCGTTGGTTTATGGGGCTTTAACGTCCCAAAGCGACTAAGGCTATGAGAGACGCCGTAGTGGAGGGCTCCGGAAATTTTGACCACCTGCACAATTCTCAAGGGCAAATCTCGACGAACACGATATTGGCTAGAATATTTATAATGGGAAAACGCGTTCAACCACAATGCATGTGCATAATCTGTCATTGTGCGCTTGACGGACAATCGGCGTTCGGGTTTTCTTTCTTGTTAATGAATATCGGTTCAAGTGGTCGGCGGAAGTGACGCAAGGCTTTAGAAGCAGTATCTTTACTCACGCAACTTAAGCTCTGGCATGTGATTGATAACTGTCGGTAACACTGTAGAAAATTTTAAAGCAAGAAAAAATCTATACCACAAAAATTTTGTTCTACAAAAAAAAAATGCCATTGCAAGCTTTCTCATTCACTTCGTTAGCTGCAGCCAATGAGGGTATGGTCCCAATCCAAATTGATCTAATAAATTTTATTTTCTGACCAAACATTCGTCAAGCTACCTTATATATTATTTATTTATTTATTTATTTGATACCTGTATCGCCTTTCGGCATTGCAGCAGGGGGGCACTTTCACATTCAAAGAACAAGAAATCATGCACTTAACCCGTGAAAAAAGGCATCATTAGGTTGAACATTAACAATATTTGGAGGCAAAGTAATCCATTCGCGAACTGTCCGCAGAAAAAGTGGATAACAATGTACGTCACCTTTAAAAGGAAATTCATAAAGCTTTAAATTGTGGTACCTTCGCTTCGAGACATAGAAAGGCGGCTTCAAATATTTTGTTTCGTCTATACCAGTCTTGGAATCGAAAATGTCATGTAAAAATTTTAAGCTGAGATTTCTTCTTCGAGTTTTAAGTTCTGGCCACTGAAGATTCCTTTTACTTTCTGAGATACTGAGTGTCCTGGAATAATTTCCAAATACAAAGCGGACTTCCCTATTTTGAATTTTTCCAATTTATCAATAAGTTCTTGTGTGTGCGCTAGATATTATGAACATCTAACATACTAAGTCGCTGAAAGTTATTTAAAGGTGGAAAAATAAACTGCGTGGTAGAGATATTAGTAAGTTAGGCTGTTTATGAGACGCAAGGCCAAATTAATTCGTATCAGTGTATATGGCCAATCAATCTATCCGGCTTGTATGCCACGTTGACCAGAGTAATCTTAAGTCTGTAGTTCCGGCAGTGTCATGCGTCTTTCATTTGCGGATGACAGGAGCGTCGAAGGAAGAGCAGAAAGAGGCCGGTTATTTCTGCATGTAGATAAGTGCTCCTGTCAAGAGAGAAAAAAAAAACGGATGCCAACCGACCTCTCACGGTGATGTTGTCCTAGGCCAACGACACAGGAGAAAGTGGCAGATGTGGGTCAAGCTGGACAGGGTGGAAATAAGTAGATACACTCAATAACACCATTTTTTTTCTCTCTTTATTCCTTGCCACCCTAAATCTTGGCTTAGGGCTGTTGTTATTTTACCGACTGATGCGCCGCTAGAGGCCTTTGTTGTTTCCGCAGTTTATGTTGTCAGATACACGCCTTAGTAGATTTTCATATCGACGGAGAGAAAACACATTGCTCACAACTTTCTGACGATGTTGCGCAAACCACGAACGAGCGTTCCAAATAATTTTTAGCGACACCGTACGCAGTCCTGGCTTTTGTAGTGACAGGAATGACTTTTTTACGACGCTATTGATCTCGCTTCACTATTATAACTCAGCCTTAGCTTATATTTATTGCCTTCATCATCTCCTACAGACAAACGGTGGATCAAGTAAGAGATATCCTTGGGATCAATATCCATATAAAAAGGAAGAGATCGTCGAGTCTTCTTTTTCCTTCATTTCGTTTCATGGATCAAAATTTTAATATCTATTGTTTTCTTTACGGACTACGATAGCTTGAGATAGTGCTAGTATCATGCATGTAGAGGGTCGCCTCAACAGGAAAAAATCAGCAGAACGTAAATCCATCACACAGTTGCACGGAACTGTCTTTATTGGCGTTTTCGGTTCCATAGAAGTCATTTGGACGCAGGTATTAAGTAATCATTTTTCTATCGACCATGATTACTCGATGTCCTTTCCCCTTTTTTTTTTTCAGGAAAAGGTAGAACACATTATCAAATGTAAATATCTTGTGCCTCCTCACCAGGCTGTTTCCGCGTTTTTCTGCAACGCCCTTTCTTTCATGATTCTTTAAAACAGCGCAAAAGACAGGGACACAGATAGAAAAGACTCACACAACTAGCCTGCACGTCTACCCTGGTAAGCCTTTTCTTTGTTATTCATAGCATTTTGGTCGGGTGCTCTGTATCTCGCAGTGGCTCAAAACAGTTTTTAATTTGCCGCTTATATTTCTTTTGACAAAATTCTGTTACTAAAATTACGACGACAGCATCCAAATAATTTCGGCACTGCAAAGCAATTAAGCCCTTAAAAGAAGCAAATGTGAACGCACACTACCCGGAGGTGTGATCGAGCTGCAGTAAAACACTGAGGCGTCTATTTTGAAAATTATATGGTGTGCTTATTTTTCCTAGCTGGTTTGATGTCTTTGTACGCATAATTAGTAGTCAGAACATTTTATTTTTTCCACTTTAGAGGAACCGAAGTCCGGCATTCCATGAGTATGGTTATGTCCATGTCCTGTTCAAAGCTGTGGACACGGCGCCCGAAGCGGATACTTGGACGTAGAAGTAGTCGTGGACGACGCGAGCGAAGAGGAGATTGCAGAGCTTTCTGATTGTTGCTTCAAAAAGCAGTGTTAGGTCATTAATATGCCCGTTGATAACTTTTTGTGAACCCTTGCTTACCTTTAAGTTGTTCACTGAGCTTTTTTCTGTGCGTACACGAAAGCTCACTTTTCATCTCTGCGTAGACGCGTGGCACTTTACAAAGTGCCAAAGTGTCCTGTCTTCACCTTACCTGTGTCTTGTGTTTCGCGCTACGTTTTTCGAAGATGCAATTGCTCCGACTAGCCCAGTTTAGCTTACTTGTGCGGTTCCTTTCTTGTACAAGCGCTCGTGTCCTGTCTTCACCTTACCTGTGTCTTATGTTTCGCGCTACGTTTTTCGAACTTTACAATGTGTAGAGTTTCTTCTACGCGACCTGCGAAAGGAAACGTGTTCTTAGGAAGCAACACCTAGAGGTAACTATAGAATGAAATATAAACACTGTCTACTTGTCGCAGACTTGAAATGCTCATTTACTGAACTTGAAAACACAACAATGAATAACTTAGAAACATGCTACATGAGACAAATGATGGAAGTACAAGGAAAAAGGACAAGTAATGTAATAAAACAACTGCCTATGTCGTCTCTGTGGTTGTCCTAAGGCTGGCATTCAACTTGGCAATTGACTTTTTTGTTCAATCTTCTGATGCTTCCGCGATTGACATCTAACAAGTTCTAGGCGTCGAAAGCTGTGAAGAATAGATTTTGTAACTAAAGAGACTAGCCCTAGCTCCGCAAGAACCAGCCGCTTGCAAAAAGACCGAACGTGGCGTGGTGATTAAACAGAAAGACCTCTCTAATGTGAATAGAGTACTGAGGCTCTCGAGAAGAGGGAAAGGCGATGAGATGGCGGATTGAAAAGCGGTGCAGGTACGTGTTGTGGAAAGGGAGAAGGGATATTAGCATCAAATATTTCATTGGACGAAAAGGGAAGCTGTTCTGTTCCATCGGGGACTCGCCTTAAGAGTTACAGGTACGGCTAACTGCCTTGCGTTTTATTTAATTTTCACACCACTCTCTCTCACGTAATGTGCCCTGCTCGGGAATGCAGTTACGCTAATGTAACACGCGTTCAACACGCAAGAGGGTAAATTTACACCCATTTATGGGGAACATTTCTCAGAATTGCAAGAAAGAATGGTAATAAGGTGTATTTTTTCATTAATAATATTGTAGGAATAAGTTAGAGAGCATCACGTAGGCGCTTACAGATTATAATGTCAAGGTTACCGTATCCCTTAAACGGAGGGTAGGTTTAACAAGTGGGAGAGTTCAATGAGAGGCTTTCTTCCTACAGTGAACTCAACGAAAGCTGACGGGTGACGGTGATTATGACATTTTACTAATGTAGAGTACCAGTGCTCCCTAGACCAAAACTAGGACGCTTACGAGAAAGTGTCAAATGAAATTCATGTCAGCTCAAAGAGCATGGATAAGAGAATACTGTGGTTTTGTTACGAAAAAAAAAGGCAGCACTTTAGATTAGAGACCAAACGCGAGTTCTTGACATCCTGTCTCTAAGTTATCAGAACAAAGCCGAGATTCGCACGACGTGCAATACAGAGTGCATTTCATTGCTGTTGTTTCAAATTTCAATTTAGTTAGCTGTTTGTATCAAGCTGTCGGAGGAAAAAGAGTGAACATTTTTTTAAAGGAAGTTGTAAACGTTATACAGATTTTACATGCCCAATGAATTAAACATAGGTGGGGATAACAGAGAGTCAGACGAATCGATAATATTGTGAAACTTTCTAGGAAAAAGAGGCCTCAAATTGGTGCAGGTGAGGACCCTTCGACGGTTCATAAGACAGGCCTGTGCCCTGTGATCAACGTAAAATGCCTTACGGGTGGCAACTTGCAAAAAATGCTTCCATCTACTCAAGCGTAGCTTCTGCACACGAGCACGTAAGCATTTTAACGATTGACTTTTCTGCTTGTACGTTCCTCTGAGATATCAAGAAGTTTATAAAGGAATCTTCAGAGGCAAGTCACGGCAGCGTTTTTACTATTGCCATTTTTGTAATCTTGTGTTTGTATGTTTAGAGCAAACAATTTCAACCGTCTTCGCCCACTATCAACAACATTAAACTTTTGGTTGCGCACGCGGGCGCTGCATACTGCACCATGAGTAACGGAAACATCAACATGTGTCGTTTACGTAAGGAAACTGTTACCCGACCATACACTCAGAAAAAAAAAAAAAAACGTCGCACGTTTGAAATATATTATAAACTTCTGGGCTTTCAAGAAATCGCATAATGAGAAAGAAAATGCTATCTTTCATATATTCTGAGTGTTTTCAAGCTTGCGAGCCGTTTTTATTTTTTTTTTCACTTGGGAAACTGAATTGTTCCACCTGTACGGTGGTCTATGCGGACTATTTCTTAACGATATGCAAACGCTATGCACCCCATGGGATGCAGCGTATAATTCTGCCTTCTACGAGCGCCAGTCAGTCCAACTACGCTCGACATCGGAGAACATGACACGTTGTTCAGTGCGGTCTCGTTTTGTGCAGGAGTGCACCAACGCAGGAGAGGTTATTCTTAGTGGTAGCCTGTGTTTTTTTCCGTCTTTGACGCGGGAGAGCAGCAGACACAAAACCGTCAACGGTCCCCAGAAAACACACAGACATCCAAGAGAGAAAATCAGCGATGCTTGTGAACTAAGACGATCATGCTGGAGAGTCGGCGAGACGTGCATTGCTTGGCGCGTGCGAAGGATCGTCCTATGCAGATTTCCCGTTCCCGCTGAGATATTCAAACCGTGCTGCTTCTTTTGAGTCGCATCTAAGGATGAGGACTGTGTGCTCTTTCTTCGAAGTGCATGTAAGCCAGAGAGCATGGGTTTCCCTTTCAGTACCATTTCATGTAGGCCGTTGTTTCAGGAACACAGGGTTTAGGATGTTCTTATGAAGTTTACTCTGAATTGATGGTTCCCAATTTTCATTCCGTCCTACTCCATTCTTAAGCACCTTTCTCCTTGAAAAAATAAACAAGAGTGGCACTGATAAAATACAAGCGCGTTGAGATGAAAATTTCATCGGAAATGTTGTTTTGGCCTAATGAACTCCGTATCGGTCGGACATATGCTCCTTATATCATCATGGAGCATGGCATGTGCAAAAATTTATATTGCAAGCTTTAATGAGCGATCTGATTTGTCATCCCATGTGAACTCAGTTTTAATTGCTTGCAACATCTTTACGTAAATAAAGCACGAAACATTGCTTTGAAGGCATTGCTGAAACACGGAAGAAGTCGTAAAAAGTTACCATCGTACATGTTCCAACAGTTTGGGTATTCACTTGCGACTGAATTGATGAGGGCAAGTGGAGAGGGTAAGTGAAGTTGTAGTGAAAGGACAGAGCTGCAGGCAGATGCGGGACTTAGGAAATGCATTGTTATGAGTATACTAGTGTGCTTCCGATGCGCGCAGTTTTACGGCATACTGTTTTGTGGTCGGCATTCCAATCAATTTTTCACGAAGTACTTTTCCCTCACACTTGCGGCACAACCTAGAAATAGCCAATCAAACTCCAATACTGGCCAGCAATTCCTGGTGCATAGTTTTGAGTGGGAGCCACCCTAATAAAGGCAGCCATAAACAGTCTGATTCAGGAACACCTGACGGAAGGTAGTTTCTATTCTAAATTTTGGATACGTACACACTCCGACGCAATGAGTAGGGTGTCAACCGTTATGTGGATTCTAGAATTTGTGCGGTAAGAAAGCGCATTGATATGAGCCTGCGTCTCCAATAATGAGTAGGCAAAAACACCTTCTTTGTTAAACACTCTCTTTGTTAAAAGTTTCCGTTGAACCAATAATTTCTTTGTGTGGCCAATGAAATGGAAGAAAATGAATTGTCCCCCCTCTTATGAAGGTAAAGCTTATAACACGTAACTTTCCCTACAGATTATGTCCGGTGGCGCCTTCACTGAAGGAAAAATATTCAAAGGATTTACTAGACACATTTACTCGAGCGTATTTCCTTTGGTTCACTGCTTATCGGTACCTTTTCTCGTCCAGTGGCACACGATTGCGAGTTCATTTACATATGATGGGCATACGCTCCTCAGCATTCCCAAGTGTCTTCGTTTTCGGTCTAGAATTTTTTCCTCTGCTTGTAGAATGCGTCAGTTCTACTCACGCTTGTTGGCTGCTCCGCGCACTTTTCAAAACAGCGCTGCATCTTTTAAATGTGGGCACTGCTTTTTTAAACACCTGCACGCTCCATATTTCTGCGGGCTCGCTCAATCCACTTTCCGTTCGGTTAGGCTTAAAATCTCCGCCCTTTTGGTGAAGCGATGGGAGGTCTAATTTTGTTGTTTTCCCGAACTAGCAAGAAAGGTTGATTTCCTAAACTCTCACAAAGGTGCAGGCGAAGCCAGAACATACATATTTTTTCCTTATGGTTTAAAATACATATTGTTTATCCACCGACACGTTGTATATGATGCAGGTGAAAAGGTTAAAGGAACTGCTAAAGGAAATAGCAAATTAAACGAGATGCTACGCTAGACGGAAAGACTATTCTTCACTATGAACATTTTTTTTATTTGTGAAAATAATGATGTGCTGGATAGAAATTCGCAAATTAAATTATAGAAATTCTTACGCATTCGAAGACTTCAGAATCCTTGAATAGTTGCGTTATTTTTATGACTTCCGCTCGCCAGTGCTTCCCGTGTAAACAAAGGTACCACATCAGAAGACGGAAAATCTGGCCGAAATGCCGATGCTGCAGTGAGAACGAAAAGAGATGAAACTAGAAAGATCCGGCAGTACTTCTTCCGCCAACGTCCACTTTGCCGCGCTTTTCTTGAGCGGGTTCACGCTGAAATAGACTCTGTTTCTGTTATCGACAGTGGAACGCTAACCAAAGAGGTAGGGTTAGATTCAGCGCTCGTGTTGTGTCTCGTCTTTCCGTCCTTCGTCTGGTTAGCGCTGTTTTATTTATGAGATGCTACTTATTCATGGCTGCGCCCTCTGCCCTGCTTCCCTGATATTTTCACGGTACCTGCACACTGGCACAGAAAAGCAGCATTGCGCTAGGAAGGAGTGAATCAATCTTGGCCGGCGAACAATTCCCTTCAGCAGGCGAAGATCCAGAAAGTCGCGGGAGAGTGGGAGGAAGGCGGAGGACACCAGCTCTGTTTTCAGTAAAAATCTCTTATTTGCTGTCGAACACATCAGCCTACCTTGCGTTAGCATTTTCCTTCAGTGTCCGTTTAGACAAAACATTAGTACTAAATTTTTAACGTCTACATTTCACTTAAGTATTACTTCGTTTGCTTAGTCTTTGTTTTTCGGATGGAGTCACAAAAGAGAAAAAAAAGTTTTTTGTATGTCTCTGTCCCGGCAGTTATCCCATTCCTTTTCAGATTAGCCTGTCAGCAGAGACATCGTGTTTATTTATTTTTTACTTTCGCGTAAATTACAAGAGCTCTTTTCAATAAATCTCAAATAGACGTACAAAGAATACAAGAAAAAGGTGTTTGAGTTCTTCAGGTGGAAATGGGCTGGAGCACCGGCACACTGCGCTATCTATGACGATGCAATAAGAAGAAAGCTTATTTAGGAGCAGCGAGGAGCTTGCACTTCAACTAACGCTAACTTGCGAATAGGTAAATTTTTCATTTTCTTTTTATACTGGCGTTCATGCTTATTTTTTTTCTGCCACAGTAATGCCATTTTTCCGAATATTAATAATAATGCGAATATTAAAGCCGTACAAAAGGAATGGCCAGATCATAGGGCAGAAACTAATTAGTCGCGAACTTTTCATTTTCTTCTGTCAAGTTTCCGTGGTCCTCCGAGCATGTGTGCAGCCAACGGCAGCGACAATGCCAATAAAGGGGCCTCAAGGTAGGTCTTACGGAAGAAAGGGCCTTGTACGCTGCTTTCCACAATTCATTTCGTCTGCCTATAATTAGAAAGTCCTTCTCCTGGGGGCGCAGAGTACTACAAAACCCGGAGCCCTACAAACGTAAAAACGGAGAGAGCCTAGTTAAAGCTTTATTGCAGCAAGATTTTCTTTTCAGCTTTTGCCTTCACGAGAAATAAGGTTTTGTAATGTTATCTCTGCAAAGTTTTTCTCGCATCTGCTGTTCCATCTGAAACTGCTGCCTCATCTTTGCTCATTTTTTGGTAAATTTGGCTGCCTTTTTTCTCATTTTGAGCACACCACTATTTCGTTCTACCGAAGTTTAAAACAGTAAACCTGAGACGCATTTAATCCTTCCTTTATTTATGCTACCTAAAACCCTGCTAAGAGCTTCAAAATTTTCTCTGTGACATGTATATCTTCCGCGATATTCTTGCTTCTATAAGTTTATCAAATCTTTCTTGATCCACAGTTTCCTCAATGCTTTTTTCTGTCGAAGATTAAAAAAAATGGCCTCTTTCTGAAAAGAGAGATTTAGATATGCTTGCAAAAATGCATTCAGCTTGTCATCAGAAGCCATCGTGGTCTATTGCAGGCCACAGGAAAACGAGAACTTGTACATGTATAAATCTTTGTGTATAGAGTTATATATATATATATATATATATATATATATATATATATATATATATATATATATATATATATATATATATATATATATATATATATATATATATATATATATATATATATATGTGTGTGTGTGTGTTGACTCGGTATAATGCTTTCTGGTGCACGCGCGTAAAATATTATTTGATCGTATTTTGTGCTGTAGTGCAAGAATTTCTGCAGACACTAATGTAATCATTGTGTGTAATTTTTTGTGTGATTTTAAACCCCTGTACGCTGCCATCAAAGGGGGCAAGGGCCTTAGTCAAGCTGCTTAACTAGCAGCTTTTAGTCCTTGCCCTCACATTTTTTCTGTACCAGGATAAATGTGGAATAAATGAATGTGAATGTGAACTTGGCTGATAGTTTCCGTGCGCATAATTAAACGGCTTCATATTGTAAACATAAACAAGTACGCGAGTGAACGCAACCCACTCCTGTGGTTTGAAGCTCACAGAGCAATGGAAATCATTAGCCCTGTTTATCATCGTGTTTTCCTCCTTGCGCCTCTCTTTATATTTTTCTCCTAGTTGCTCGCCGCGCCGTTGGTGTCTTTTCTGGCCTCTTCCCTAGGAGCAAAGAGGACACCAAGGGAGGCAAAAGATATTCCGAGTGGTTGAACGTTACATCGAGTGAGACAATGCTTTCTGAAATATCTGTGCGATAGAAGGCTCAAGATGGAGATAATTATGGGCAAGTGGTAGAGGCCTTGGCCCGTAGCAGATTCAGCTTGCTGATCATGATGATCGTGATTTCGATGATGCTTTAGTTCTGCATTCAGTAGACGGAAGTACGAGGAACCCATTTGCGCTCCACCGAGACGGAAGGAACCAAGCCATTGCAGGACAAAGAAAGATACAGGAGATGGAGGTAATGGCAACCCTGCACGGGTATGGAAATTGTTGCAGATGTATGGAAATTGTTGCACATGAAATTGTTGCACATGTAAGTGTCAGTGCAAACTTTGCGGAGAATGTATAAACACTGATATTGTAGCGAGAAGACACTGTCTAAGAGTATAATGTGCATACAATGAAGAAGTGAACACAAGTAAGAGCTATGTTCTCGCAAACTTTGTTGTCATGAGAGACTCGGAAATGAACAGTGTGCGGGCTGACTCCCTTATGGGTACCATAGCTTAGGTTGCTGTGCCGTGGTGGGCACAACGTAAAAAAAAATGAAATGGAAGCAATATCTTAATAAAAATTTTAGTTACATTGACAGTTTTCAGCGCCGATAAAATCCAAAATTACCCATTCATATTTTGTGAAATCATGATAGCGTCCTACTGAGTTACCTTAATCACTGATACTCTTTACTTTAGCCATGCCAGTTCAAAGCGAAGCAATCGTATTTTTGTTTAAATATTTTGTCTAGTGGTTGTTGTAACAGATTTGTGGTCCAGTCTATTTAATCCTATCTCCTTGCTCAGTCGTTTGTCCCCTTGATCATCTCTACATCTAGTGCCTGCTGCGTTAATTCAGCACACAATAACTAGCTGTTCAGTGTGCATTGCCTACTTCTACCGAATAAACTATATTCAGACCAGGGGTAGCGAAGCATACGGGAAAGGAAGCAACAACAGAGGAGAAGCGGGCGACTGACGACTTAACTTGGGACAAACTAGGCTGCGCAGTCTGTTTCCGTCTCCAGAGGCTCAACGGGACAAAGTGCAAATCGCCCAGCTTGCTTAATGAGCTCGAGCCATAATTGTGAAATTAGAGAGTGCTACAAAAGAACATGTCTCGTCCAATTTTTTTAGGTTTTTTGCGTGAGGCAGGATTCCCACTGACAGAAACAGTAGAGGTTGAGAATTAGAGAGTGCTACAAAAGAACATGTGTCGTCTCAATGTTTTTAGGTTTTTTGCGTCAGGCAGGATTCCCACTGACAGAAACAGTAGAGGTTGAGAATTAGAGAGTGCTACAAAAGAACATGTGTCGTCCCAATTTTTTTAGGTTTTTTGCGTGAGGCAGGATTCCCACTGACAGAAACAGTAGAGGTTGAGAATTAGAGAGTGCTACAAAAGAACATGTGTCGTCCTAATTTTTTTAGGTTTTTTGCGTGAGGCAGGATTCCCACTGACAGAAACAGTAGAGGTTGAGAATTAGAGAGTGCTACAAAAGAACATGTGTCGTCCCAATTTTTTTAGGTTTTTTGCGTGAGGCAGGATTTTCACAGACAGAAACAGTAGAGGTTGAGAATTGTCTTGATGGGCCAAAGTCCAGGTTATAACTGCGTGCTTTCAGGGGCTTGCTACTGTCCATAGACAATCAGGAATAAAGACAATGAACACGTGAAAAGTAAACAGAAAGGAGCGCCAAGAGCAAAGAGGTAAAAAGTGGAACAGGACTGAGCAATTTAATTTATATCCTTCTTCTTTCTGCAATAAAAAAAAAAAAAACTAGTTGAAGTCAGCACTAGAGTGTTCGTGTTTTCTTCGTCCCTGTCTCAGTGTTGCGCAGTGTTTTGTATGTTTTGCAGCTGATTGAGCATAACTTGCAGAAAGGGTTTCTTTTCAAAGCAAATAAATTGAAAAGTAGGAAATCTCGAAGAGCGATCAAAGAAACACCCATTCCCCTCTATTATTCTCCTAACAATGTTGATCGTGATCTTAACACTGAACCAACCCCTTGTTTTATTACTTCCGGACAAAAGAAAAACAATTTTGAGAACTCGATCTCACTGGTCACAGCAGCAACAACGCACAAGAATACCAATAAGTTGTGGAAGTCAGCCTTGGCCCATCAGGTACGCCCCGCGTGCCGGCAGCCGGTGACCACGTTGGCGCACGGAGGAGGAAGGCTTGATAGGGTTGGCATTGGAGCCCCGCATGAACGAACCACTGGGGCAAAATACTGAGGAAGAGTTGGCATTGTGAGTGCGAAAAAAACATCCTTAAGCCCATTTGTCTTAATATCGCCCTGTTCCGGGACTCTGCGAGCTGTAGAGCGCGAGGTACATTTTTTTTGTTGCCTATTTCGGGAACTTGCATGAGGCATAAGATGTGGTTTTCAATGTGCTATCAAAAGATATGGAGGCTACTTTCACCGAGAAACCGGAGCCAGCTCCTGCTCTTGTTGCCCTTAGACGAACATTTTGTAGTCGTTCATGAAACCTTTGTTACAGGACACATCCGCAGCAAGTGGCAAACATCCATGCCAGCTGAGGGCGTGGAACATTTAAGACATGTGCTAGGGACTGTTTCTTCTTGATAGCCTTATCAGCACGACACCATGGGGTAATGGCCACCCTATCCCTGATCATTCTAAGCGGCACCTCTAATATTCTCGATAAATTATGAGGGAGGGTGTAAGCTCACCTGGTAATCAGGACATGTGTCCTTCTACTTGAAGAGAACGTTAAGATGTGCAAAGTGGAGTGGAGAACAAATGGGAGGCTTGTTTTGGAGGCAGTCGGGGTACGAGCTTAATTTGTGAGAGGGTTTTCTCGCCTCTGGTGATTTTCAAGTTCTTGTGTGCAATATACCTGGATGCGTTTCGTTATTTTCTTATTAACAATAATAATAATAATCTTTATTCAGCATAATCTGAACATACATGCATGTAGCATACATGCATGTATGCATGTATGCATACGTGCATACATGCATGCATATAGCATGTACCTCTTTACTCATTGTTTAGTGAATTTGTGACTCCTTTGTGTGGCCTAAAATAGCCGCTAAAAATAGCCGCCAAAAGCCGCTAAAAAGCCAGGGTAAATGTAGGCTTCCTTACAGACGCAAACTTATTTATAGCGTCCACCGTTTCACGGAAAGCGAAGACCTCTATTAAAAGTAGGCCTGGCTGGTCAGAGACGTAATCCTCATGTGTGATTTACGCAGTGTGTGTGGCTAGTAGACACGCTACCGATCTCGTCTAGGACCGGAGCATTCTTATAAGCGATACATATTCCTGGACGTATGTGAAGCCCAGTTTCAGGTGTAGGCGTTCCATAACGACGTAGGTTAGTCATCCTGTTTGTGGTCATTGTCGTGAAGTACACGGACGAGCTTTTGCCATTTTTGGTATTTCTGCAGCTAAGTCATTTAATACGGCTGCGATAGGCGTAACGTATTTGCGCTTCAATTAGTTTGTCGTGAAGTACTTACTCCGCCTACATTTACGAGGGCGACACTATATCTGTGTAAAATCCATAACCTTCGTAAAATATGTTGTTCGGGGATCAAACGATTACCATCGGATCAAAAGTTCTAGATTTGGAGTGTGTATGGCAGCTACAGGATCCCGCGACAAAAAAAAAAAAGAGAGAGCACGCACAGTTTAGACTATTTATAGAACCAGGCTTTCCTCCCAGAGGAAGTCTAGACATGAGCAGTACTGATGTTTCACAAAGATTTTCATGTCAGGAAATATCAAGAACTGTGCGTTGTGAGTCTGCGTCTGTGGAGACGGTAACATCCCCAGCAGTGTGTTAGCTCTGTAGTTTCTGATGCTGAACTACCAATTGCAATGCTCCAGGTACAGCTACCGGAAAAGTGTGCAACTTTGAGTAATGTCACTGTGTAAAGTAAAATTAAGGAATGCCAATATGTGCAAAGAGCAAAAACGAACTACAAGGCTATGCAGGTGCTTCTTTCAAGGAATACCAGTAATCGAAAAAGCACTGTCATATTCTGCGCTCTTTTTTAAAAAATCAGTGGACTTCAAGTGAACAGGAGAACAGACGCGAGGAGTTTATTCTTGTCAAACTGGTTATCGCATGAGTGTTATGCGAATAGCAATGGAAGTACATAATTTTTAAGGTGGGATCCTTTAATTCCTCATCGTGTTAGGCAGCAGTTGTCGAGAGAAATGTCACGCTTTTCAATTGGTCGAAATGGTCGTGACGTCACAGTGCGCGAATTTCAAACGGGCGAATTGTACTTTGGCTAGTAACCATGAAAGCAATTAAAGGGATGCTATAGTGATGCTCCAAGTAAGTGGGACTGAGGTTAGTTAATTGCTTAATGGACCAAGTAGTCCAATTAATCTTTCTAGTAAGACCAGATACACAAATAAAACCGAGTAGAAAATTGATCGAGTTGCGGAATCAAACCAGGGCATCCGGAGTGCGAGACGAGCACGCTACCACTTCGCCATGCCTGCTCGATTCTTTGGAATGAACAAAGGCGCGTCTAGTAAATACGGTGTCTTCGTTCACTCTCATATTCCTTCTTTCCCGTTACGGTGAGGTTGAGGTGTCCACAGAGATATGCGAGACAGATACACTTCCTTTCTTCAAAAACCAGTTTACGGACGAGCAAGACGTAGAGCCGTACGGGCGATGGCGTTCTGCGGACTCCTTGGCAGCGTTGCAAGACGCTGTCGCGTTTCACTCTTAGCGGCGAAGCTTAACATCTTAACCACATATCAGTGACACAAGCAGCAACACCGCGCTTAAGGCTTCCGACTCACCGCACTTTAGGTCAACAAAGCGCCCCACCCCCACCCCCTCACACCTCTGAATTTTTTATTGTTTAGCAACACAAAAACAACTCTCGTGAAGAATAAAACCAGTTTTCTAAAGAACAACAACATCCTGCCTACCTGCGGCGCGGCTGAAAAATATTGTCATCTTTATTCCAAATTTTACCCCTTGCAGTAAAATGCGCACGAAATAACAGGAAATACACAGATTCTAGTTAGAAGACAAATGCCCGCCCACAGCTGACGACAAGGCATATCTTTGATGCTTTGCGCAGCCTGAACTGCATTTCGACGTGTGACATATGGCATGGAGAGAACGTGGCAATCGCGAAGGCATATCATACATCAACGCCGCCCACACAGAAGGGCTGTCGACTCTAATTGAAATAATAGCAATGATGCCACCAGTATGACCACACATCTTAAGACAACTTCCACTACGAGAGAAATGAGAATCGTTAAAGCCGGCGCAATTTTTATGGATCTTCTGTGTCTTGCTGCCATGCCTTCGTGCAGATAAAGGCGATATTTTTGCCAGAGCTACCTTCGTAGATTAGTCATTTGTTTGGAAACATCTTGATTCCGCACTGTGGATTCTTTGAGTTTCTCGGCTATGCAATGATAATGCGCTACAACAAAAGTTGCGACGTCTTTGAGGAGTGTATGATAATGGGTGCACAACTATCAGCACTCATGCTTGGCGGAGGCGACAAGACCCAAAATATTGCAGAAGCAGGTTTGTTCTAAACGTCGAAATTTTTTAGGATCATGACGTAATCTTCGGTGTTGCGCATTGTAAAGAGGGTATCGTGCGCTTCCAAAGTCATTCCTTCTCGCAATTAATATTGTTATGTGACGGCCAGACGAAGAATGAGACGTGCTGATAGATGACAAATGAGAAGCTTTATGACTTCTGGCATAGCGGGATCGGTTCTTCTCGCGCCTCTGCCCCCTCTGTCATCTTCTAGACGGACACCACCAGCGGCCACCAAGCGATCGTTCCGATGAACACACCCTACGACGGGGGCTGGAGATCTATGTTTTAAGGTTGGGTGGCCAGTGGGGTCTCAATCCGGTGGCAGTGCTGTCGGAGCAATGGGATTGTAGTCGTCATGTCGTTGTGTCTTCTGGTCGGGGTTGGGGGGGAAGTGGTGAAGTCCGTTCCCAACTGGCAGGCTGGGCCAATGCAAAGAGGCGCGAACCACGTGTCCACCACCGAAGGCCTCGACGGACCGCAGGCTTCAATCTCCATGACGGTGCTGCTGAGGTCTGTTAGCACCTCCACCAAGTATTACGTGGCGGCCAGCCGAAGGAGACGAGTTGACAACGATGAGATAATTTATTGGCTGCTCGCCTAGCGAAAGCACTCTGTCCCACAGCATCAATCGATTCGTCATCTTCTACTCCATGACCAGGATAGGCCGATGAAAATTTTTTTATTTCTTCTTGAGCATAACAACCCCTTCGTAGTAACGAATGCGTTTTACCTTGTACGAATGTCAACCCGAACAACAACATATGCAGCTATAAATTACTAAAGCAAACATTTTGGCTTTGAAGTACATCGCATACGGATCTTCTTGACTGCCCCTAACGTGGCCACGTCAATTAAAGAGCTAGTTAGCAGTTCTAATCCGAATCTATGCCAACTATGCCACCCAGTTGCCAACCATATCATCTTCCTTCACATCCTTTGTAACTAATACGTTAAAGTCTTTACCTGACCTTACCTTTGTGCCTAGAGGAGGAGTGCATTTCTTTAAAAATGTGAAGCAATATTTATGACCTTCATACTTTGTGTGACAAATTTATATTGTCTGCTCTAATGCACACTTTATTCTTAGCGTGTAATGCGGCAGGCGTTCGGAGCATTTTCTGTCTTTTCTACAACTACGTATATGCCTGTTAAGAAAAGGGAAAGCGTAGTGAGATAGTCATATTCGGGTATGCCACCGCGGAGAGAGAGAAGACGACTAAACGGATGAACTCTACTTAGCAGAGAAACTGCGCTACACACAGGTATTAACATTGATTATGATGGAGAAAACACTCGATGAGAGAGCGTGTGCTACACATGAAATGCAAGTCACATAACTTACCGACACAAAAATACTACTTCAGTGTAGGCGGAACCAGAGTTTGATGCCTTCGCACCTGCTTCCATTTTTCGATGCCCGCCTTTCAGGTGGCAATACATTCGTACTTCACTTCTTTTAACTCCCCCTTCAGCTCTAGTCCCCATCCATGTAGTCCTTTGGTTCAATTTTTTTTTCTTGCATTGCTTGCCCAAAGATGGGGCAGCTGGGGCTTAACTTGTTAGTTGGTGCAAAACTACGAGACCGAAAGAAAACTAAGGCCGCCTTCATCCACACTTTTCCGCTGATGTCAGCGCTTCCTCTTCCACTTGCGAACACATCGCTGCGCTTTTTAGGAATATTTTAAAATGATCAAAGCTTTTTAAAATATATTCTACGGGTGTTTTTGGGTTCAGATTTTTTTCTTGCTGAGCTAGGTCATTAGTCGTCCTCGATTTCGGGCTGTTCTTTTTATTTATGTTGGGAGCGCCTTTTTTTTCCTCAAGAATCGGTGAGGTGTTTCTTAGAAGCTGAAGGCATAGAAAATAAGTGAAACAAAAACACAATAAAAGTGCTTCAAACTTGCAAAACTGCAACATTTTTTTTGCTTGCAGCAATCGGCTTGTCAGCGAGACGTGAAGGGATCTAACTTCAGTGCCCGCCGGGCACTAACCTCTTTTCAATGGTACAGTCTTTCTCCTAGCCTAGTGCTTGGCTTTATGTGGGATGAAAAGTCCTTAACCTGATCTTTTTTTAATGCTATAGGCAGCAAAAGCACAGTTTTTTTTTTATGCCCCATGTAGCAGCAATACCTCAAACACGCCATCGCTGAGACCACATGCACAAAGAGAAACAGACGGAAGGCGGAGATGATTGGTTGCAGACTGGTCTGCTCCCGGCTCATCCAGTGTATTTGATCCTTACATTGCGGTCTTCTGCATAGTGCATAAAAATGCTCCATTTTAAAGTAGTATTACTCGACATGCTAGTGGGCTCCTTGTCAGTGGGCTCATTCAGGAGAGCTCGCTCTATAATTGTGTTTTAAGAATATATTGTGTCAAGTCAGTTTTTAATTAGACACTCGTTTTACAAAAGCGCTTTACAGATGGTACCTTGGAAAAGCAACTCTGCTGCTGGACTGCTACGCCTGAACGCACTAATCACACCTTAGTTTTGAATACTGATATGAGCTGTCTTAATGCGGTATAATCTGTGCCTGCGTCGCGCAGTTCTTTTTCTTTTGACCATCTCACTTTCTCTAAAACACGGTAACTTCAAGAACCTTTCAGTGTATTCCTGCCGAGGTTATACTTTGCCAATGTTGCGTATTACTTTTGTTGCGTTAAAGGTCATACAATGAAAGTTTAAGACACCGCATTTGCAATATGGATGATTACATGAAATTAAGCTTTCCGCTTAAATGCGATCCCCCTTAGCGATATGAAAAAGCTGCTCCAGAAGCTTCACGCATGTTTGTCAACATAGGTTGTCAACGTACCGCTATAGTACTGATACTGCATTAGAAGTATTAGCGAAAACCATTTCTATGTTTATCCACGCGAAGTCGTAAATGCGAGTCTGTTGCATATAGGTGACGCAGCGTTTCTGAAATGTGTGATGCGTTGCAGGACATGGGAGCTCCATGGGATTTTTTCTCACCTTGAACAAGATCCAAACCGGCTATATCTAGTTCGAGCGAAACTGGGAGGGAAGAGCACCCAAATATCTGTTGTTTACAAAGACGACGAAAATTACACTCATCACCCTTCTAAATTCAGAACGCCATAGTTCTTATAGCTCGTCGATACTGCACCTTGTCATGTCTCAAAAGGACACTAGCAGGAAAATTGAGATAAAGTCGTTTTTTATTTGTTTCTCAGCTGTAGCGGCGCAATGTAACTTCTTTTCTATGCCACGCCCTCTGTTTCTCATTTTCACGAATGAAATTTGGCCACAGCAGTGCTTGCGTCTGCCATGTGTACCGCTACTAAAAGCACCTCGAACCATGCAGCACAACGAGGACGGTAGAATACAAGAACGATGTCGAGGAGTGGAGAGGAGGAGTTCACCGTTGTTCCTTTCTTTTGCTGTCTAACGCGTTTCCTCTGGTAATATTACTGAGCGAGATGGTAGTCAGAGGCCGGTGACGAAAATTGTCATGGCAAAATGCTCCATTTAATCTTGATAAAATCGAGACCCAGGCAATTGCTTTCGCGTACCTCACCTCTTTCTTCGCCAATAATTACGGCACTGAAAAGAGAGTGCTTGCGTAATTATTGGACTGGGATGCACAGTGTGTAATTTATTTTAAGCCACCACGTAGCTTTGGCACAGTCTAAAGCAGCTTTGCGCTGTAATAAACCTGGCTTGAAATTGGCCCTAGCGCTTGGCGGCATCTTGCTTTAGCGTTCCACCTTCATGAACCTCTTTATCAGCACTCGTCGCTTTAACACAGCAGCTTGATGCAGCTGTTGCAGCATAAGTTTTTGCTAGACTTGAGGCTCACTCAAAGTGCAAATTTCGACGTGAACGTGCGCGTCTTGTCAACACTTAAAGAGGGTTGCATAATCCAGGACCACCACTACCATTAATGCATTCAAGGAAACTTCTGCCCATCATGGCGAGCCGGTGGGTTGAAGGAAAGACAAAAATGCGCAGAACATAGATTACACAACACAGGCTCACAGGACACAGGCAAAGCACCCTGGGACTTTCCCCTCCATTGTTCGCTTTGTGAGTGTCAAGAAACCATCTATCTGCCCTTATCTACCAAGGACATAGGCTTAGGCTTTTTTGTGCTGAAGAGAACAGCAGCTAGTATTGTGCTTTCAGACTTATACGGAGCGGCCAGGCTTAGAAACGAGGGCAGCTGCTTTATGCAACACGCATGTCTGTTGCCTTTTTCGCCTCAGGTGATCTCGTTGATCAAACATGGGATGCGAAGCAGTCGTGACGAGGAGGCTATGAAGTGCTAATGCGAGTATATATAGTTCTCGCATTTTAAGGCAAGAACCATGAAGCCCGCATTCCCACCAGCCTTAGCAAACAGTGGCTTGTCACCACAAAACCCTGAGTCACGCCTTGTATGCTTAAATTCGAAGGGGCGGGCGTGTTACAAATATATGAAATGTTATGTGGAATGTCCAGGCTGCCATGCAGTGATTTTTCGTTGTGTCTGTGGGAGGACAGCATACGCTGTTTATTTTATACAACTGCAATACGCTCTGCCGCGTTTATTTATTCTCCTGGTATTTCTAGCAGCAGTTTGGGAGAGGAACAAACAGTCGCATTGATCTTCGCTCAAGTGAATGGAGAAGTTAGAGTATAGACTAACGTGGAAAATTGGGCGTGTTGGTACATCTCTTGAAGAAATAAATGGCAGCGCAAGGAGATGAGGACTAGACGAGACAACAAGGTCGGCGCTGGTCAGCGCAGTCCTTGTTGTCTCGTCTAGTCCTCGTCTCCTAGCACTGCCATTTGTTTGTTAGAGTATAGACTTCATGCACATGCTGCGTGCCCGAAGAAATAAGCAGCTACTTAGATTTCCCGTATTCAGAGGATGAAATACAAAAAATAATTTCGCCTTTCTGCTTTGAAAATTTATTGGTCTCTTTGCATTGAACCACACCGAGTAACAGAAAAACAAGGAATGAATATCTGTTTTGAAAACTTCATGCGGGTGCCTGTTAATAATGTAGCGCCTACTGGCTGACAGCTTTCCTAGCCAGTTGGCCATGTTGTGGGCGCCAAAAGCGTGGGCAGTGCAAAATGTAGCGGCCCGGACGTGTACAGTCGCGGGTAAAAAAGATTAGCACACATGACGGAACACCAGCGCGCCGGAATGACAACGCGTGGCGCTGGGGGTGGCGAAGAGGCTGATAACGAGAGTGCCAGGCCGTTCCCATTCTACACTATTAGGGGGGTTCAGCGGACTGCCACGGACCAGCAATATTACTGGCTAAAAGCAGCGATATCATGTATTGTTCCCGAAAGTTCCTTTTGACAGACTATCATGGAGATAAAAAAAACAGTAATAAAAAGAAGCCGTCTGTGCTCATGATAACCGATCCAAAATGAATTCCGCATGCACAGACACGTAGGGTCGGCACTTCAAAGCTCGGGCAGTGCACGCTTGATAAAGCTTACTTCCTGCCGTCCCCTCCTAGGCTGCATACATGGAAACGGCCCGATGGGCAGGTCTGCGAACCGCAGAGCCGCGTGGTGAGATATCCCAATTCTGATCACCAGTGATCTGTACTAAATTTTTTTGCTGGCGACTGTACGTGCTTCCAGCAGTAACTGTGAAAATCTCGCACCCTGAGTAAGGCGTGCACAACAACGGGGCACCATTTCAGGGGTAGTAGCCACGGTTCCTCTCCCTTTTAAACAAATGGCCTATCAAGACAAGTTTATCTAGCTGCCCTGTTTTGTCTCTCTCGATTATTTTCCTCGAGGCATGGAGTTTCACGAATACACCTGGGAAAGGACACCTTGCACTCACCTTAAAACGTCCGCACTCATGGGGGCCTCGCGTCTTCCGTGGAAAAAACTTCTCGCCCGCAGTGTGTATCTCTTCTCTGAAACTGTACTGGGCTGCGCCGACGTCGTCTCAGAAGCAGCCCAGTTCCTTTCTGTAGAGGCACGTTGCTCTTGTTTCGTGCTTTGCTTGTTTTTCCCCATCTGTTATCCTAGCGCAGGCTCCTCTGCGTCATTATCTCTTCGCGAGTTCTTTTAGTAATCAGTGCGCTTTGCACACTTTTTCGGTGCTTCCATATATGGACTTGGTCTTTGCGTTTACATACCTTTTGCCTGTGAGATACGGCTGGTTGTGCGTCAGCTCAAATAGCTTTTCATGCTATGATCTAAACTGTTCCATTTTTCGAACAATTAGTTTTCTTAGACGGATAATTTATTTGCTTTTAATTTGAGTAGAGGCTTTTTTTCCCAAGATTCTACACTTCCGTAGTAAGCCTGCTGGGTTAAAAACATATGCTGTACCACGCACGCCTGACTGTTGTTTTGAGGGTGCCCGCGTAAGTGGTACTGTACACGCAATACAAAGTGGATGACTGGTTCATCGTTTTCTTCTCAGAGATTCATTCGATATATAAAGGAACGGAAAACGTTTCGGATGTATGTGTCAAGCAGCTTGTGGCGTTTAAAAAGAATGAAAATAAATTAAACCATTCCAATAGGAAACTAACGCGACATTCATTGCGAAAGAGTCCAATGAACAGATAAAGGCTCATCATAGAACAGCTAGTGATTCGGTCGCCTGGGCAACCCACTACAGCAAATGAAGCTCTTTTTGGGCGCACTTACTTCTAGATCGGCTTGTCTGTTGCTTTGAGGCAATATGTGAAAACGCAACGGAAAGGACGAAAGAAAGGTAAACAAGGATGCGCAATTCTCTCGAACATTAACCACAAAAGCATGATGATTTTCCTCTGTTGCCTCTTGTTCATTGCCTACAGATAGGTAATCCGGGCTTCGGCAGAGCGCTGTCATCAGGTTGTTTATTCCGGAGCGCTGCAAATGGGCGCATTCTCCCCATCCACTACTTGATGCCTACGCTTGTGTCCTGGCTCTATTAATCACAAGAATGCAAATACGCAAATGACGGAAGCGCTATTACGACACGCTGCACACGTAGCGCAAAAAGAAACGTTCGGCAGCGACCCTTGAGAGTCAGTACATCTTATTAAGTGCTCAAGTATTCAAATACAGGACAAAAAATCCGACTCGTGAATCGCGCAGTGCCCCTGGCGCTGAACATCAAGTGTTAACTAGGTTCATGGTTATGGGAAAGCTGGTATCAAGATGACAGCGCTCCTTGAACCACATTTAATTTGTTTAGCGGCTGCTTACTGATGTTTGCTCGGAGAAAAGAGGTCGTACGTATGTCTATGTGCATCGGAGGAGGAGGACTACGGGAAGACACCGCGCCCTCGTACATGCGAGCGAATTGAGTTCAAGAGCTTAGCCGAGCGCGGAGTAACCATAACGCACATCTGAGGTCTTTCTCCTGGAAAGGCTAATTGGATCTGAAATGCGCTTTTCTCGTGCCAGATGGCAGCCAAAACGGTCAGAGTGGCCGCACTTCCGCCTCAATGAACGCTTTAATTGCGAACGTGCGGCAATGGCCTCTACGCTAGCTGGGAAATACGGGTCATTTAATTAGGATCCCCAGTTAACCAGTTTTCCGGCGGGTTCATCAAACCTACGCCAGGCAACCAATTCTGACTCTATAGGTTTTGTTATATTTTGGCTCGCAACACTAAAACATTTTGTCACGAAACGGTTCCCTATAGGTGCGGTTATTTCCTAATCCGCTGAAAATACTCAGGAGTGGGTACAATTCGGTTCCGCTGTCGGCGTTGATCTCGCTTATTGCCCTGAAAGTCTAGGTGTTTAACATAGGCGTAGATGGAGTGCTGAAGATGTACGAAGAAATATTCTCGTGCAGGAGCCTACCGCATGATGTGAGATCATGAGATGCTAGGAATAAGTGGAAAATGCATCGAGTACTGCATAAAGCCGCACTGATTATAGTATTCTGCCTGGACAGGCCATATATTGTGTCTTATGACTTGTGAGGAGATCACTGTGAGTGGCACATCATGATGAATGTATCAACGCGATTGGGAGGTGCGTAAGTGTGATGTGTATTTAATGTATGGATATATATCTATATGTAAATTTACTGTCGAGAAAGGGTACTATGAGTGGCGATATAAACGTAACTTCTGGTGTCCCGTACAAAACGTGAACACAGAAATTAACGTTCTGGTAATAGCACTTATACCAACACTCTTGCCCTAACGCTTCATTATGTCTACCATCCTTTACAACAGCGCTCTATTGTCATCAAGAAGGGCACTGTACTAGAAGGCATCGGTGTGAATGTAGCCAGGTATGAAACCTAGTGTTTTCAATCCAGCGGGTACCGTGTTAGTAATGGCCTACAGACACGTCAGAAAGTGGTCTCCCTTTCCTCTCTGCCTTTCTATCTTTCCCTGCGTTCTCCTTCCCACATCTAAGGTAGCATACTCGGCGTCACCTAAACCTGCCTTCCTTTCCGTTCATCTTTCTCTCTCTCTCTATCCGCTGACACAAATTAGCGGCTTAGGAGGTCGTAGTTTTAATGGTGACTGTTGATGTGGAGCGCAATCTGAGAGAGGTGCGACAAGTCAAAAGAAACCGCGAAATTGGCCTCATCAGGGACAGGCAAAGCAAAGCTCATGGAGCCGCCGCGGTGGCTGAGTGGTTATGGTGCTCGGCTGCTGGCCCGAAAGACGCGGGTTCGATCCCGGCCGCGGCGGCTAGAATTTCTTTGGAGGAGAAATTCTAGAGGCCCGTGTACTGTGCGATGTCAGTGCACGTTAAAGAACCCCAGGTGGTCGAAATTTCCGGAGCCCTTCACTACGGCGTCTCTCATAGCCTTAGTCCCTTTGGGACGTTAAACCCCATAAACCAAACCAAACCAAACCAAAGCTCATGGCCACGGATTTGAACACCGTAAGTGTTGACACGCCTGCAGATTGGTTTGCGGCGCAGTGAAGAAGAGACTGCGCCGTCCCACCGCCACTGAGTCTCTACTACACAGATCTTTACAGGCAATGTTGCGCCAACTCCACCTGCACAGTTGTTTGTGCCACCACCACGGCGCCGGCTCCGCGCATTGCTGGCGGCACGATAGCACGCGCTCTTCTGTTACCGGGGAGATGATGGGGTATGACAGTTATTTTCTAAGCGCTAGTTCACTGATATATATATTGCTTTATCTTATCAATGCACCACTATACCAAACATTACTTATTGCCATGTACTGTCTTTCAACAATCGAACATTTCGCGGGATACCGCAAACTGCCGCCAGACGTCCACCTGCAAAAAACAGTGCACAGAAAATCTATCGAGATGGCTTTAAGAAGGCAAAGAACTTGCTTTGCAGGAATTGTTACTGATATTTTTGTTTTTAGTTTTCCACTATAATTTTTTTTATTTCTTGCCCAAAGCAAAACCATTAGCTTGGCACCAATTTACCCTCTTTTTTTGGCTCTCCTAACTAAGCCCTGGCCTATCCCCCGTCGATGATGTGTTACATATATTTAAGGCAACATCAACAACAAATGTCGAGTGGTAGGCTAGAAGAAACGTGTCATTCGAGGCAATGAAGACAATGAAGGAAAGAGGTAGAGCGTATACAGGCTTAACACCAAGCGGGACTATACACATCTTCCTTGGCTATTATAATAACCAGGGGAAATAGTTATAATTATAAAATTACAGTTATCATTATAAAATTGCCCCACAGCATTTTATCCTTTCATGAACTTGTCATTGTGACGCAAGTACGAGGGTCGTATGATAAGTTGGGTAAAAAAACATTACACACCCTGGTTCAAGGAGACGATGTTTGAGTTTTCAATGCAGTCCCCCTCCAGCTCCACTCACTTTGTCCAGTGATGCTCTAATTTCTTCGTCTTCTCAGGAAAGTAGGGGTTCAAGAGGCCCTCAAGTTAGTCACTCGCAGTGCTGATAAATTTTCTTCGGATCAACATTTCTTCCAGTCAGGCAGTTGTTTAGGTCTGGGACAGGAAGTCCCTAGAGCTAGGTGTTGGAGTCACCAATCGGAAGCACAATTCGTGCAATTTGGCCACTGCAGCATTCGATCAATGAGGCGGTGCATCGTCACGTGCAAAGAGAATATTTTTCGCCCTAATCCTGAGTGTCAAGAACCCCGCCACCTATCCTGCTTACAGCTTCCTCATCTATATTGCTCAGTAAGGATATTGCGTAATCTCTCTAAATACATGCCTGGAATATCAGCTATTTAACGCACTTTCAATCGGTGGTCTTTCATGAAGCGTTAAACATTTTTTATACAATTTCTGGCGTGGTAGCCGCCCTGGCCGTCCAGGCCGTGGGCCATCTTGAGCTGAAATTCGGCCGCATTAAAAATCATTAATTTAGTAGTAAATGGTCTTCAAAGATGGTCTATAATATGCATGACGTTCTTTCAACTCTGCTTCAATTTCAGCAGCCATGCAATGATTAAAAAAAATATCTGTACGCTGCGCGGAATTAATCTTTTCTCATTTTGGCAGAAATAACTATAAGACTCATCTAAAACGGCTGTCAGGAGTTTTGTAATGGAACGTGCAGATGGAAAGACTGCTTCTTGAGCGCGAACTAGCAAAAATGTGAATTTTGGTGCCTATACTTTATTTTTGCTCTACGAACTTAACAGCCCTCGAGTCTTGGAATCAGAGAATACTTTTATTTTCAAGCCCGGCAAAGGGTGTCAGCGGGTAGCCAGCGATGCCGCCGCTTACAATCTTGCTACTTGGCTTAGTAGTAAGCTTACTTTTAAGCTTAGTGATTAACTACGGGAATGTAGACTTCATGAGCAAAGAAAATCACCCAAATGTGGAGTTTTTGAGGAAGCTGTATAACTTTTGTTACAAACTGGATCCCCATACTGAAAAGTATACTCAGTGTGAACTCATGAGATGCCGTGCGCTCGTATTTGCTCCCAGAAGTTTGGCGGGCCTGTGGGCGGTACAATATAACGGCACTATCTTTGCACTCTTTATTAACCATTTCTTTTCTTCTGTGACCTTTTTCAGGCACCTTCACTGCTGCGTCTGACGACGTCTCAGTCATATCACCGGCAGGTATCCCACACGCCAAACACATGTGATGGTTGAAGATTACTAGAAAGCTTCCGCTCCATGTGAGTCTTGTTTCTTTTTTTTGTAATCTAAGCCCTCAAGGCGCGAAAAAAGTTAATCAAAGCTTTTCCTTCATAGAGCAACTCCGCGTCATTGAGAGGTCGTGTAGTAAGTGACACATCATTAGAGCTGAGCTGGGCACTCTTGTTATAAGGCTCCTTTCCAGCTTCAGTTTGTCTAATTTTCGGCTGAAGGCCTGACGGCATACGCTTACTTTCTTTGCGTTATGATCTACGGCGCTTGAACAAAATCGGATTAATGTTGGCAGGAGAAGGAGCTGCCCGAAGTAAACGCCGAAGGCCAATCGGCGCCTAGGTCAGCACGACATTGACTTAAAGGGAACGAAAGCTGCTAATTCCTAACAGGCACAGCTCGCCAATTACAATAGTGACAAGGAGCCGGATGGTGCTTCAAGGCTTTATGCTGTGCGATTTATATGTTGCATTTTACTCTGTCGGGGTGAAACGAGAGGATTAAAGGCCAGCATAAAATCTTGGTACCTTCACGTCATGCGGGTTTGGACAAAAAGTAAAGCGAGCGAATGAATCATGGCGGGAGCATCAAGGACTGAAAACGACTTTTTCTGTGCTTTCAGTGTGGAAAAGTTTCATCAATATTGTGCGCCAAACAAAAAAATTGTAGAAAGAAAGAGAAAAAAAAAAAGATTAGTCGTATGCGGGCTCACACTAAACTACGCTGGCTTCTTCGAAAAAAATGCAGTGAGATCAATCTTTCGCATGAACGGATCATAAGACAGCAAAGATATGACGGGCAACCCCAAATACCAAGGAAAGTACCTTACATCATGCCCTTCTCTGTTTTTTTTCTGCTTTCGTCATCCTTTTGTCACTTTAGCGAACTCCTTTGAGGAAGTTTTTTTTTTACTCATTCCACAATATATCCTTCGTACGCACTGGCTAACTTTCAAAAGCAAGATCCTCAGTACTCCCATGAGTGAAAAAATTGTCTGTTGTCGGCGGCGTCGACTACTTGAAGCCTCACAGTCGCAGCGGTCGGTTGGCAACCTAGGTAGGCAACGTAGATCACACGACCTTCTCGCGTCATCAGAACCTGCCCACGGGAATGTGAGCAAACTTGCCCTCTGTTGTTGGTGGCACTTAAATTAAAGATCGCTCGCGAGAGGTTGCTCGGGAAGAGCAACCAGTCCAGGGTTTCAGAAGCTCCACCGATGGCAGCACACGAAATCGGAAGGACGCAACGCATCGCTTAACCGGTTCACCACTGCGCAAGGAGTGGTATGAGCACTCCCAGTGATCAATGAATTTAAAGTAGAGAATTACCAATCCTGCACATATGGGTATTACCTTTTGAACGCTGTCGCGTCGTACTTTTTAGGCAGAGCTTAAGTGTCCCTCCTATTTTTTTAGGTGATATCTACCTATCAATTCGTTGGCTTAGCTGATTGATCGCGGCGTTCGGCTCCTGATCACCAGGGAGCGGGATCAAAACAGGGTCGCACCTTTGTCATGTCAAAGAACCCCGCGCTATCCCCGAGACGGCTCCAATAGTCGTGTCGACCAATTTCCGATACGATTAAAAGGAGCATAAACGCGATGAGGGAAGCTACAATTTAAAGTACGCCACAAATGCTCCTGCCGAATACTATCATCAGAGCAATCATCGGAGCGAGTGGAGGAAAGCTTCCATCTTCTCCAAAGAATGAAACCTCACTAAGCCCATTTTGGCAGTATCGCTATTCATCCGAATGACTACGGAAACCCGGTCGAAGAACGAAGGAAACTGATTCCTTATTTTGCAACTTGCAATACCACCACAGCCGATTTGCGTTCGAACGTGCAAAATGTGATGATTCTTTTTACGAAAAAATAAATAAAAAATCTTTGTATATGCAGAAGAAATTAGCAAACTTGTAGATGGTGCATAACTTTTTTGGAATGAAAGAATAGAGCAAAAAACACGCTCACGTAAAGACTGAGAAAGACATGGACATGCGCTAACACTCATCTGTGTTTATTTGCAGTCAGGCCAGCAAGTATATACGGAAAATCATGAAAGCCGAGTCATGCGCAGTACTGCAAAACGTACAATGACAAGCTAAGAAAGCAAGAAAATGCGCAAAAACCGTTCCAGAAACTTTGTTTCCGTCTTCAAGTGCCTCACAGGCGCATCGCTAACACAACTATCTCCCTTTTTCCTGTGTGAATACCTCCTAAGAGTTGAAGTACTGTTTTAACCGACCTCTGCCCGGGATAATTATCTCATTCAGTCGTGGCTCAGACGCTCTGCAGTTCCCAGTATTTTTCTGCCAAAATTGTGCATCCGTTTCCCGTCTCTCTCCTTGTGTTTCCCGGTCTTTTGCTGAGCTGTTTTTCGGCGCTATTATTTTACTCCAAAAAGATACGCAGCAGAAGTTGATTTACTTTTTTTTAAGTAGCATAAACTTTAATATGTTTTTCGTCTCACTCCAACGCGAGCAATTAATTTGAACAGTTCCAATTAAGTCCCGTTATACTCTTTGGAGAAGCAAGCATCAGGAACAGTTGTTGCACTTAGCACGTTTCTACGACCTTCTTCAAACGGCATGCGAACGCGGTAGATTACATAACTTTTCACTCCAGTGCACAATTTATAGCAGCCTTATCAGACTCCTTTGAAATAAAGTAGAAAGGCTCACCGTGCGCTTTGCTATTGCATAAGGAGTGCTTGCGGTAGAGGCCGCCGTTAGTTGTTCACACATGGCGGCTCTGACTTATAGCGCGGCATGACAGCACCATCTGCCGCTAAGGCATTAAAGACTTTAGAGTGCTTAAACACGAGGAGAACTGGCGGGAAAGACCAGTGGTTTTCAAAAATGCAAAGCGCGCAAGTTCGTTACGCTCCGCGAAAGAATAACTAATGAACGAAGTAGGAAATGCGAGTTAGAAAGGATGCAGAAGGCGGCACCGCACGGCTCACTTCCCTGTTCGTTGCTGTTATCTCAGCTTTCTCACAAATTTAAATCCTCTAGAGTCGTCCATATTGTCGCGAATGTTTGTAGTGTTTGTTGATTCTTCAAAGCTGCCGACACGCCGCTTTGTCGCTTTGTTTGTGATGCAAGACGCGCTTAGATTTATCTCGGTTAATGGCATCCAGGTGGAGGCAATTCTACGTTGTTCCAGAGTGCTCTAGCAACTTTCCAAGCTTTATCTCAAACGTTCGCTATCAGCTTTAAAGAGAGCATGGCCGAGAGCGTCCGGCATACTGTTCGACGACCGCCGAGCACGCTTGTTGCTACGCCGCCGCCGAGTGATTCAGTTCTTTGCGGGCGCAAGTCAGCCCAAATGAAGAGTTTCGTTTCGAAGACATTCTAGCTGTTTTCCTTTTCGCCGTACTGCAGTCACCACTACGTGACAATATAGTAGAAGGGAGGGTCGTAAACACTCGCTGCTGCAGATTTCTCTTTTATTTGAGACGCAGCAGAAATTTGAGACTTAGCAGAAAGATGTCGAAACCTTCCCTCTTGGCACTCCCACTCTAGGTTGCCGAGCCTGATCTATAGTGATGCGTTCTAATGCACAGATCCTGAAGACTAATATCCGCCTCACAAAAAACATCGAAACCATACAATGCATTGAGTTACCCTTTTTCTCTTTTGTTATTTCCCGCCGTGAAATCCTCTAAACAGCTCTAGGGCAAGCAAGAACCCTAGTCAGCATATTATTGTCTCTCACATACCCCTGGTATTAAAAATGAACCCACTCGGAGCGCAAATATTGGGATTAGAGACAGTTCTAACTGTACATCCGCTGACTCAAACGAAAGCTTAAGGAGTGAATTTGGCACGTTTACAAGACAAATAGTCACCCCTATACGTAGTTGCCATCGTTCTGAACACTTTATTGGTTGCCTTTTCGGCTTCGGTATCAATGTTTTACCAAAACAGAAGTTGTTAAGATAACGCTGGGCGACATGCATACTAGCATGAAAAAACGGCCGGTTGTCAAAGGCGAGATCTCTTGCGAGTAACCGGACCAACACGGCGCTCCGGCAACCTAGGTGGGCTGCCTAGGTCACGTGACCTTGCGGCGTCATCACAACCTGACCACCGGATTGTAAGCAAAGTGGACAGCAAGGGAAGGGGAAGTTAATGATTGGTCGCGAGAGGTTGCTCGGAAAGAGGAACCTGGGTCGCACAAGTCCCACTGCTGGCAGCACTTCTGATCGCAGTGCAGTGAAGTATCGCTTCACCGCTGGACTACAGCAGCACTAGGAGTGGTATGAGGGCTCCCAAGATATATGAATGCAGAGTAGAGAACGACAAATTTTGCATACATAAACCTTTACACATTAACGTTAGTGCATCATACCATTAAGACGGAACTCAGGTGTACCTTCCAGTTTGTTTGTTTTTTCGGCTACCTTCGCGCAAACTTCTTCGTGACGCGGTTTTTACGTTCTTCCCAGGCTCCTGAGTGGTAGCAAGCGAGGTACTTCAAAAAGCAGAGGGCATGATTTTCCTGCGCATTTTGTATCTTTGTTTTTGTCCGAAACAGCAAATCAGCGACATATGGTTTTTGACTAAAAAAATTCTGCAGTGTCTTTCAACATATGAGGAATCCTTTTTCACAGTAGCGGATTTGAGCTATATTTGTTCTAGCCAGTACAGAAGTTCGTATTCAGATTTTGTATCTTGTCAATCGTGTTGCCTCCTTGGACTTGTGCGCTTTGGTACAAATCTGCCTTTTTGAGAAGCTAAACACGCTTTCCTTTCTCTTCATAATTTCGTCGCCCGACTGGAAATTCAAAGCCCTTCCGCCCAGTAAGGGAGAGAGAGAGAGTAAGAGCACACTTTTTTCTCTGCTAGCTTCCGACAATGCCTCGTTCACTGACTATATCAAGCTAGGATAAACTCCTAAGGACAGAGTAAGATTGCAAGAAAAGAAAGTAAATCTCTATGATAGAATTACTATTTGGCGAAAGGAGGCAGATCATCCTAGACAACTATTTTCATAAAACGTCTGGATATTTCGAGATATAATATTGTGAACTTAATTGCACCTTCCTCGGAAGCTAGGTCAAAAATACACATACCTCTCTAGAGGCGCTGCCATGTGCGGAGGGCAAACAACTGTGACGATGGCTAACTAGCTATTCTGGATAGCAACCTCAGCCGCCAAATGAATGGCTGGGACTTTGGGAGCATTACGAAGGTGAAGCCGGTGGTCGGCGACCGAAAATTTATGTTCCGCCGAAAAGCGCTGAAAAGTTTATGGGGCATAGCCTTTGTGTTTCCTGAAGCTTAGTCGCAGCGTTCAGTGGTTGAGAGCTGGAACTGCCGTCACGCAAGCGCCATTACGTGACCAGAATGTCTAATTAGCCACGTAGGCCGCAATGGCCTCTACTCCACCCGCCACACATGACTGAGAATGTGTCGGCTTGAAGAGCGCGGCACCTTCGGGCGTTTAGCGTACGTCCTCAGGGCTATTTATGAAGAATGTGTTTCTTTGCTAAAGTGCGAGGGTGCGCTAACATAGAATAACAACACTGAATAGTGCTGTGTCCGAGATCAATGCAGGTGTTATCGCCATCAGCGTGGCACTAAAAGTTGAGCGTGCGAGCTACGCGGGAAGCAGGCGCGCAAGCAGCCATACTGTCCTAATGGAGTATTAAATGCAAGGCCGGCTCCTGTCTAACGCCTCACAAGAGCATTCCCGCAGCCCGTAATTGTTAGCTAATAGTAACTTGACACTGAACACACAGAAAAAAGAGCACGAAATTTAAAACCACTTGGTAATCTGAGCCTGAAGTAAATTAAAGAAGCGCTTGTGTGTTACAGATAACAGATGGAAGCAATAAGAATCCTGTGTGTGTTTAACGTCACTTTCTGACCACAACTCAAAAAGTTTTTCAACAAGCCTGCAGCAAAATTTTCCATGCTTTCCTTCCTCGCCTTATGTGAAGAACCATACAAGAGCCACTTATAGTGTAGAAAATTTCTAAAACTGCGCTTTATATTGTGTAGCACATGGTTGTTTTTTTATATTCTATAACTAGGTGTCACAATTCAAAGCTTCGGGCGTCTGCTGTCTCTCTTCTTTCGCGATAGGCACGGTTCCTCCATTCGGTAGCATCTTTGCCGCAGCGGAATGTTTCTCCTCAGCTTCACTTCAGAGACCGTGCTGGGATCGTGGCTGGTGGCGAAAGACGGAGAGACGTGCTCGCGCGTTTTGAGGAAGGACGCTGTATCGTAAATCTATGCTGCATAGCACGCAGCGTGTGGAAGTGCCAGAGCTAGAGCCCATCAACGCATCGTTGTCAGCCTGAAAGGCTGCCAGTTATACAGGAGTGGGATTACGCAGTAGGAACAGACCAACGGAATATGAACCGTTGTTATGTTATCGAGATGCTTTTTTTTTTTTTTTACGCAAGGAATTTAAACACAACTGTCTCTCTACGCAGCCATGCTGTCGAGCGTTTCTTGCCTCGAATAGCACACCCTCCTGGGACTCAGCTGAGTTGCAAGACGAACGCTGTCTTCATGTTTAACATTTTATTGTGTGCTCGCTGTCTTCTCCTCCGTGCATCTGCATCCTACGCAGCAAGAGTTGCACTCTGTGTAGTTCTTGTCACACACTGAGCGGCCTCTGCCCTTTTCAGCCTTTATAGGTCAAGACGACAGCATCGACTTATGATATCCTGTGTGTTGTAGCAGCGCGCTGTATTACGGTGCTCCAGTTCCTTTTCGTGCTCCTGTATCTTTAATGGTGGTTGTTCTAGAAGTAAATATATAGGTCTTTCGAAGAGAACAGACTTGTTATAATCACACAATGCATTGTAAGCGCGTCACACGAGGACACTAATATCCAGATACCTCCGACATTGCAAGTGGTCACCTTGTTTTTCTTTTTGAGTACTACAAAATTAATGAATTGTGTACTGTACTGTGGTACACAAGTCATTGAATATGTCGAGCTAATTTAGCTATCAGGCGCACTTTCTGCATTAGGTGATTTAGGGCGTGAAGAGGAATGCGCAGACAGTCGTCTGTTTGTTTCACTCAGCAAAGAAAATATTATGGGACAAATAACAGTGAGGAAGTTATCAAGACAAAGTCTTTTTCTGTGGTCGGAAAAGCATAAAATTTAATACTCTCTATGAAGTATATCAAGTTCAACTTTCTTGGACATCACTTTGATTTGTGTGGCCACTGTGGTATATATTAAGGAACCATTGTGAATATAATATTGGGTACGGTCCAACCTTCAAATAAAGAGCAAAATCTTGGTTTTGAAGTTTTTTCCTGCGGTCAAACTGAGTAGTTAAAACTGCCGCAGAAAATAATGTGGTCGTTTTTGACAATAATTGGGAGGGAACATATGTGGAATATGTCAAGTTGAATCCGTTTATAACATTCAGGCTGGCTATGAGAGGTAATGTTTAATTTACTGTTAATGCTTAATTAACAGTAAAAGAAAATTCACCTTTTCGCTTATGATCAGCGCTCATTAGTTTCTAACCCTGGCATTG
Organism: Amblyomma mixtum; assembly: GCF_055824585.1. Lineage (NCBI taxonomy): Eukaryota > Metazoa > Arthropoda > Arachnida > Ixodida > Ixodidae > Amblyomma > Amblyomma mixtum. Next base: position 285,122,801 of record NC_143012.1, on the reverse strand, counting down.
GCAACAACTGCGATACAATCGAGTGCCCATTGTGCATCGTATCTTTGAAAAGTTGCACACACATGCGGAGTTTAGATGTGCGTGTGCTAAAACTGCGCATGCGCGCAGTCTCGCTGACATGGTCAGTATGTCAGGAAACAATGGTCCAAGGCACTGCTATGCATGCGGTAGTGTTATGAACTTCTAAGACTGAGCTGTTTTTGTCGATGCCCACTAAATATATACCCACAGTTTCTATTTTATTCTTCTATGTCTAAACAATTTTTTGTTCTAAGTGCATTCATTTCCTTTAGTGTACCATCTATTTTCTAAAAAACAGCATCCGTGCTGATTCAATCACAGACTTAAATTTGCTTAAAAACGCTCCTATATGGTCCGCGGGGCCGAAATGTTTAGTCGGTAATTTTTCTCGTTGTTCGCGTTTGCATTAGAGCTTCCGAGAAAAAACCTGTAGTGTCCTTTTCACTGACTGCAATTGCACTTCCTTCTGTCCAAACGAACTCTCGTCGTAGCCTCGGCTAATAATTCTCTGCCGCAAAACATTCATGAGTGATCTCTACGCGGCAAACAGAATAGTGTAATGCGCACTGCTGAAGTATTTACTATTGTTTACGAGAGCACAAAGCACATACAAATAGTATGGACACCACCAATCCTAGCAGCCATTGCTGCGCGAACAAGTACGCATCTATATGCAAGGGCAAGGATGGGAGTGCCATGAATTCAAAATCTGCCACAGTTCTCTTTGCAGGGCTCTTTTCCATCAAAAATTCCGTCGTCGCCATTCAGTTTCCTTTACAAACAAAACGAAACCGTTGCAGCAGGTGCAATAAACGAAAAACCTGATTTTGTATTAATTTTTCAGTGTGCCTTTTTTGCGCGCAGCAGTGCCAACCTGTCTGCTGCAGTTTCCTGGGAACAGGAATTTTGCGAACCCAAAGGAAAAGCGATGAAGAGAGCCAAGCCACCCTACGAAAAAAGGAAGGAAACGGAGCTGAACAGGAAAAAGACATCTTGATGTGCGCAACACAGGCCCTGTTTTTCGGATGCGCGGTACCAGAACTGCGGAGTAAACGCAAGCGTTAACTAGCAACCGTAAAGACAAGCTTCAGTAGATAAAGGGTGCTGCATAGAATAATGGATAAAGAAAGGTCATTGTGCAGAACAAGAAGGAAGTTTTGAGTGGTGTGTAGACTAGAACAACGGCAGTTTTTTCAGCTGCGAAAAGAGAACTCAGCCCTCAGCCTCAGCAGCTCAGGCTTCGGCACGTTAGCCATGGAAACAATCAGTTCGCCTTTAAACCATTCCACGATTTCTGGACGACTAGGCTTTCTAAAGGAAATAGGAGCAGATGCACTTTCATGAAAAGAAAAAACCTCTTTCTTCCCCTCTTGCTTTTGCTATCTATATTTGGTTATGATGTATATTTTGTGCAGTTCCTGTTAGGAACATTTCTTGGAGGTGCCGTGCGCGATCAACCAATTCTATCTTTCGTGGAACCCTCAGCGCGCTCGTGAAGCTTTCCACGGTGCTCAGTTTCAAGTGCGATGAGAAACACGGCGGAATTTAGTGAGGTCCGACAGGCTGTAAAGTCAATTACCGAGAAAATTCTGATTAAGTGCGAGTTGCTTGCCTGTAGCGTTCTTAAAGATTGTGCCACAGAAAAGGATGTTGCGCCCGCTCCAACCATTATGTACGCCAGCCGCCGGTCACGGCCCATTGATCGCGGTCATGCATCGCGCTTTTGTGTTATTTTTTTAATCATATTCTCAATATTCTATTTCTTAAACGTGGTAACATCAAGGGCTTTGTAAGAATTTTTTATTTATATTCCTGTCCTTCCTCTCGGTGTGCTGCTGCGCAGTTTTCCGGAGATAGATAGCTTCACAACTTTGGAATTGAGTTTTATTGCACGCCGTCAGTCTTTGCTGCTATCAAAGAAATAAACGCTGCTATGCATCAAGTGGAGCTTCGAAACTTCTATGCAACACTTCTGTTGCGATACTAGGAAAAATACCCAAGAGCCGCAAAAATCTTGCTCCACAAAATTGAGTTCAGTTATAGGACATACACTTAAAAGCTCTGGCTACATAAGCCCAAATGGCGAAGAGGAAGAAAACTGCGAGACACTTAAGCGCCGTATTTAAGGGTATTACGTGATTGTGTTAATGGGTCCCGTCAGCGGTTCCTCTTCCCCATGCAGGCAGGGACACTGTTCCTGTAATATGCGAAAGACTACACTATATGCACAGAAAGCCCTGCTTTATATGCAGTGGTAGCATGTCTCAATCGCAACCGAAGGGTGCAGGTTAGATTCCCGACTAATTACCCAAGTTTTCAGCGAACTTCGCTTCCTTCTCATAGTTCGGTCCCCTTAAGAGTTTGAGTCATGCTGCGACATTCAGATATTTAGTTTTTCAAGGGTGTCATCAATTTTCACTCACAGCTCCTCGTGTGGCGTCAGGACCTTATTGTCTAATCCGGATTTTATGCTGATACCGCCGAGGACGCCAACTACGCCGGTTTTTCAGCTGAACCAGACCCTAACACCATCGCGTTAAAATGGACACCCAAGCGATATAGGTTGGAGGCTAGTTTATAGTGCTTTGCTTGTCCCACAGCCATATCTGCAGGCACAGTTACTGACGAATATCAGGTGTAGCGAGCCACGCTTCCACGATCACTATACATGAGTTAGTCCTATGATAGCGTAGCACCACCTCCAGCACTCGCACCGCAAAGACGGCGATGTGTGGGGGACGCGCAGAATAAAACGTCCAAGGCACTCGGGCGAGCACATGACATTAGGGAAAGACGCGTTGAGTATACGGATGCTTTGAACGCAGGGGACAATAGGTAGGAGCCTTGGAAAGAAACCAGGGTGGTGAAGTCGGTGAGGATTCGTCGTGACATCTGTATGAGCGAGAGGCTGGCAGTGGGTTCATGCAGACCTCCGGTTGCCGTGTGGTCGGTACATGGAGTACAGGGAGGCTCACCACCGACGCAAAATGAGTGGCCACCGGCTGCAAAGTATGTACCAGGGATGCTGGAGCGTGTTGTCCTGCCGACGGGGAGGCGCCAGAACCCGTCTACGCTTCCTCGCTGTGCAATGTAATAGCACGCTTTCGGTGAGGAGGGAAATACTGACAAACGTTCGGTGCTGCTCACTCACGGGGCTCAGAGGCCAGCGCATGAACGGCACTTGGTCTGGTGGAGAGCGTTGTGGCTGCCAGCGACACCACACGAGAAAGAAATAGCATAGGCTGCACCTTTGCCGTCTTCGAAGAGTCGGAAGGCGGTGAACGTGTGAGTGGAATTCAACAAAAGCAGTCACCTTCGCCTTCAGATGACCCGCTCGAAGAGGTTTTCTGGGAATCGCCGCTTGGCCAGAATGTAGCCTATGAGATCTGGCTCAACTCATCATGGACATAGACGTCTCCGAGAAGGGCGCTACATAAGCCGTATTAATGAAGCCGAGCCTATAGAGTGGCGTATGGATGCACTCGCCTTGGTCGGGACACGCTTGAAGAGACGAACTCATGACGCTGTGAGTGCGGACGACATGATTATGGTTAGATGAGCTATGAATGCAATGTCGACAATTACATTTAGATGTTATTCGGAATTGTTCGAGAATCAGCAATTAAGCATATATGGGCATTTACCCATTAAGGCTGCCGCGTCATATAACCTTAAGGCGGAGCTTGTGTGTTCCTTCCAAATTTTAACTTTTCTTTATTTCGATTTTAATCAATTTCTCGCTGTTAAAGCCGCGTCTAAATAGGCGGAATAATACGGGAGGCTTTTCCCCGCTTAGTGTTGGTTGACCACCGCAAGAATCAATAACCAGCCTTGAAGCCATGGGCTCGGTGCAGATAGCCTTAGTTCTTTATGTGCAATAAAGCCAAATATAGCACAACTCTTTTCAAGCTGCATGTGCTTGCAAAAGATTCCTTGCGCAGTGAGTAATTTGCGAAATAAAAGCAATACAAAGCAGCCCATAGCTCAGAAGAAGAGTCTTCTGCAAAGAGCCGCTCCTAGCAGTGCCTACAAAGCACACGTGAAAAGCCCTTGACACTCGCGCCACTATGTCCTCGAGTACCTCACGCGGCTTCGGAGCCAGCCTTTAGTTAAGCTGGACAGCCAGTGAGCTGAGGCACTCGTAAATGGCCCATGAAATGCAGCCCATGAAGTCTTCTAGCGAATTCTTCCGCTCGTCTGAGCGCTCTCTCTCTCTCTCTTGCTTCTGCAGCCCGCATTGTAGACCACTACAGCTGCCTGCCCATGGCTCACATCACGTAGTATTGCTGGGGCACTAGTGCCCAGCCCCCTTCAACCACACCGGGCGGCTGCAATAATGTGGAGTGAACTTGTACCATCTCCGCTGTCGCGATGCGAATTTCGCGCGGCCATTTATGCGGCGACGACGGAAAAATGGCGTCGCGCTTTCTAGAGTGGAGGAGGCGCGTCTTCGCCAGTGTCCTTCTTGTGGACTGCAGGGACCTACTCTGCTATTTTACACCGCCGACGTTTCTGTCATTGCCTCTGAATGTGCGGATTAGTGGTGGCACAACGGCGATGTTGGTTATGAAAACCTTGCCACTGCTGTGAACTTCGTGGTGCAATGGTACCTAATTTGCAGGTTGATTTTTTTCTTTTTGCTTTGTGCATTCCTATCTTACGAAAGGAGCGAATTTGTGCTGTTGTGAAACTCTACCGTGGGGCGGGAAGAACAAGCAGACACAGTGTGTAAAAAATTGAGCGAGATGCCATAGTTGAAGATTGGAATGTCTCTTTAAGGCGCAAGGACCACTATGGCCAAAGAGAACCATGGCACAGGGTATCTTTGTTTACACAATATTGGGTGAAAGCTCCGGTTACCAAACAATGCAACCCAGATAAGCCGAGCTCTACTACAGTGGAAAACTTGTGCCCATAGTATCACTGTCGGTACCCGGCGGCAGTGGCAATCGAACCCAACTCGTCCGACATGTGAGACGGGTACTAAAAGAAGTAGGCCGCCGCTGCAGTAGAAGTACTATAGTTGAATTATCATGTAATAAGCGCAAGGGCCTAATGCGTGCGTGCGTTAAAGGCCACACGTCCTTGTTCTACCTTATACTGGCTGGAGGAGCAGCACAGGCGCACTCAATATGAGAGGAAGAGGTGAAAGAGGAAAACATTATTCGAGGCCACTACTAAAGGCTAGTGAAAAGTAGCGCTGTTGTGGAAAATCTAAGCGCAGCACGCGAAGGGGCTCCGAAAGTGCACAACTTAACGCTGCTTTTCAATCATACATTAGAGTAAGCTGTGACACTCTCGCATAATATGTAACAGTCTAGATAAGAGCACCAAAAGTTACATTTCCGCAGTAGTGCTAATCTTACAGCTTAGCTGTTTCACTATGTGTCATGTGTAAGACTTGAATAACGACAAGAAATTGTCCGTACTGTTTTGGAATCGAATCTAACCACTGCCTATCGAAATTCGCACTAATAAATCTTTTTCTTTTATTTACTCTTATGAACGTTATTCCCCCCCCCCCCCCCCCCCAAGATGACTGCTCCTCCTTAGCTCTGCCTGAATATGAAAACAGCGTCAACTTCATTTCAACTCCTCTTTTGGAACGCCTATCTGATTTGCTGTGCCTTGTGTTTTTTCTAAGGGAGATGCGTGCGAAAATATTACGGTATACAGCTCGTTCGGTCGACTTGCTGTCGCCGGGACCTAAGGCTGACAGGGAGGCCTCAGAAGCGTGACGAAAATATTCCCAGAAGTTTCAAACATCAGTAGAATCACTACCCACTTCAACTTGACGTCACCGCGCATTCTAATTTCTACTACTTCACCGGAATGCGCCCAAACTACATCGCAAGCCTTCGTTAACTTTGAGTATGCTCAGAAAACGTGTCTCGGAGGTGGAGTTGTATTGTTACATGTCAAGGGAGAAAACCAGCCAAAAAAGACGGAAACACAAGAAGAGAACGACACAGGACAACGGCTGGACTAACAACTGAATTTTTCATTGAGTACAGACCGCCAGGTAATCACCACGCATGCGCCAAGGCAACACTCAAACATGATCACTCAAATAATCAAATTCTTTTGCCGTTAATGCTATCGATGGTGAGCTGACGCAAGCATCACCATGTTTGGCAATCTGGAAGGCAATCTGAAATGTTCCCCACGTTTCGCAGATGTCACCATCCTGGGCTGCGGAAAAACATGGAAGGCTCGTGAAATCTTTGAGGCCTTCCAGATTGCCAAACATGGTGATGCTTGCGTCAGCTCACCATCGATAGCATTAACGGCAAAAGAATTTGATTATTTGAGTGATCATGTTTGAGTGTTGCCTTGGCGCACGCGTGGTGATTACCTGGCGGTCTGTACTAAATGAAAAATTCAGTTGTTAGTCCAGCCGTTGTCCTGTGTCGTTCTCTTCTTGTGTTTCCGTCTTTTTGGCTGGTTTTCTCCCTTGACATGCCTTACCAACAGGCCCACCATTCTGCCCTGCTCCTGTATTGTTACAGCTCCACAACTAATCTTCGACGGCATTATCACGGACGCGGCACCTTACAAGAAAGTAGTTTTTCGCATGTGTATTTGTGTGCAAATTGGTGTTTGCGAAACGAAGTTGCTTCATCGCACGGAGCAGCACATGGTATTATTTATCTGACACGGCCAATGTACGCCAGAAGTAGGTAGTTTTTGGGTGGGTAATTTTCTGAGATTGCCTCAGCCTCCTTCTGTGTGTTGCATATCTAGGGTCTCCGCCGTTCTCCATACACTTTTAAACATTCCTTTCGTACGCTTGTTATCTGATCTTAAGTGCTAATGGCAACCCATGCGTACACCGTATTGTATGCTTTCGCAGCCTCAAAACAAAAATGTAAGAAAATTCCGGTGCGCTTCCCGTTTCTTAGGGTTGGATGAAAGGCGGCAATAAATTGCTAGTGCATCTTTCTACTTGGCAATGTACACGTTGCTAGGTTTTATGACTGTTTGGAGTTCTGAACACCTGGAATTCATAAGGAGGAATATTTCCACGAATGCTGCTTCCGTTGGAGATTCTATTCTAACAACACAATGCGCGCAGAGCATCACACTCTGGCAGTATTGAACAATTTGCATGCTGTGATTGCACGTTTACAAAGTACCCATGGGGTGGTTTTCTAGGCATGAAAGGAGCCAACTAGTCTGGGCATAAAATGCAGCCATGACCAATTCTCTAGAATCGTTCGAATATTGTCTCAATATCGCAGCAAGGATCACTCTGAAACTCAACACCATACCAACGACCCCAAAGCCTAGTTTGCCGTCCGTGTGTTATTCGGCCAAATATTAATAAGTATTATATCAGCAGCCAGAACACAATCAGTAACAAGATGCAGATAGGACAGAGGGCTGCATTTGCAGGGTGCTATGTGACCGGTTTCCTCAATATCCAGCCGAAACTACTGCGAGCATTGCAATACTAATGCTACTGAATGATATCTTTCCACAGTTCTTTTTGACTCTCTGACATCTTTGACTTTTCAGAAGCATGATTTCCATTGTTTCTTTTCTCTTCAAAACGCTGTAGAGATTGCTCAGTCTCGAATACGTGGGGAATATTACTTTTTTTTTTTTAGCTGGAGCACTATATACAACAAAGGGCATCACTGAAAGAATTTTTTTCTACAATGTGACCAAAGCTGGGTGGCCTGCCTGAATATAAACTGTGTCATGTAAGCCCGCATCATGATCTCGTTGAGACGAACGATTTTGTGGATGAAGTATAGTCGACGGGGTTAAACATTTGCTGCTATCCACGTGCGAGCCTTCTTCTTGGCACACAGCTTCTATTTTTTTCAATTTCCATGTCACGTATCTCATATCTGCAGTCATTCTGTGATGAATCCTAGGCAATCTTTTGCTCGGGTTCGCGGTGGAGGCCAGATGACAAAGGTGAGGCAAAAAGCAGGCCCGTGCATTAAATTTCCTTACAGAACGTCGAAAGGCTTAGCGGAATCGAAGTTTTGAAAGGCAGAAGAAGAGGAGGTAGGCGTGTTGTCCATTTCGCTGAGCGTTTCAATTTTTCGATGGAAGCAGCTAAGAAAACCTCTGCCGATTTCTCATCATATTGCCTAGAACCGAAACCGCATGTTGCAAACACCGATTTGGGGCTGCACTTAGAGCGTTATTGGTACAATAAAGGCGATTGAGTACTCGTTTGTGCCGGAAACAGAACTGGAGCCGTGGATATGCACGCTATAAATGGGAGAAAAGTTAAATGGGAAAAAAGCGACATGCCGAGAGCGAACGCGAAGACGACAAAAAGAAAGAAAAAAAAACCTTGGACAGCAATCATGCTCTGCGCTGCCGCAGAGCAGGACACATCGGCGCACATGGATCATCCAAATGAATGCTGTCCGGGCTTCATTAGGATACATGAGCGCTGGCGCGTCCTGCTTGGTTGGATAGCTTTTGTTTTTAATCAGCGCGTTTAAAATCCAAATTGTGGTTGTGTTACCCTTCCTTCCTGCCCTCTTTCGTTTCTTCAAGATTTTGCTCTAGCACCATACAACCGAAACAAGCTTTTGGCTGCAAATCGCTATTCGCTCGTGGCGCTGAATGACACAGAACAGTTTGTTTAGATAATCATGCAAGCGTACGTTGAACTGGCAAAATGTGAATGCCGGCGGCAACTTGATATGAAGGCGTCGCTCAAGACAGGACTGAAAAAAACACTGTAAACTGCTGTCCGGACATGCCTGCCAAAAGGAAAAAAGAAGAAAGCGAATAATGCTGCCGCATTATGGCCGGGTAAATTCGAAGAGAAACTTAAAAAAAAAATGCTAATCGAAGTAGTAGCGAAGCCAAAACTGCTTGCAGTCGGAATAAACACATAACCCTCCAGTCCGAGAAATGGCCAGAAATCTTGTGTTACGAGCACCAAGAGCTCCGTCTGGTCGACTGACGCTTTATTCGCCATTCACATTAATCTTTTTCTGACCCAGCCATGTCTCAATGGCGTGAAGGAAAAGAAACTCGACACTGGAGGCGTTTGTATTCGATACGCCTGAAATCGAATCCCATGAAAGGCGCCTGCCTCCATTCAGGGACTTGGAAGGGATGCATGGATGCTGTCTCGGCCGATACCAAGTAACGAGACGTGAAGCAGAGGTAAAGCATTTTCTTTCGGAAGCTCTATGCAGCACTTCGAAGAGGAAAAGGGCGTCGGAAAAAGACTTTCAAAGCAGCGAGAAGATGTAGAGACACAGGCCCGATGGATTAAAAGGCTTTACGTGTTTTGCAGCGTTGCAGCGGATTCTTTCGAAGTGCAGCTTTTCGTGTGATGCGTAATCTTGCTGGTTTTCTTTTAAGCTGCCGCAGTGGCTCAGTGGTTTCGGCGCTCGATAGTTGACCCGAAAGACGCGGGTTCGATCCCCGCCACGGCGGTCGCAGTTCGATAGAGGCGAAAAGCTAGAAGGCCCGTGTACTCTGAGATGTCAGTGTACGTCAAAAACACCAGGTGGTCGAAATTATCCGGAGCGCTCCACTACGGCCTCCCTAATAGCCTGAGCCGCTTTTGGGGCGTTATAGTGCATAAAATCAGTGCAGTTTCTTCTGGAAAAATCCAAGAAGGCTTGCCTTAGGGATATTGAAACATTCTCTTAGTTGCTTACTCTTGTCATTATTGGAATTTCTTTGGCGTTGATCGCATTGAGTTACTGAATTCTTCGTTCGGTAACAATAATCGTAATATGCATTATATCAAGGGGCAATAAAATGCACCACTATAAGCATAGCTCTAATGTCCCAGTAAGGTAATTATCCTTTTGTATAAGCACGCTGACTGCCGCTATTCCTCCCAGTGAAACAACACGTGCCAGTGAAAAATAAACGGCTAACAGCGTATCACCACTACATAAAGAGGCAGCTGTACTGGCTGTGTTTGTACGCAGTCCTTAAATTGCAAAAATGTGCCTGGATTACCATAATCAATTCACTTGCGGAGAGTGGGACGGTATTTTGAGCAGCAATGGACATGTAACAGCTGAGACGGTACAATGAAGAACAACTAGAAGTCCTTCCAATTTCTTTCGTTGCGTTTTTGTGAGCCTCCTCAACAGACTTTCTTTGCATTTCTGTCATTCATTCATTCATTCATTCATTCATTCATTCATTCATTCATTCATTCATTCATTCATTCATTCATTCATTCATTCATTCATTCATTCATTCATTCATTCATTTCTGGCACTGGTTTTTTTCACGCTTTCATTAACTATTTGCCATCGACTTCGTGTCACCAAGTAGCCTAGATGTCCTAGTGAATTGAACGATGTTGCTTCCTGACTAGCAACACTTATATCACATGAAAATAATAAGTGAGCCAAAGGAATAATCGGGAACTGAATTGTGACAGAAGAGGTTTCCAGTGAACTTGAATCGGGAGTCGTGTATTGTATTCCATTCACAGGACTCTGTTTAAGGTTGACCAAGGGTGAATTTCGGTTGGCGTGTATGGAGTAAATACCGCCTCTATTCAGAAAGTAGCTACATTCACTGAAAAGGGTGTTTAGTAAGCTATGAAAGCCCTAAAATATTGTTTAAAGGCATCCCTTCTATACGTCAGTTTCACAAAGAAATTGCGGCAGCATCCTGACCAAATTTCTTACATGAATTTGTAACACTAAGCTGGACAACAATTTTTTTAAACGCTGATCACGCAGTTCACTTTGATCTTCACATTACGAGTTGGAACGTTGTGGCGTGAAAAAATGCGGTACATTTCTAAGTCCACGGTTTTCAGCAGTAAATTGGACCATATTTTGTTCTAACCCCAATAAACCAAGCAATCGGCTCTCCTTTCAAATAATAAAAAATGCATATATCTGTCCTCAGTGTCCAATTAGAGGCAAACCTTCCGTTGGTGACATCCACGCCACTTGAAATATCCCGACAACTTTATTGAAAGGAAGCTATTAGGTCTTTCGAGACTTATTTGCCCAAACACACACGAACAGCTGGAACTAGCTTGAATTGTGAGTTTTTCTCGATGAACTTCTCGAATGAAGTGGAGTCTTCTTCTCTGCCACGCCGTGGTGGAAAGTTGCTTCTTCCCTAGCAGCAGTTTATGCAGACATAGCCATCTCATTATAGGAGCTCCCACACATGCAGAGAGAGAGCTAGAAGAAGTCAAAGGTAAGATGGTTAACTAGGCAGCCTCTGAATGGCTGCCTTTTTCGGGTGGTGCGCATTGAAAGAAGCAAAAGATAAGAGGAATGAAAATTCAATTCATATCTACATATGGAACGAGTCCATATTGTTTTTTATTCCGTAATCATACAGACTAGCCACAGTACATTTCTGGTCTGTGTGCTTGAGTATTTATGAAGGGCTTTCATAGCTGTCCTTGCTGCCGAAGGCAGAAGCTAAGCTCTAAGAACCGTGGCGTCTGCTTGCGGACGTGAAACCATGTGGCGCAGTGCTGCCTCCACCGACACATATTAGCGTGATTTCGTTGAGCTTTCTCTTCAGCAGAAAATCCGGCGTGATTGTCGGTGCCATTGCTGTGAGCGAAAAATCTGCGAAGCAACCTGGAGGAGGCACCTAGGTCCCTGGAACTTGTGGCGTCATCACAACCTGCCCACCGATCTGTGAGCAAAGTCTTGTTCATCTGTCTTAAAGCCCGCGATACTGTTGCACGGTTTCCTCATATCTTAAGACATACCGTTTACACTGACTCGACTCATTACTTCAACTCAAACTACCGTCCGGCCTCTCCCGCTGTGATGCTACGCTGGTGCGTCTCCTGTTGCTAGGAGTGGCGTTTACAAATGCCTGTTCTCACCTAATCTCCATGGCAGAATCTCCTGTTTGTGAGAAGGGGGGTGTGATGAGGCCATTGAGCACTTACTCTGTGACTGTCCTCGATTCTAGCGCGAGATCATCGTGCTGGTTGCAACGTTCCGCCGGTTGGGTCCTGTTCTCTTAACGGAAGCCGAGATTCTCGGTCTTCGGCCTAAGCCTACATCCTAGAGGAAAGCGGTGAAGGCGCTTTTGAAGTTCTTACAGTACTCAGGTTGGAGTTCGAAATTACAAACTTGCAGAGTGTTTTCTGTGTTACAATATCTGTAATAACCTACGCATACCTGAAAAAAAAATTATAGGTGTATAACGTCTCAAAGCTCAGGTTATGAGGGAGGTCGTAGTGAAGGCCTTTGGAAATTTCGGCCATCTGCGGTTCTTTATTGTGCACTGACATCGAGCAGTACAGGGGCTTCAGGAATTTCACCTCCATGGAAATTCGACCGCCACGGCCGTGATCGAACCCGCGTCTTGTCTTTCGGCTCAGCAATCGAGCGCCATAACCACTAAGCCACCGCGGCGGACTCGCCTAAAAAACTGGTGTCCCAATTCGTTCCCACTTTCTTTCGCTCTTTCCGTTAGCCTTCACACGTGTAGGGTAGCATACTGGAGTCTCCTAGTTAAACTCCGGGCCTCTCTGTTTCTTTTTCTCTCTCTCTATTTGAACGTGAATAAATCGCGATAAAATACAGTAGAAACACTTTTTCTTCGTCGGAAGCATTACGAAAGACTTCGTACGTGGAAATGCAAGCTCAGGTTATTTGACCAACGTAAACAGTGTTTCCGTTATCTCGTACACAGTGCTTTTCCCGCAGGGAAAGGAAGCTCCCATAGCACTCTGTCACCACAATTTACAACCTCAGGAGACCTGAGCACGGTTGGGGCTTCTCTGTCTGCGAAATTTCTTTTTCTCGAGAGCCGTGTTTCGACCTGGCTCCTAACGAAAACGCTCGGGCTGGTTTCCAACGCATATATTACGCCTGTTGAAATTCTAATGAATGCAAGTAACAGGGGACACGGAAGAGGCCGTCACTGTACTAACTTTTAGATCAGTCTTGTTATTTTTTGTATTCATCCGGTAGAAGACAGAAAGGGTAAAAATTCTCAGTAACGGCCGTCCAGCGTTTATGCAAATTTCGATTTGTGAAAAATGCAGATTACAACATGAGCCAAGAATGTATTTCCATACAGGCTGTTGTTCTATAACACAGTCCAGGCTGTTGTTTTTACCTCTTGTCATCCTATCGTGTCAAGCAAAACTTATGACAAGAAGGAAGATATTTTTCTTGCTTACGTTTCCCACAGGCGCTATAACTTTTTCGGTCGTTGACGTGTCCACCTATGTCTCATCTTTTTGTTTAGTGGCATTTTAAATATTTCTTATGGCCTGAAACACTTAAAAACTTCTATTCAATGCATTTTTATGGACTTTGCGCATTAACCTTTTGATCATAAACTAATGAAAGTGGGGGAGTCACTTCAAATTATAAGTACAAAGGAGAAAACAAAGCTCACATATTTGCGTTTGTTTGAAGGCTTCTAGCACTCTCTTCACCCTTTTGCTTACTATAAATGGGATTACTCAGTATTTTGGGAAACCGTAGGTTAGGTTTTGTCTAATTTGCATAATCTGCATTTATATTTATTTGCTACTTCTTTTTGCTTGTGGAGAGTTTTGCAGAGGTTCATAGCGGAAGCGTGAATGGTTAGCTTTAGTTTGACCGCAGTATGTAACCTCGAAGCCCTCTGTCGACGCTATGAAAATGTGCGCCTCTTAGAATTTAGTCGGTCAGCATATTCAGTCCTAACCGAGCACTTATGCAATGCAGAAATATTAAAAAGTAGGCATTTTATTTATATTCATGACGAAGGAAACTAAATACACTAATACGGACAAGAAGAAGATAACATAAGGGCTGCGGTAGTTTCAGACTCTACTGGTCACGTCTTTTCTGCATTTACGTATGCGTCTATTCTTTCTCTTTGTTCTTTTTGGGCTAATTTTTAGTTAAATCCGCATGAAGTTCTCATTAAAAAAAATTGACAGGTGTTTTGAAGATGGAAACAATTAACTTTATGGTCTTATGAAAACAAAAAAATTCATCAGGGCATGGGTACTCCATTGAAATAAACACGCAAAAAAGTTTGCCCAAAGTTCAATATAAGAACATTAGGTCAAAGTTAGAGTGCAAGCAGCATACTATAAGCTAATTAGTAAGAACCAAAGTCATGTCATTATTTATATTATTAACGACTTGCAATTCTACTCCCAATGCTTACACTTTTAAGTGTTCTAAAAAAGATGCTTTGTTGAGTGTCACTCACATGTGAAGTTTTCCTGCTGAATGTTTTTTAGTGCTTGATTTTCTCTTTAGAAGGTGATTTCAGTCTTCCCCTCAGATATTGACAGAAAATCCTCCCTAGGCCGCTCGGGAATGGCCTGCTAAGGTGAGCGCAACTGGAGGCGACGTTAGTCCTCTATTCGCGGCTAAAGCAGTACAGAAAGGTCTTCATGTATTCGTCGTGTGGGTAAGAAAGAGTCTGGCCGGCATCACATGGTTTGGTAGTCAACAGAACTTTTGGTACGACCGAATTGGAGCAGTTGAAATAAACATCTATTCATCGCAAGTTCTTTCAGTGTCTTCCGTGCCTTTACCTTGCATGTGTTGCGTTAAGGACACAGGGTCGGACGTATACCTCTTATGAATATTGAGGCATAAGTAAGGTCTGCATTCTCAGCTAGAATTAGACTTAGTTCATTCGGGCTTGTTTTTTATTTATTCCGCACTTCTTGTTCGTTTATTTCAGCCATAAATATTTTGTTTCAGCGAGAATCAAGATTTTCTTATTTTTCATTCACAACAGCGCTTTCTTTAACTGTTGTCGCAGAAAACAATGTAATAAATATTACATCGCCGGCGTGTACTGTTTTAATTCAGTTGCTTTGTATGCCTTTGTAAATTAAACTATAAGAAATATATCGTTCTTTGTGTTCTTGCGATTCTGTTATTGAGTAAAATTTTTTAAAATGTCAAATCGAGATATATAATGCTAAAGGGAAAGCTAATTTTGCCTCAGTTTCGTGACATAAACAGCCTGCATTAACAATTTATTTAGTATCGAGTAACCGTCCAGGTATAACCAGCATCAATTTTATGCTTATTTGCTTATTAATATGCTCCTCTAGCATCTATTGTGACCTTATTCGTGTCTGTCATAGTGAAGTACTTTAAGAGGCTATTGTCGCCTTTGAGGGTCAAGGCCGTAATCCTTCCTTCTGAAGAACAACCACATTTAGTTTTTAGAGCTAAAAGTGCCTTTTGAACGGTCTATCAATTCAAGGCGCAAAAAAGCTTTTACCCTTAAAAAGTTCGCTTTTAAGCTTATTGAACGTGGCATCACAATAGTTGTTTGTCTGGCTTTCAGAAGATCGCCTGCGTACGTTGTCATCCAGTTACAGATATCAGAACGAGCCTTCAGAGTCTGCATGTGGCCCTCAACATTCAAATCAAAGCACATGTGAAAGCCTGTTTCAGAAGGTGAAGGACACAGGGAGAAAGGTGCAATGCCCAGACTCAACACTACAACCTGTCGTGCATATTTTCATCCATTACTTCAAGAAGATCGCAAGTGGATGTCATACCAGAGTTGTTTTCTCGGCACCTAGCAAACGGACAAAAGCGTGTTCTTTGCTCAAGAAAAAAAAAAGCATTCATGAACGTGGAATTAAGGATGACTGCAAAAAGATCATAAAATGCAGCTCTATCTTACTGGTCAATGTAAATAGGCCAAACTTGCAGTTGTTTCTAGGAGCTCCCTCCCAAAGACAAGTGATTCCTTCGGAGAAGTACACGGAATAATCGGCTTTTGCACTAGAAAGCCGATGATGCACGTTAAGGTTCAGTCCTTTTTCAGTACTTTTTATTTCTTTTTAAGACCAGGACCGAAACTGAAGTGATTGAGGCCTTCTATGTCTTTAGAACGGGTTAAAAATGCATTCGTTCGTGCTCCAAAAAAATTTTTGCCGAAAAACCTCGACGTTTAAATAAATACCATATTTACGCTTTTCGCCAACTCTAATGTAAGCACGTAGACGCAGCTTCTTTTGTCGGTGCCTCGGCGCATGTTAAATTTGCGACTGATTCTCCGTTGTCAACCATAAAAACAGGTGGAAGAAGTTTGAGGTGGACGCAATTTTCTTTTCCAATGTGTTTAAGGCAGTCAACGGAATATTTAGTAGAAAGCATGTCCGCTGCAAAGGTGGTTTTAGCTCATACGAATTGTTTCTTGCTATTTTAGGCCGACTGTATTGTCAGTTGTAGTAAAATTGAGGATGTCACGGGAACTTGTTTTGTTACTAATATTCAAAGTTGAAATGCACCAACGACAGGATAATTGGGATAAATAACATTCGTTTCCGCCCCGCTGCGGCAGCCTTGATTCGGAGGCTTCCAAGTCTTTTAACTTCTAACGAGCAGTCGAAAATCACGCATTTCCGCTACACGTCACAATGGAGTGGGTCTTTTTGTATCTCGTCAATTCTTATCTGGATGTATCATTCTCAGTGGGAGTAGTCCAGCCAGTTGGGCCTCTTCGGTAAGAGTTTGATTTCAGCTTGCCATATATTTAAATAAATCATATATACAAATTTATGCACCCCCTACATTCTGGCTGGTTCTCATTAATGAACTCTTATTCACACGCCAGGCATTATGCCAGTCACCGTTCTATGGTACTAAACCCTGTCAGCTCAGTTGCCTTGAGCGCTCAGTAGCATTGAGACGTCTCAGCTAAACGTGCCTTCTCACGCACTATGTACTACAGTGTAAGGAGGGTTGGCTAAGGGAGCAGTGCCCGCAGCTATCGTCCTCTCCACGTGCCATGTAATATAATATTTGTGTGTTTCGAGCAAACGCCGACGGTTCTGTGTCAACAAGCGTCGCCACGTGGAACAGAAAACGAGCTATGCCGTGTTGGGGTTTTCTTCTGTACTCACTCAGCTATTGTACAGGTCGGCCGTAGCCTGCAGCTCAACTTACCTATATGTCAGTAAACTCGTGATGCCGGGTTCAGTCGGCTTTCTATTGTCGACGCGACTTTAGCTACATTAGTTTATGACTCCATCGGAAGGCGGGAAAAGAGATCCGTTCTGCGTTCGACATTGTATCCCTCTCTTTTGGGTCGCTTTCTTTCTGCATTAGTTGAACGTGTAACGGTACAAGAACTTTCCTCGGACTGTTCTTATTACAAGGTGCGTTTAAGCAAGCACTGAAAGAATTCGACGTTCTTTACAGCTTTTGCTAGCTAATCGTACTGCATTGCAAGGTTTGCATTGACCACAATATAGCTTTTCAGAGCTGTAGATATTTTTCAGATATCGTGCGAACCTTGTTGTGAAGCAAAAAGTGAAGGCGCATGCTTTTGCGACGTGAGCATTACGTGATGCGTTGTTAAAGAGAGGCCACTTACCATTTCCGAAACCTGCCACTGGGCCCGCCTATTGAAATCCGGCGCTCTTATTGGTCCAAAATTCACAGGTTAGCAGATCACCGTCGCGCCCCTGGTGAACAACGTACGTACATTGTGTGCAGATAGTAACCTCCGATATTCCTGATAAACACACCTGCGCCTTGCGAGAAAATTAGTGTGACAGGTGCAATAAGAAAATTGGAGGTATAAAAGAATACGAGAGATAAAAAAGTGCTAAAAGAAGCAGATCAAATTCAGCTCTCGGGAAAAGACTGGCGAAAGAATGTGACAGCTTTCATCGCCCACTTGAGACCATGACGCCAACTGTAATTTTCTGCAAACAGGCCGGTGTGACCTGTAACTGCTTGAACCGGAGGTTCCCGACTGGTAGGCTCAACGAGCTATGGTTCATGGCGGCCGGCGCGAGGTGGGGTACAGTCCGCGGCAAATGAGCGCACCGTCAGTCACTCGTTCGCCGCCGTCACAGAGGAACTGGGCCGCTCGAACCAGTTCTCAGGCGATGTCAAGAACTTTGCTGCAAATTATCGCACGTTAATTTGTACGTGAACATGAAGATGTGGAGTTCTGCGCCCGAGAAGCGGAATGAGAGCTACAGCAGTAAAAGAATTCTGACTCAGGATATCATGAAGCTGAGAACATTGGACAAAGACAACGAAAAACAGGAATTGCGTGCCAGTAAACTTGAAGCGTGCAGACCAAAGCGACAGACGAAGCACAATATTGCGCAACTCTGCCGTTTGGGGGTCAGTTGGACGTCCCAAGCAGACACTCAGTAATGCTGCGAAAACCTGTGGCAGCAGTGCGATAAACCGCATCTTTCAGAAGTAACACCTTAAGGGGCCGAAAATAAGCGACCAGATAGCGCTGCTATTGGCAGTGGTGTTAATGGTTTCTTGGAATTTTTTTTGTGCTTTTACTTTTTAGCGAAATTTTACTGTGGACACTTTTCGTTGGTGAATAAATAAGCGAGTGATGGGTACCCTTCAAGTCGGAAGAATGGCATGCACCTACATGAGAACGTTTGTAATTTTTTCTTTGTGTCGCGACGCCTTTTTTTATATTTCTGTAGAGAATTGTGTCTTCTATAGGACGGCTTTCTTTTGGTCGACTAATGACGATGGAATGAAATCTATCGGCTAACGTTCACGTCAGGAATCCCAGACCACTAA
This sequence comes from Amblyomma mixtum, assembly GCF_055824585.1. Classification (NCBI taxonomy): domain Eukaryota; kingdom Metazoa; phylum Arthropoda; class Arachnida; order Ixodida; family Ixodidae; genus Amblyomma; species Amblyomma mixtum. The sequence continues at coordinate 285,104,286 of NC_143012.1, read as the reverse complement.
TACTGCAATAAAATGTACCCTCCATAGGAACAGATTCACATTGGTTGACCTGTTTTTAAGAAGGGTCTCGAGAATTCGAAAGAGTTTACTGGTACAGGACAATTTTGGAATCGTATTGAGGTATTAGAAGAATTCTTTTATTTTGCGGTATCAAATATATTATAGTTAAAGTAACGTTTCCCATCTATCTAATGCAGACGAGCAGAGTACGCCTAAGTGCGGCCATCCCACCATCTTTTTGTTTGTTTGTTGTCTCTTACTAGGACATCAGCTCGAGCATAACTTCATTACAAGATAGCAAAATATTCGACTTATTTCTGGCCGCAATTATACATAAGTGAACAAATTGTTTTCTTTCAAAGCAGTGAAAGGATACTCTGCAACAGGAACGCCGATTATGTTACCTTAAAAGCAACATTTTACAAATGCATCTTTTAAATGCAGCCATTTTTATTTAATCCACCCATTTTAAAGAACCCGACCTTCCAAAATTTCACCATTTCTCCACATTCTGCAAAATCTATCCTCCGTCACCTATTAATAATATCTCGGGAAGCTGATCGCACTTTAAAAGGCCCACATAGACTAAAGATAATATTTGGAGATTTCGATCCACACCAGGGAAAATACCTTTAAATCTGTGTTTTATATACGTTGACTGAGCTTTAGAAAATAGGCCACATTTGTATATTATCTATATTTTTAAAGAAGTTTTGATGCATACATGGGTGGCACGAAAACACCTTGCATATAGCCTTTCCTTCACATGTAGGCTTCATAAAGGGCACGATGGAGATGACACACAACAGATTCACAGTAACGCGTCCTGGACACCTGCGGGAATGAGGTGAAGCATTTCTCCCTTATTTTCTTGGGTTTTCTTCTAACCGTTGTTCAGTCGTGTACCCTCTTGCAAGACTACAACTCGCTGTCAACTGGCTTATGTCACGACTGTCTTGCGCGCGCGCGCGCAATACAGTCGCGCAACACACGCACACGCACACGAACGCGCGCGCGCGCGCACACACACACACACACACACACACACACACACACACACACACACACACACACACACACACACACACACACACACACACACACACACACACACACACACACACACACACACACGCACACGCACACGCACACGCACACGCACACGCACACGCACACACACACACACGCACGCACGCACGCACGCACGCACGCACGCGCACGCGCACGCGCACACTCTCTCTCTTTCTCTCTTCTTGGTCTACTAAGAAACCCACCATTTACCGGCTTAAGAAGCTATGCTTCACAGAGCCGCCTGCTGCAGGAGTTTATCAGGAAGACCAGTCCCAGCTAAAATAAAGGTAGCTGCGTAAGCCTCATAACTGCAGTGTCTTGTCACTTGTCAAAGAAGGGTAGAGTACCCAATGCAGTTGTCAGTGCCGTATAATCATGCTCAAGTAATCATGCCCTTTTCTGAAGCTTCCAGATAAAAAATATTTAGGCAAGGTTTAGCCTTATATATCTCACTTATAGACCACTGGGTCTCAATCAAAGGCAACATCGGAGATGATCTCGAAATGCCTGGCTCTAAAGAATGTACTCCACTTAGCTATTTTACGCTCACTGATTGTCAACAAAGAACACCCAGCATTTCCGCAAGCGCAAGACTTTGAACAATGCCAGTAGGAGTGCTTTCATGAACTACAATGCTCTTCTGTTATTCAATCAAAGGAGGCACCTTTTCCTTGCACTACTTTTTCGTGCGACATTTAAAAAACTTTCTACGTATGGGATACAGCAAATGACTGTAAGCCGTCTACGCTCTCCTGCCTAAGTGGCTGAGTTGTTACGGCTCGCGGCTGCTGGCCCGAAATACGCGGCATCGATCTTGCCACGGTGGTGGAATTTCTATCGAGATGAAATTCTAGAGGCCGGTTTATTGTGCGATGTCAGTGCACGTTAAAGAACTGCAGGTGGTCGAAATTTCCGGAGCCCTTCACTGCGGCGTCCCTCATAGCCTCAGTCACTTTGCGACGTTAATCCTCACAAACCAGAACCGCTGTTTTGCTTTTTTTTAGCTGCTTGTGGGTGTTGTCTTTCAGCAACGGGGAAATATGTTTTTAAAAGTGATGCGGAAACGGGCGTTTATTTTCAGTAATTTCTGCAGATGGCTAACTACATTGCTGACGAATGTTGGCGTAGCGCGTCGTTCCGGAAAGGCCGTATGTAAATTCTTGCCTTTTCATTTATTCGTGTATTGCTTGTAAAGGTCGGTGATAGGCTACAGATGGAGCTTGTGTGAGGAACATTGCGGTGCTTTCCAGGATTATCTAGGGTTTAGATTGCTTAGATCCTGTTCGTTCTATTTACAAGCCACTTTATAGCGGCACTTCGAAAACCAAGCTGGTGTAGTGAGTTCCAATATGAAGTATGCGCCGTGGATTTTCAAAGCAGGTGGGGAGCTCAAAATGTTTGATTATTCATCATCACAGCAGTTCAAGGGGCTCTTAATGGTAGAGGAGTGCGCGAAGTACGACATCCATGAGATGTTCAACACGCACCACTGAAATGTGCAGGAGCACTGCTACACGTGCGCACTAACTCAAGTGAGATTTTGCTAACAGCAACCATTTCGCTGAGCAGTACTTCCTCGTATATGAGTGCCCTAGGGTCTTGGTTCGGAACTCACAAAAGCGTACAAAGAGAGCAGCACGCAGTCAGCGATAGAGAAGACTCCACGGTGCCGCGGAAAGTTTTGAGGGCGCAGTATGCCGGCGTTTCCTTCGCATTCATTGAGGCTTTATTCAAGCTTTGGCGACGTATTACATCTTCTGAAGTTTTTCAACTTCGTCCTTCCACTCCTGACATAGGCTTGGAAGCGGCACTAAGACTGCTTAGAAGAATAAAGGGACTCAATAATAAGAAGACACTAAAATTGACGCGAACGCAGTGAATATTCGAAAAAGATGAAATGAATGTACCCCACTGCTTTTCATTGATGGTGCCTTCTCTTAATATGATGTCGCGTCCGCCTGTGATGAAAGTCATCCATCATTCGTGACGTTGAAGGCTCTTTTCATACGATGCGCTTCGCAGCTTATAATGAAAGCCCGTCGGACTCGCAGCAACATGTACGACCTTCGCCGCATTCTTCAGCCGTTATTGACATGTGCTTCGCTTCAAGCCTTAATGCATCAAGAGTATTCTTTTTCCATAAAAACCGGCCTCTCTTTTAGATACCGGGATGTTAAAGAAGTATACCAACTATAATGGAGCGTGAGAGGCTCAGGAGCGCTTATAATATAGCATTTCTTGGTGTTAATATTCTGGTTATCCCACATTGCCTGATATTACCGATAATACAACTTGTATACAGATAACCTGTGACGTATTCAATGTCGCTGCTAACTACTCAGTCTGGTAGGGTAGCCAAACGTGACAGAAATACAACTCATATAATGGACAGCATCCGCGCAAAGAATGAACTCCTAGGCGTGTTCCCTGCATCGCCAACGTTCCATATCTATTCGAGATGAAATGAACTGTGCTCAATCAATCCAGAATTTGATTTCCATGAAAGCTACAAGAGTTCCGCCATAAAACATTGTGAATCGCCCGAATAAACCGATCAATCATATATGTGAGCGCTTGCTTCTTTGCATCCCTCTACCATATCGCAACATGTGGAGGTCATTTTGCACTATGAGGAATTTCATCACACAAATGCAAGTACAGCGCTAATTTTATGTGTATTCCCTTCATTCAAATTAATGTCGCACTCATCGGTGACACGCAAGCCGAAGAAATTACGCTGATAAAGGAGCAGTATTTAAACTTTGACACATGTCTTTGATATCTTTTGCGATTAAAGAGCACTTATAACAAGTTTAAATATAAAAGAAGAAAAGGACTGCCCGAAAATTGCAGGCAGAAACGTGCCGACACCACGAAACACAATGAGGGGAGGAAGAGTGTATTATTCATCTATGGGTTCTGAATGTGTCGAAAGTTGGGCGAGGAGCTGCGATAGGGTGCCAGTCACCAAAATTTTGAGGAAATTGCCAAGCTTATATGAAACTCAAGCAAGCGTTCCCATTATACAACAGCCTTACGGCTCCAAACGAAAACTGTACAGCTTACATAGAAACTTCGTAGTGAAACAAAAATTCGTCCTGGTCCGGGCTTCGAACCTAACCACCGCTTGCCTGGAACTGTGGTTCTGCCAACAGAGCTTAGTGGGATGGCTAGTGTATGGTAGAGCGAGAGAGAATTGATCAATAACTTGCTTTGGGGAATGGGTTTGGTCAGTTGCTAGAGGAACACCCTAGGTGTTGGAGATTTGCAACAAGGGAGTAATTACTCACTCGCACTCACCCAAGCAAAGCTTTGATGCTACAAATTCGATTCTGCTCAGCAGCTCCTAGGAGTTCATTTCTCTACTCAATTTTTTTATACGTCGCGACAGCGCTTCTACAAGGACTTCATTTCAACTCTTTTCCCTCTGTAAATTTACTGCTCTGTGTATTCTGCATTTTCCGGACATGATAAACACGTACGGGTGCGTAAAATGTGATTTTGGCTTTCCCAAAGACTGTTTCGCGAGCTCCACGCTGAGAGCTTGCCCGTTACGACACGACTTAAGAACAAATAACTTGTTTTTCGTCGGGTAATTGCCGTCGATATGGCGTACCGGAAACAACTCAGCACTGGTCCATTTAAGGCTGCGGTTCCGCTCAGGCAGCGCGAATGCTCGATTTTAGGCTGCATTTGCCAAAACATTCTGCGCATTTCTCTTGTTCAAACAGCACACTGTGGGCGTCATTCGCGAACATGATGTAAACTCTGCCACTCGATGAACGCTGCCATAGTGTTGCTGCATTATCAACTGCACAAGAGGTGGCATTGCCAAAGACAACTAAGTAGGTAGGTTTGTGGATCTGACCTACTTCAGAGAAAGATTTTAAAGAAACTACTTCACTTAGGAGAGTTCGTTTTGCCTACATATATAAAAGTGTTCATCTAGTATAGTGCAATATGAACATGTGTGTTTGTTGAATTGTATTAAATCGGCAGCCTTTGACTGTAGCGAAATTTTACCATTTGGGGCATGAATATCTGCTTTGTATCGGAGTGCACAGCATCAATGTTTTTACCACTTGGGCGGACAATGTACTTGTGCAGTGCGCAAAGTTTATTCAATTTATTTTCATTACTTTGTTTTTAATTGTCTTTCAAATTTCCAGGTCGTGGGGCAGTATTGCGGATATCTTCAAATTTTAAAGACAATTAACAGTGAACTAATGAAGAGGGGTTAATTAAACTTCGCACACTCAACAAATATATTTTCCGGCCCAAGTGATAAAATATGGACGCTTTACCCCTGGTACACAGCAGATACTCATGCCCAAAATAGCCACGTTTTGCTATACCTAAAAGCTACCGATCGAATATTATTCAACGAACGCACAATCTCACCGCATGATGCTAGATAAAAGAACCCTTAGACATGTTCTCTCTACTTCCACTACTCAGCCTATAGAAAACGCGCATGCTGTACCGGCATCGTGAGTCAGGAGTTTGTACAAAAATTTATTTCATGCAAATTATTCTTCACCTTAAAGATGAACTATAGGGACTTCAAACTAGAGTGGTATACCGTATTGGTGGCATGATTAGCCTTGCTTCCCTTCTAGCGATATGTGACTAGCGATATCTGTCGTATTTTCTACAGAACAAAAATCTTACGCTCCCGCGTATAATAACTCCATGGTAGCGTTTTCTCTAAGCAAGCGCAAGTGTTGCAACGGTAAGCAACACGAATCATTGTGATTCTAAGCATGTTCTTGACCTTCGAGCCTATAAGTGTAACCAGTTTTCTGGCATTGTGGAGTTTTGTTTTTGACACCATGCACATTTGTGATACGATGATGCTCTTAGATTTTTGTGCCTAGAGTACAGCAACTTCCGATATATACATGGCATGCTATTAGTGCTTAATAGCTAAATGTTTGGTCATTGCCTACTATCTATAGGTGTTGGATATAAAGCATTTCTTTTTAAATATAACCCAATAGAACATGAAATGTGCAAGGATATTATAAATACCATGTGAGGTGGATCTATCTGGTGCAGAATATGTATCGTGTGCGGAAAATGTAGCAGAAAAATAATTTGGGGGGGGGGGGGGGACTAAAATATTTACGTGCGGACTAAACATCAGCTATAGACTTTGCACAACACATTGGGTATATAAATAATCCACTCCAATTTAAGACACCGTAACATATTCGGCTTACGCAAACTCATCCTTTATATTAGTCACAATGAAAACAGCGCCTGCTGGTCTGCTAAAAAAAAACCGACAAAGTAAGTCAGTCATGATGCTTAAGCCGCGCATAAAATGCACACTACGGCGTCCCTCATGGCCTGATTTGCTTTTAGAGGTTAAAACGCCATAAAACATAAAACATAAAATACACAAAACTTTGTGACAACGGCCAGTCTGCGCTTAAAAGGGCAGAAAGCCAAGGAGCGTATAAGGCCTTGGGTTCTTTACAGTCCTCTCATCCTGCTGTCAGCTTTTAGGGCTTGAAAAAAAAAAATGGGTGCGGTTTAGCTCACCTGACCCAGGTTATGCAAGCGACACTTTTGGTATCAACAGTTTAAGCCCTGATTTAGCGGGGGTTAGGCCTGGCTAGACATTCAGACATGCAGACCTATCCTTAGGCTGGCTGTTAGATATAGACTAATACACGAGGACATTCCGACTTACAATAGGATCCGTGACTTGCAGTTAGTAATTAGAGTAGCAAGCACGTTTGATGCCTACTGCATGGACCTTCTCGCGAAAGGAAAGGTCTCAATGTTGAAGAAATGCAGTTAATTGAAAGGTTGGTGTGGGTAGATCGGTTATTTACCCTGACACTTGTTTTATGGCTCTTCAAAAGACTCTATAATGGTGATAATGTCGGAGTTACCATTTGTTTTGTCGTCTATACGGTTCTGTGACGTCCTCGTTCTTCGTGCTGCGTGAAGTGTCAAGTGGAGAAATGCGGCCACAAATTAGGGGTAGCCGCAGCAGTTGTGCTAATTAAAGGAGGAGGCGCTGGAGAACTGAAATATACAAGATCACCGCAAAAGACATGCTTGGTGTTGCTAAATGCTTTTGGTTAATAGCACAGGGTGGTACTTTTTTGACAACTGTCTTATTTTTTCTTTAGCTTCCACAATTTGCAGAGGTCAGCACGACTGAGGCGTCATCACAGAGGGGGATAGTCGTAACAGGGGGCCGTGACTTGCGCGTGAATGTTTGGGAGGAGCGACTGACCGCTATCTTAGAAGCGGATACCCTCAAGAGTGCTTCTTGCGCGACACGACTGACGCAACGCAAAGACTACTTTCATGAGTTCATTTCTAGTAGCTTGGCGCTCTTCACGAATGCAGAAAACTGTTTCATGCCGGAAAAGGTATACAGAAAATTTCTACAAGAAAAATAAATTTAAAAAGTGGACTTCACATTTCATGCGTTCGGCGGCTGGACGATAACACAGTTTGTTCCAACGACATTCTCTGACGTGGCGTGCGCTTTTGAAGATAAGCGTAGGCATTCTGTTCTCAGTGGAGAATTTACGGAGGAAGATCTGGTTTCCTCTGCGCTCATTAAGTGTCAGGAAACGCTTAGAAGGAGTGCGTCCTGGGAGAATCTAGCTTCTCGCGACAAGCGCAAGAACAGCGGAAGGCAAGCGGTTTGAAAAATGACCGCCCTCTGCGGGCAGCGGGCGATAATTTATCTCGAAACGACTGGCCCGTACGTTTCTTGGCTCAGACACACGGGTACGGGTGTTTGGGGAGAACCTGCTGGCGTCGTGAGCCTGAACTATTTTAGCTACATTTTTTGTTATATGTAAACTCTTGAGAACAGGAAGTAGAAATAAAATGGTCCTTTAGATTCTTCCTCGAGCAACACATATTCAGTTTCTTTGTAACAACTGAGTGATCAGAGCACGAACTGAATGACTAAATTAAGTTGCTTTGAGGAAGAGAGGTCGAGAAAACGGAGAAGAGAAAACAATGTCTTTTTTTTCTTGCGTTCAGCCACGGCCTCCTTCAAACGGCACTAAAAGAGGGATTTCTTTGAAAAGTGCTGACTTTATTATTTTTGCCTAGATAAACAACGCACATAATCATATCAATCCACGGAGACGTGGGCAAGCACTTGTATTCCTCTTTGCAAAAATAGTATGAACTTCGTCAATTTTCGTCGTTCTGGCTTTAGGACACCAGCTTGCCGGGCCAAGGACGCAAATATTAAAATCTATCGTGAAGTTCTAAGCAAGCTTCCATTCAGTGTCAACCTTAAATGGGCAGTAGGGGTAACCATGCATGGAAATGGAAAGCAAACTTTCTACTGTCTTTTTAGATGGGAATAGCATGGGCGATCGCAAAACTCTGATTTATAAATTGAGCAGGCGACCACGCTTCGACGGAGCGAACAATCAGCATCCATGAGTGTCATGCTCGCCGGCCACGTGTCTAGTTTTGTAGCCGATTACCTCTGGGGTGAATTCGGGACTGAGTTGCATTATGGAAATGAAATCTATGCTTAAACTCAAAATCAGGCCGTGCGATTGAACATTTGTGGTTTCGAGAAGCACAGTTCCTTACGGTCGTTTTCGCTGTCTGCTTGGGAGTGGCGACTGTGACAACTTAGAATGCACAGGTTGCGACGGAGTCGACCCGCCCTCATCGTGAAGTTTCGGGAGACTGCAGCGAGCTACATAACCTAAACTAATCCACGTCTGATCGTTAAATTGCTTGTTAGAGGCGATACGCGCGACTAAACTGAAACCGGTTGGCCACACACGTGGGGCTGTTCGTACTATACTCCGTTTCATACATAGCAGTGAACGCAGCGAAGGCTGCGGCGCCTGTTCTCACTCCTCGTCCTCATTTTATGCAGTGCGTCGAAAGTGAAAAGAGTAATGAAATTAAAATTAAAGTAAATGTCGGTAGATATTGAAGTACAATAATAAGGGTGTTTTATTTTGCAAAAAGATTGCTTTTTTATGTCCTTCAGAACAGAGTGCCTTAGTTTTGTGGGGTTTTTTTCCGGCTCCTCCTGTATCAGGTTTTCGCAGCTAGGCCGGCTGGTGATGTCGTCTGCTTTCGTCTTTCGGCTTCTGAGTCTGCGAAAATGGCACCGCTATCTCCTACTCGCTTGTTTTCTTCGCCCACTGCGGAGTCAAAAACATCTGCTCGCCTATTCTCCAAGCTGAAGTCTCCGAAAATTTCGAAAGACTGCAAGCAGGTGATTGTAAAAGTTTACTCTAGCGTAAGGAAGCGCTTCTCGGAGAAGACTGTGCGTGAAGTTCTCGAAACTGTGGGCGAGATGACCGGGGTGAGCACTCGCATAGTTCAGAGGTTCAAGGAGGAAGGTGTCTCTACTGGAATACGATCACCGCAAAAATGACCTAGCAAGGTGACAATATCTAGCTCTCGCAGTGTTAACTATGGCAGCTTTGCACTCAACGCCATCCGACCCAAGTTACATCGTATGTATGCCGTACACTACACTGCCTTTTCCCTTCGAAACAAGTAAACAGCGCTGTGTTTTTCAAAGTAGGTATTAGAGTTTGACAGTCTACAGTTTCTACCTAATGAATCTTTTAAGAAAAATAAAAAAAATTAATGAAAAACAGCCAAGCCGGGAGTCGAACCTTGGCCGCTTATAAAATCAACAGACAGGCGCACGCTTCGTACCACTCAGCCACGACGCGAGGCGGGCGGATACATTTCGCTTGTTTTTTGCAGCGGACTACTTTCGTACCTTTGGCAGCGTTGACTGCTATGTGTGAAACGGAGTATACGAACTATGCAAGCAAATTCACTGAAAGCAACATGCATTCTCACCTAACCAGCTTTCGCGAACACTCAGTTGTTCGCAAATACTGACAATTCTGTAATTACTCAATTTGATACGTTGGTACGGTAGTGCAACGGTATTACCACTTCCTAGGAGGTCGAATCGCCGTGGTTGTATTGGCAATATCATTCTCAGTCAGGGAGCGGAACTGATCAAGTCGTAGGTTTAATTTTACGCCAGTCATAAACTATGCATCGTGAATTTAAGTGGAGCTACTGACAATGCATTCTATGTGCTTTCAGTTGAACGGTCTATTAAAACTCACAGATTTTAACTTTTCATGAACGCCATATGCGTTCCTTCTTGTTTCGTTGCCATCGCTGCATTTTTTTGCACTTTGCAGCCGAGTAAAAAGTTCATGCCATCGCTTTCGTTCATGCCGTGGCGTTCAAATGCAATTATTTCGATATTCTCTGCGAGTTTATTATTATTTGTTCTGAGGTGGCGATGCCTACACGCACCCCATGTTCGCGAACAACTGTTGTCGCTAAACAAAGCTGTCGCCAAACCCATGAAGTCCCAATGTAGTATGCTACTGAAATAAAACACCTTTGCCGGAATCTTCGTAAAGTCAGGTCACCTACCACCATGTACAGAGTATTTGATTGGCCAGGCGCTGCGCTTCGTGCGCGCCCGAGTGTAAATATTGACAGTGGGTTTCTTTCAGTGTGCATTTCATTCACAAAGTGTGGTGCACTTATGCTTAAGCTTGGTGATGCAATGTATTTTATTTTCAGCAACGACGTCCCCAACCGATGTAACTCGGAGCCCGCGGTAAAGTGTTGATCAAATGAACACCGCAGCTGTACTCAGACCTCGGTAACATGGTGCGCGTACACACTGGCGGCATTTTTTCTATTTTCTTTGACTACTGTAGCAGTGAGCGACAAAATATTGATGTCTAAAGGACACTGGCACTGCGTACAACATTGCATTTTTGTCATATAGACGCGAACACGCCTTTGACCGGCGGCTATAAGAAGCCGGACGTTGCTTCATCGCCGGATTAACAGCCCAGAGGAGGATTTAAACAGTAGCGTGTCGGTCGCATCCTGTGCAGTGTTTAAGAGTACTTCTCCTTGTCCTGCGCAGTCTTCGTAAAATTATGTATATATGTCGTCCCGCATGAAGGAAAATATAAGTGACCATCGGTGAAGGTTATTTCCTACATGCGATATATAAATTTTGCCTTACTGGGCCTATCGGTTGTGAATCCCTTATAAATTCTTGCACGAATAACCACTCTTCTATGTGTTTCCATCACGTGTCGCTGCTTTGCACTCAGAGGTATGTCATACGGTAGAGAAAAAGGTGAAATTTCGCAAGTGCTTCTCTACGCACGTCCACCCTTCTAGAGCGCCAAAAGTATGCCGAACACGCAGGGAACCCAAATATTTGTTCATAGTGAATGAGTGCAGTGAATAGTATTTAAGGTCTCATACAGATTCGCCACGATGACAGATTGCTGCTTACAATACCTCTTTGCTTTTTTTTTTGTGCATGCAGCGGTTTATATGACATGTTAAAAATGTTAAAAAATACCGTTAGGTGAAGTTAGCTGAGCCTGTCGTACTCACCTCTCCGTTTTTGCGTGCTGCACAGTTAGGTAGGCTTTTCCACGTGTGACCTAGAGTATTTACTCGTTAAAGAATGCTGCGGTTTGCAGTGACTGCAGCAGCAAACAAAGGGCATCTGACAGGGAAGCAGCGAAATGGCACAGAATTAAATTTGACCTTTATTTGTGCAATTATTACTATTCACATAGTGAAGTACGCTGCTTTTGACAAAGCTCATTCTCAGTAAGGTAAAGAAAAAGACCGCACAAAGCATGTTTCTCACAAGAAAGAAGCAAGTCTATTCAGCAAAAGAAAAACGGACATAGCTTTTCACGACCCGAATTAAACCACAATGCTTTCGGTTCCCTTATATAGCGCCCTGAAGATCGGCACTATTGCAATATATACACAATCAGAACAAAATCAGGCATGCTGCATGCTGCGACATTTCTTTTATTCATTCCAGCAGATATGAAACACTTCTGACTATGTAGAGCATATGTCTCTGTGCGGTATTTACACTTTTTATAAAAATATGTCATTTGTATTCAACAGGCAGCTGTTTCAACGGCAGTATTTGAAGACATTCTCGCCAAGCGTTCTTTCACTTTATATATATATATATATATATATATATATATATATATATATATATATATATATATATATATATATATATATATAGATGCAGAAGATTTGCAAAGCTTATATGTATAAAAATTTAGGAATCCATACAATTCAGCGCGGAAACGCTATAATTCTTTAAAGCCTTACTCCCCTTCTTTAAGTTGGTTTTACGTAAATCCCATTTACGGTAGTTTTTTTCTTTTTGAGCGTAGAATTCGTCCAGAGCGCTTGGCAGTATTAATTCCACTAAGTGCTGCAATAACGCGGTGAAGCTCGTTTCGTTTTCATCACCGCACAATCGTGCTTGATTCTTTCTCAAAATTCCAGAACACTGTCTGTAATCTTGTAACGTGAGCACTTATCTTAAGACAGCCTACGTGCAGTACAGAGACTTAAGAGAGACCTGGAGTGGAGCATTTACACTTGAGCCAGAAAAAAATCAGAGAGACAGGCCCGGTAAATGAACAACTACATTTTAGTTCTATTCATTTAACCTATTTTCATAGGCGGATGTACCGCTTCGCCGGGGTTATCAACGGGACTGGCTGGTCAGCACGATAGATGAAAACAGCAAAATAAAATCCAGCCAAAAAAGTGGTCATATTACACCGGCCCTGGTATTTTTTGACTGACAGAAACTTGAACACGTCTGTTAAGAGCTTGCAGAGGTGTTGAATTTTGATATACCTATCAATATCGTTTTCTGAATAAAAGGGTGCGACGTAAACTGTCAATGCCGCGTCTGGATATTGTGCCAGAAGCACAGCTGACTATTTATGGAATGTAGAGAAAATTAATTATTTTGAAAACTAAAAGCGGAATGCGCGTAAACAAACGACTGCCTACTTAACAGTGCCATATATTTAGCCGAAACACGCAGGAATGTACTATCAGTGACGAAGGAAATGCGAACGTGTTAATTGAAACACGAAAACCCAAGTGAGAAGATCTAGGCAGGGAGAAACGTAATAGAATAGAAAGTTGGGCTAGTTGGATGCTGTTCATGATGAAAGTGCGTGCTCAAACAAAACGGAGACAGAGAAAGAATGTTACAGGACAGGCGCCGTTTTTCACAACGGCTTTATTTGGAAGGGAATGACGACTTAGTACCTAACATTACCACAGGCAACGACAAAAAAATACAGTTAACATACCAAGGTTAAAAAAGAAGAAAAATAAGAAACTTTGTCTTTTTTTTTAACGTGGATACGTTAGGAAGGTTTTTTTCGTCGTTGCCTTTGGTATCGTCATGTATTTAAGTGGCCGTTCTCTTCCAAATAAACCAGTTGTGAAAGACAGCGCCTGTCCTGTGGTCTTCTTCCTGTGTCTCCGTTTCGTTTGCGCCCGCATTTTCATCACGAAACTCAAGGGTAGCGCAGATTAATTTCACATAGAAGGGGCCATGTCTCCTTTAGAAGTGTTAAACATGCTGCCTTGTATTTCCTCTTCAGAGGCCAATATGATTGTGTTTTTGTGTTGGCATATGAGGGCTATTTTTCGCGTTTGATTTGTTGCTGGTAGTACATAGCACAATCCTTTATCTCCGTGTTTCTTGCTTATCTTTGCATGGGCGTGATTCAACACACAAGTCCTGAACCTAATGCACTGACATTTATAAAACGTGCGTTATTACTTGTTTTACTCTCGCCTCATACAGGAGGCAGAACGAAGAGCTGTTTTATAAACACTGAAGCACGTTTATAACATTGAGGCAGTGTTATTTGTTCTTCTGTAAGTATGCCTCTTGTTACATCCCTCTCAGCGCAATGATTGCGGCAATCGACGTGCATCGGAAAACTAGTCTGCTTATTTCCCGTCGGCGTCTACTGATAAACATTTCTAAAATCTTTTTTAAGAAACAGTACCACCTTTACATCCTTGAAACAGGAAACAAAAGTAGGGATATTAGACAGCAAGATAGTTTTATCAGTCGAAATGTAGTAAATGACGGTTTGGTACAACGAGACACACTGTACAGGATGGCAATTTTTCTGCGCATTTTGCTCTTCATATATGGCTATCAGTTTGTTCAATACAAAACCTTGAAATTCGCCAGTAATATATAGCATCATAAGTCAGCGATATTTTCTATTTAACGCTAACAATTGCAGCAATGACTCAACATGCATATTAATTTGAATGGTGATCATGTTTTCACGAGAAATTTATTGTATGAAAAATATCCTATGGGTAACTGAACAACCCCACTTATGACATGTTGTACGTTGTGAAAAAGCACTTGAAGACAAAAGCAGCTCAAACTTTCTAAATGCGCTAAATATGTTCTTGTCATCACAGAAATGTAAATTTCAAATCACGGCACAGTTCTACCGAGGCACAGTATTGAGGCATTTTTATGCCTTCAGTCTTGATAAGCCCGCGCACATTCATACGCAAACTGATTGTCTGGGGCACTTTAAGAGAGGCACAGTCGCCACGTACCACACTGCACGTACCACACCATCACTTGTCACGCGCACACACTCATGATGTACATGGAACCGGTGAAGAAGGTATGAAGTCACACGCAGGTCTCCCTTGCATGTTGATTTTTCTTCGAGTCGAGTAGTTCTCAGGTTATGCTGTAGCCAGGCGTAACGTGTATTCCCAGTGCTTCCAGTCGCTTGGCTGATGAGAAACAGGAAAGAATAAACACATGCCTTGAAGGTGTGCCGAAATGACGTATTGATTGTGCAGACGGCTTCCTTTGCTTTACTACTCTCTTGGTATAATAGAGGTCGAAAAAGGGAAGGTAAATTTTGATGTCAATGTTTGTGCACTGATAAATTTCGCAGGTCCCGACAAACGCAATGTAAGCTGTCTAGAACTCATGAAAAGAATAGCAGAGACGTTCTCAAAGTCAGCTTCTAAGCAAAATCTACAAACCCTGCACGAAATCATTATCACGTAACGTGCCCTAGGCGTCGCTTGGGGGAGGTTGTTCTGCAACCTGGTGTGACTGAGTGAAATCAGGACAAAAGTTTTCTCACAGAACAGTCTGTTATGTATGCGGTTGCGCGGAGTTGCACAAACAAACGCAAATCATTATTAAACTGAAAAACGGCCGTAAATGCAGTTTCCGGTGCTTTAACATGTGTTCAATCTTGTAAAAATTCATGCGGTAGTATTTCTAACTTCCGAATTTGGTACAGCCAAAGCGTGGAGAGGACTTTTTTATCCGCCCGCTAATTTCAGGTGCAGATGCGAGTGCAGATGTTGTGTTAGATGGCGGCAGTATTTAATAGTAAATTTTGCGCAATATTTCATTTTTTTTGCAATGTCATCTACAACGTTTCCACACCTTGCCTTATCTCAACTACAAATTCTCAACTCAAATAGCTTTCAGTATTTCAATCGTTTTCAGTATTTAAAATAGTTATAACAATAAACTTTCCTGCATTGAATAAGGTTTGCAGGAATGGCGTGAAAATATAGCGTAAGAATACGCTTTTCTGACAAAAATTAACCAGTCACTCTAAATGTGACGGCGTGCTGCGTCATGCCTATTGAATTGTTATGCATTAAGGTTAGTTAGAAGCTGCGGTCCTATTCCTATATATGACTTATAAACTTAATGTATTCTTTTAGTTATCTCTTCTATGTGTTTGAATCATTATTTTTTTCTAGGAAAGTCAAACTATGAACATCCCATGTTCTTTGCCTGCATATTCAACTTATCGTTATCGCGACGCGAAACTTCTTAGTGAAAGTGTCACACTATTCTTTGTAAGCGATGCTTTTCTGAGCTGCTGCATAAAATGGCGGTCGAGGGCCTTTAAAGCTGCATACCAGCTGCTTCATCTCGGCCTCCTTCAATACTTGTAGTGGAAAGAAAAAAGGAAAGGAACAAAAAATGAAAGAAACAAAGGAAGAAAGAACAAACACAGGCAGTCTTATATCTTTTAAATTACAAAAATTCAGTTGTAGCCCTTAGTCTAAAACTGTATGCGTTTTGCCACGTGATGTCCTGTTTCGTTAAAACCCAAACGCAACGGAATACACACCTCGAGAGTGCAGATCCCTGTCACACTCTGCTTCGGACATCTCCTGATGCTCCCCGTAGCTTCCACTAGTTGTTCGGTGAAATGTGTACGCTGCTCCTTCGCTGTCACTGTCGTCTGCAGAATGGCTTCAAAAGAGAAAAGAGGCAAGGGTGGGGGAACCATAGTGGTGGAGCCATAAGGTCCGTGACCCACAAAGAAGCACAAAACAGAACGGAATTCTGCTGCGGAATAAAATAAGCTCTTCAGTGGTCCGCTATGCAGCATGCTCGAAATTTTACGATGGCAGCTCTTTTCCGTTACACTAAGTAGAACAATCAGGAACCTGCACACCACAGTTATGTCCTACTGGTGAAGTAACTTTTTCTGCTGGCGTGCTATCCCAAGCCGTATAGTGAAGAAGCTGAACAACGACTCTGGAGCAAGAAGTACAGAAAATGCTTTGCGTTTAGGCTACAAACAAGACGTCTTCTTCGCTGTCAGTTGCGCATGCTAGTAAATATTGCGTGCAGGGGCGCACGCCAGACGTTTGCTTTGAGTACAATAACGGCAGGTGAAAGTAAACGCCCTTCTTTCAATGCGGTTTCATTCAACAGCCATCATTGCTAGACACGGTATTAAAAGCAATGCTTTCACCACCAGCCTTCTTTTTAAGCAGAAGAAAACATGCAGCAAGATTTTCCACCATCCTTCAGGTGAGTTCAGTACTTGAACGCTTTTTTGGCTGTTGAAATAGTTTTTTATGGATTAAATGCCTTTGCCTCAATGGGCATGCTGTCGGCTACTATATAATTATAGCTTCTAGCCTCAAGAGGAATACTGTAAAATAACGCAAGAACTATTAAATGTGTAGGTGTTAAAAATATTAATATGTGATTTCCCGTGGCTGTTTGAGTACTGCGCGAACAACACCTCAGGAGGTGTTCTCGTGAGATCCTTACCCATCTGACGCTAAGCTTGCCGAGTTCTGTGCCGGCCTGGGGTTTCTTTCTCGATCTCTTGTTATCCGTCGTCCATCTATAGTGAGTTGAGTAGTAGAACCAGAATTTGTCTTGGCTATCAAGACTGTAAAGTGAGAGAAATGCATGGCATGTACCGTTAAGAAAACGCTTTCTACAATGACTTCCATCTTCAAACGTCCCGTCCCCCTGCCGGTCCCAAATAGACCAAAGAACAATAATAGCATAATATATTTTTAAACTCATTGATAAAAAGTTTATTTCCCGGAATATATTGTAATTTTGGTTCAATCGCCTTATCTGTCGGTTGTATAGGAAGAACAACGCACCTGTTTTTCATATGCGTATGGGATTTTTACTGCTCACGTAGCATTAACGATATTGCCCACAGTATAACAGCGCGGGAGACGAGGAGAAGCGATAAACTAGATAACACAAGTTCCGAATAAGCTTAGCTTGTCGTCATCTTCCGCGCTGTTATACTATAGATTACAACCAACTTGCCAAGCTTTCTGTCCTAAAATTGTCCACCATAGACACATCTCAATCAAATAGGGCATACGCTTTCGAGCTCGCTCTGACCATCAAGAACAGTTTTAGAAATGAGGTGAAAATTTGTGGTTTAATGCAGCTCTCTCCGGACACAATGTTTTCGCGCGATTCTTCGTTGGGCGACATACATGATTTCCTTGGTGCTTGATATATATTGTTTGCTGTCTCAGCAGGGCCGTCTGCCATGTAAGGGTAGCCCTCCTCTTCAGTCTGCATTGAAAAAAGGATTTCATCGAGTCATGTAAGCACAACATAAGGCACAAAGTAAACCTAAACTTAGAGTGAACA
This sequence comes from Amblyomma mixtum, assembly GCF_055824585.1. Taxonomy (NCBI): domain Eukaryota; kingdom Metazoa; phylum Arthropoda; class Arachnida; order Ixodida; family Ixodidae; genus Amblyomma; species Amblyomma mixtum. The sequence continues at coordinate 285,086,384 of NC_143012.1, read as the reverse complement.
GAGTTCTTGGCCAGCAATACTTTATTTATGGCGTTCCCAACGCATCATATACTACTTTGGGCGCAGGTCTGCAGGAGGGTCAGGCCCAGCAATGCAGAGGGCTTTGTGCCACTAAAGCTAATAACAAATAAAATGAAAATATAAAGAGAAAACTTCAAACAAAGCGATTTTCTCATCCTTATATTGTCAATTTCATTAGTTTCAAGCTTCCAAACTTTACAGATAGGCACGCTTACGAACCAGCCCTTGTTAAACATAGTGAACCCTTCGTGAAAAAAAAAAAAATCGAATGCGAAGGAGGTTTTGTAACAAAATAGTGGATTGACAGTCAGAAATGTGATGCTGTCGTTGAGTGGTAAGGTAAAGCAATAGTCATATGTATTTGTTCAAAGCATGTGGATAGCGCCATTCTAATCAATCTAGATGGGGATTTGCAAGCCATCAGAAACAAAAACTTGCTATAGGACGTTTCTATTCGCGATGGGAAGTACGAACGAACACTCACCCATCTCGGATAGGGTACCTCGTAGATGTGTTCCCTCCTTACTCTCTTCAAAGTCTGCACAGAATCTGGAACGGTGTCACCATCTGCGGGACTAACACCTTGCTTGCCAAGCGCCTGTACCCGGCTAATGCCGTAAGGCGATGGATAGTAGAGCTGCTCTTTTGTTGGACTGGCAGTCGGCAGGTTGCTGCCTGTCTGCTTCAAGATGGACAAGCTCATCGCATCCAGGTTCTTGTCATCAGGGCAGGAATCTAGCAAGAATTGGCAGTATTGCACCAGTTTGATATAAGGCAATTACATGCTGCTTTAACACTCCACTGCGCCATTTATTACAGAGTAGCACTACACGTCCTTTTCACGCTGGTAAATACAGTGAAGAAGCTGCCAATGTATTAAACTGAAGGCATGCGAATTTTAAGTGAGTGCACCGCTACACACTACACTCACACATAAAGTGTATGTGACGTCAGTTCCTTTATTGAAACATGCTAGTGGCCGGGATTATTAATTACCATTTCTTATAGATGATGGACAGCCGATCATTCAGATCATTTAGTGAAAGTAGGGACAGTAATAGCAATTACAGTATTCAGACAGCTCTTGTGGAATTGCACCATGCTTTATCACTTTCAACAGCGCGAGAAAAACGAAGGGCCGCAGAAGGCGACGAAACGAGTTCATGTGCTTTGAGTTATAGAGAGCGACGAATGCGTGCCTTCCAGCCATTTACAAAACTCTGTAATTTTATGCTTCAAAGAAGGAAACACTGGGTAGGCCTGCAGCAACAGCCTTAATAGCTATTAATTGTCTTGAGCCTGGGGTATTTTGCTCACTTTGGTCCACGGAACGCTGCTGTAGAGTATCGCTAATCCATCCGTTTATTCGGTTCACAAAATACTAAATCTATACAAACCGTAGTTACGCACAGGCGATATTCTGTCTCTGGTCTAGTTGCCTAATATCAGTGGTTGCGGAAACATCAGAAAGGCTGCAGCAAGAACGAAGTTAGCCTGCCCGCTTGCATGTAACGCCAAAAAAAAATTCTTCCGCGCTTACTTCTGTAGTGATCAGGCGTGGCTTGTCTTCGTCTTCGGGGTATTATGAACGAGAGGACTGCCACAATGAGAACAACGATTGCCACTACGCACACAAGTGGCACCATAATTCCGACGCTCTTGTAGAAGGCTGGTTTGCGGCCTTCCAAGCTGTTCAGTGGAGGAATGCTCGCTGCAACATAAAAGAAAGCAAAGGCAAATGTGAAAAGCAAATCAGTGTACGTTCACTGTCATTCGCATTTTCTGCTCTTTCGATTCCTTTACGAACAATAGAACAAATGACTAAATTGGGCTTCGTTTCTTTCGAAGGCGTAAAGCTCGGAAACGAAGGACTAAGCCTGCTGTTTCCTAAGGCCACTTGTATGTTGAGTAGTAAATGGTCTTAGAGGAATTGTTTTGACATAAAAATTCGCGACTCCCACAAGTATGGAAGAGCTGCAGGCAATAACAGCTTACGTGCTCTGAACCTGAAAGTGAGCGCTATCGAGGTAGGACGTGACTGAAAAATTGGCAGTGGTTTAGCTCTTACTAAACCTGGAGGATTGCGAAAGTAACGAGGAGAGAGAGAGAGGCGATGGAGAGCGCGCGGCAGCGGCGGCGGCCCCGGCACGCTAGCTATGCGCCGCTACAGAGCATGCGCAACTGGCGAGCGCGGCGGCGGCACCTCGGAGTTACCCACGCTGCGACGGCGGCGGCGCGCCGGCTGTGCGCCATATGATGTCCCTGCTCCTCGCGCATGCGCAGTATGGCCTTTCGTCAGCTCCGCGAAATGGCTCGGCGACTCGCGTAGTGTTGCTATAGCAACAAAATAAATATTCGTGCTGACAATATGCAGTCCAGGAGCTTTGTGAACATAGATATAAATGAAGGGTCAGAGTAGGTTAGAGCATGTGAAGAAAAATATTTACGAAAATTTTATAGTATCAAGTTCGCGTCGGCACTCGGACAAGAACTATTTAGTGTGCGGTAGCTCAATGGTGTCGGTTTTCTCATTTCGGAAAACTTAGATTTGAGGCCTATGTGTGACAAGTAATGGTTCTAGGCGTGGCAGTACAACGACCATACTGTACCTCCTGTTTTCGTGAGCGTGCTGAATGTGTACTCGTGCTCAGAGGTACCAGCCTCGCTGTGTCCAGCCACGCGCAGGATGTACCACTTTCCGGGCGCAAGATCGGACACAAGGAGCACCTTCTGCTGGGCTGGAATTGCGTCGGAGACGAGCACCCAGTCCGCACCCTCTTCCTGAATCCGGTAGTGGACTGTGAACGACTGGATGGGGCACCCTGCTGCACTCCAGCTACTGAGATGCACCGTCAGCGTCGTGCCGTTAACGCTAAGAACAGCGTCACGTTTAGGTGCAATGGGCGCTGGAGTTCACATGGAGAAAAGGAAAGAACATTTGGAATATACGCAGTTGTTTTAACACCTCAAACGCTGCTCCGAAACGGCTGCAAGATTTCCGTTTACACAAAGTGGGTATTTAGGATTAGGAGGTCTTAGTTTCTAAAAGAAACCTTAAAAAGAATCTGTCAAGTTATTTTATATATATAACCTTACCACTATAACGTGAATTTCTGACATAAATGAAAATCGGCTAACGCACATGAACACAAATTTTGTTTAAGTACGACGGGACTAGTCGGTGAGAATGTTGCGCAAACCAGGGTTGCGTTCTCGATTTCAAGGAATTCTGTGAACTAATCTAGAAACTTTAAGTTAGAATTAGGTGAGATTTTATAAGCCTTTATGAATATTTATTTCTTGTAGTCTGCAGTGAAAAGAACTCTTAATTATGCGTTTATTTTTGTCGTTCAAAGCATTCTATTGCTACATATGTTCCAAGGCTTAGAAATTTAAATATTTACATTTGCTTAATCATGCCTTTACTATTTTGGCAAGCAGAGGATATATGTTGCCAGTAAAGTGCACTTCTAGAAAAGCAGAACGTTCGTGAAAAATACATAATAGCACAGAATTTCCTTGGGAAGAAACAAATGGATGGCAACACTTAATAGTAGCTTTAAAAGAAACAAATCTATGTCTTTATTGCAGGAGGCTTATTGTAAAACCAAGATGGCCTTTTTCCTCATATACAAATGCTCATACATAAAAAAATAAATTTTCATGCCCCGAAGAGAAATCTAGCGAAATGGCGTCAAGAAGGCCTAGTAAAAAAATATGCTTAATAGTTATTGTGCGCCCTAAAAGTGTAAACTCTTAAAGATCAATAAAATTATTTCTAACTCTTTAAGTTGCGATTGTCTCACAGTTAAGTTCTAGTGTTTATAAGTGTAGTGATATTCTCTAGGTTCGTTGGGACCGACAAGTTTGTCCATTTCTTTTCGCAATTCCATTGAAAAATGGACTGTTACCAGGCCTCTATGATCAATGAAACCTGAACCTACTGTTGTTATGGTTCAGGCTTGGCACTGTTTAGTTCAGAATTATTTTCTAATAGCTGCATACTCAATATAAACCATAGCATCAAGTATTCAGCCCTTAAGCTTCTGTGATGAAAATAATTAGCTAGGTCTAGCTATGTTTAAAAAAGCAGAAAGATCAAGATATATAAATCTCTATTTGTAACATGTAGTTTTAAGTACAGTTATTACTTACGCGCTCCTTGGGTTTTCGCTGATATCACTTCGCTCGGGTCACTTTTTCCCATTTTATTGTAGGAAGCTACGTAAAATTGATAGTTGGTTCCACAACGAAGATCCTGCAGCGTGTGCGTTGTCTGATGAGCGGACACTTGATGCTCCTCCCAAGTGCCATGCTGGACCTTCACGTAGATATAATACCCTGGAAGAGTAATACATGGTTATCATTGCACTCTGCGAGTGCATATAATATGACGAGGGTTACTGCTGTACACGTAGAGTTTTTGTGCAACGCAAACAAAGCCAGGTTGGATTTTCTAATTAAGTTTATCTGTAATATCTTCGCGCACACTTTTCATATGGCTGAATTCACTTGCGCGGCAAATAATACGTTGTTACCACCAGAAAAAAAAAAACGGACCCAATCGCTAGGTTTACGAAGAAGTAGACCGAGAAAAAGAGAATGAATACCTATTATAGCCGGGTCATCACCTACATTCGTGTTCCAGCGTAACTGAATCGACGTAGAACTTGTACTGAACACACTCAACGATGGCGGAGGTGGTGGATCTGCAGAAACAGCACAAAGAACGGTGAGTCGAATATTTTTTTTTCAGTTTCAACGCACGCAGAAACATTGTCGACCATTTCTAAGCACTTGTTGATCTGTGATAATTAGTGGAGTAGATGATGATTAGAAAGAGGTCTGGATACTGGTGGGGTCTGAGAAAGTCATCTGGGCTGTGAAGGATCTCAGAGGTTTACTTTTGTGCATATGCGCATATGTAGTTTATAAGGTGACTTAAGAAGCGTTTTGAAGCGGTTATGCAATCAGCAAGATGATTGTTGTCACATTGGGCCTGCGTTCTGGCAGAGATAGAAAGATGGAACTTCTACGATTAGGTATTGAGCTTTCGAGCTGCCTAATAAGCAGGCCGTTGATTAGAAAGTACTTGTTTCTATGACCGGGCACATCGCTGCCCGAAGAAGCGAACAGTTCTTCAATAAAAAGTGAAATATTCATTTTGCTTACCATTTTCAAAGGTTTCAAGGAGTATTTCCTCGCATGGTGGGCCGGTTCCTTTGTCGTTGAAGGCTTGTACAAGCACAGCGTACTTTGTAGAACGGTGTAGAGATGTTAACAATACCTCTTCTTTCGTGCTTCCCGTCGTATCTACTGTCTTGTAAGTGTACGTATCTGTGGTGCCATGCTTTTTGTAGCCAACGTAATACCCTTTCAGCAGGCCATTTTGCAGGTCCTTTCTTGGCGGCTGCAATTCAAGCACACCTTTAAACCCATTTGTAAATAACGCTCTATAATATATGCAAACTGCAAGTTTTTAAATAATGCAGAGTATTTTGCTGCTGACGGACAGAAAAAAAGTCGACAGTATTGTACTCAGTGGTGGTTTCAAGTAGGAGGTGCCTCTACTGCCCACTAATGTTTATTTCCTAACAGGCGCTATATTGCTCGTCGTTCGTGCATGAAACAAAGCTATTTGCTTTTATATAAAAATTCGTGTAGAGAATTGCATTCTAGCGCTTCGCCAAGCCTGATTATAGTGCTGTACTTAAAAAGCTTTTGCTCCTGAAGACCAGCCTCAAGGGAGTAGAAATATTCACAATTTTTTCTCCTAACCTCAATATCAATTTTCAATGCCATAATTCTATGCCGGTGAAGGAAATTTTCTAGAAAATTTTCCACCAGCGCCTCATGTGCGCAAAAGCTTGCTCAAGTGGTGGCGTATTACTATAGAAAAAGTGCCTACTAAGTTTAGCATTTATTCAGCGGAAAGAAATATTTTTCTCACCTGCCATGCCATCTTTAAGGATGTTGATGACACTGCTGTCGCTTGCACATTGAGTGGTGGTCCCTCGGGTGCTGAAAGAAGAACGAATTTATTGAAACGCTTTGGAAACTGCGTATATGTACAGGTAAACTTGCTGCTTCCCATGTTTAGCCAATAGTACAGAACAATATAAAGAGGAATTACATCTGCAATTCCAAGATCCATCTTACCTTCTTCATCAGTTGTGACTTGTATCTCTTGGCTATAGTCTCCAGCGCCCAACGAATTTTCGGCCTGAATTCTGATAATGTACGCAGTGACTGGCCGCAGCTCCCTGAGAGTCAGCGTTGACACTGTGCCCTGAATCTTGTTTTGGCGAATGTCACCGCTCCATTTCGCTAGAACAAATAAGGAGAGTTCTCTACTATATCAATAGCTCGGCTATCATTGGTCGTTATTTTCCGGAGTTTAAGTGCTCGTGATGGCTTTACGAAATTTCCTTCTGAGCATTACTCAATCGTGAATACATAGCTTTTTAATGAAAGCAAATGATTAGGAGGACGGACAAACGTCTCGCGTAAGTAGCCGAAGCATAGCAGGGTGCTGTGGCCTTGGTGTATTTTCCTTGAGTATTCTAGATTTATTACAAAACTTTCATCTTTTCATTACATAGCTTTACTTAATTTGGACTCATTCATTCACTTACATTTTATTAAGTGGAGCCAGAAACAGATCGTAGGCATAGATCTGTTACAGAAAACATGACCATAGCAGCCGGCAATGGTTTAATAAATCAGCTTGCCTGTAAATCTAAACATGTCAATCGGCCAGGGTAGAATATTCTGAAATATCTTTCTCATCCCTCCTTAAGGAGAAAAGCTAAAGATTAAGAGGCGGGGAGCTCGAGAAAACGAGAAGTACTAATACGAAATGCACATTCGTACGTATACTCTTTGTCATGCGAAGGCTGCAAATTTTGAAAGCGACAAAAGCATCTCAAACTAGGTAACATACTTCCAGCAGTTTTGCTCTGTACACGGTAGCTGGATATATGGCTGTTTCCTGTGTACGGCTGGTCCCAAGAAACCGTCATGGAGCGGCTGGTGACATCAGAAGTTCGCAAATTGAACGGAGCACCAGGAGGCTCTGAAAAAGAAAAGGCACATGAACTGTACCGGTTTAGTGCAGGTGCTGGGGACGGGGTGCGCACTTAATGAATATATGGAGCTGTGTTTTTCGGATACAAAATATTTCTGGCACTAATTGACTGGCACACCTAAAGCAAGAATAGAAGCGAATAGAGTGCCAGCATGTAGTCTCTGCTCCATGATTGGCATCAAATATGCTCAGCACAACTACTTAAACATTTGATGCTCATCCTGAACAAAAGGACCCCGTTAGCTTAAGCTATGTTGCTTCAAAGCGTGCAGTAACTCTCCAGTCTGTTGTAGAGTGCTCAAAAACTCGGATTTCAATTGTTTTGCTTGTAGCATAATAAAGCTTGGTGTGCAACATGCCACTGCAGAAAACATTGTTGCGAAGCAGACAACTGAGAGATATCGGTTACTACTTGACAACTGAGTTACGCTGAAACTGGTGTGTCTGCCTGACTCATCACTCTATGAGGAGGCGTTGTTCGCATAAGTGCTTACCCTGCACAATGAGCTGAGTCCTGGTTTCGTCTTTGCCGTGTTTGTTGCTCCCAAGACAGGCAAACAGTGCCGAGTCTCTTCGGTCGACGGCCTCGATTTCCAGCTGAGACACGAGGCTGTCCTCCATTTCACTGGTTTTTATGTCGTACCTTAAGTTGAGAACGATGAATATGTATCGGAACCGAGGAAAGCAGAAAACAAATATCTAAGCATTGAAATAGTATTTGGCTGCCAGAATATCAAATTGCCCAGCACGCAAGCGAAAACTTTTTTGTCCATTTTGTTTGTATGCGCCAAAAAAGCCGGCCTACTAAAAAGAAAGTCGTAGCGTCGTGCATGGCCCAGCTACAGGATGTTCCCTCTACCGAACAAAAAGCATGTTCGTGACACGTCATGGGTCCTAGCTATATTTTATACTATTTCTTTGCGTGGAGCAGGCGGCAGCAAGCAGCCCAGGTAGCCGGAACAGTGTGATTAAAGTGTAGATGGTCTATAAGGACACCGTCCTTCAGAATATTACAACTATTCATAAATAGCAAACAGCTATACTTTTTAGTAGTCAACAGAAATTGTATCCAACATTAAATATTCTTTTTCTTAACCAAATTGTGGCGAGGTCTCTAAAAAGGCAGAGTGCTCAGTGAATCTTGGAATAGTGCAGGAGATGCAAGCAGTCGTCTCAATAACGTAAGCTTTCGTCACGTCAATCTTTAAGTGTATCTTGTTTGCTGGATAGCAAAAACTAACTAGATAACTTTTTTCTTCAGTTTAACGCGAAGCATTTATAGAATCGTCTGTTGAGAATGTTGAGATGTGCCCACTAAACTTATTTGCTTGGAAATAACAGTCGCGTGGATTCTGTTTCGTGATCTTAAAATAAAGTTCGCGACATTCAAAATTAACTAAGTCCTAAAACTCGCATGTCGTACAATCAAACACACTAAGATCAAAGGAACCAGGTTACAGAAATGCGGAACGAATCAACAGGGTGCCGCTCATTCAGGAACTTCCTTGAAGAGTACATGTACATAGTTGGGCAAGAATCAGTAGGCTGCAGCACTTGACCTATCATTCTATAACGAATCCTATTACATTTTATACAACGTAAAATGGCGAAGGGGTTTGTACGCTCCTCTTGGAGCAGCATGATTCCATCAAAGAAAATTTTTCGCGCTCATCGCACACATCTTTGCGACCTGTGGCCTTTCATACAGTGCGACCTTGCGTAACCTCCACTTCACTCACAAGTTGTTCGCAGTGCAATGGGAGACATCTCGCGCTGGTACGACCTGCCACACTTCTAAATGAACAAACTGCGGTTTTAATATTATAGTAAATCAGTGCGCTTTCACGCATATCACAATCTTATTACAATCATTTAGTGCAATTTCTTCTCATCAACAACAACATAGGTGAAATTTCCGCGTCACAGGTCTCGCACTGCTTAGGGACCAGAATTCCTGTCAAAGTTGGTGCGTTGCAGGCCGTATTGAGTGCGATACTATGAGCATGAGGCAATGGCTTTCCGACGTTTCAGATTGTTTCAAGTGCATGCGTGCAACGAACCCACTTTTAGAAGCTTCCCCCTAGCGCTCGCAGCTCTCACTCCATTGGCACCCACTTGTGAGATGCAGTATACCTTCCTTTAAGTGGAGTGCATTTGAGGCTTCTAACATCACAACTAAGGATCATAGTCACGTTATAACTTTTAAACATCATTGGCACTGTCAAATCTCTAAGGAAGTAGCGACGCTAATATTGCCTCAAAAGAGTAATCTAAGCGGTTTTTTGTTATGAAGCTTTCCAAAGTTTACAGCGAAAATTATGCGCCAAAGTTGACGACAAAATTAACTACTATATATTTGTTGGTTACAAAATTAAGCACTTAAAAATCAGCCGCCCTCATCATGACAACCGCCTACAAACCAGCGCGAGTTGAAATTTTTCAGAGGACAATGTCGTTCCTTAAAGCTTTCCACAACTCAGCCTAGATACCAAGTATTTACTTACTTCTGCGCTGAATTCTTGCTGTCGCTCAGTCAAGAGCGTTTTAAAGGGAAGGAATCTGTGCTCATATGGAAGCTCTACTGTTTTTCGGGAATTCCAGGGTATTAAAGGATACGAATCTATGAAGCCTGTAGGCAATTCATGGTGATCTTGTTTGCGTTATACTTTAAAACGGCGACGAAATCGCCGACTAAAACTCGTACTCGTAGCAGTGTCAAGAAAGCACAGAGAACTACTGTGAATGCGCAACAGACAGTTATATTAATTATTGACTCAGCCTTCTTCAATACTCTACAATTCTTCGTCGGATACAATCAAAACATTCTGCAGACTTGCCTTCGCTGGCCTTTATAATTTTCTTTAAACAGGACATTAAGCTATTTCAATTTACCGTTGCTGTGTATGACGTCATCATGCGCTTCTCAAATGGCGTTTTGTGCTGATGAGAAGCCTAAAAGTTTTTGACACTATATTCGGAGATTACGTCACCATTTTAAACATCAAAACGGCATTTTTTGCATGCTTTATATGTTGGTTTGACGCATTCAATTACTTTAAGCTGGTATATCTATAAAACCGCTTCAGTTGGCCTTTATTTGCGTTAATGATGTCCTCATTTTGTATCTCAATGCGCTTATAAATAAATTTTTCTGCACCACATAAATTTACTGTTAGCCGCTTAAGAAAATTTACAAATGCATCGTACCCCATAATAGTGCCCTTTCATCCCATTGCTCTCTTCCCCAGTGCAGAGCAGCGGACCAGAAAATAATCACTGTGGTAGATTTCTCTCTCTTTCTTTAAATAAACCTCTCTCTCTTTTGCAGAGTGCTAATAGTATTGTCTCTGCAAACTCCCTATATTTAGTACCACCTACATATGTCAGATACAATAGCATTCATAAAACGATATACGTAGTCTCGTGTTTTTTTATTAAGGAAAGTGATGTAAGTTTTGGAAGGTGGAAATGCCGATTTCTTTGTTCCTCAGAAGTTCTCAAATTAAGCTGCACAGAGAGCTGCGAGCTGAAGAGAATGAAACTTGAAGTCCACAGTTCACAGCTGTAATTTGGTTATAGAAGGAGCAAAATATTATGGTAAAATTCAGATCATTAAAATTAGAAAAATATGTGTTGAGCTTGCACGGAGGAGCCATACTGATTCTTCAGCTTATCTTGCTTCTCTACCTAGAGCCGCAATTTGTAATGGGTGTCCTCCCCTCGTCAGCATGAGAGAAGCGACAAGGATGGCAAACTTTAGGGAACTAAACAATGCATGTTATAAACCAGAGTTAAATGTGCTGAAAGCTGAAAGCTCAGAAAGCTGAAGCGTTTTCTTTTTACAATTACGCGTGTTTCTGAGACTCCTATCTAAGAAGCTCGTTGTTAAAGCATGCAAAGTTTTTTTCTTTTAGCTTTAACAAAGCAAAGTGATCGTTATTTAAGACCATGACAATGTTCAGGCTTCTCCTATCAGTATTTTGGTTGTGCGAAGAAGCTAGGCGATACCGTCCTATTGCGGAAGGTATCAGTCGTCTTCTGCATACGCCCACACATTTTCGTGCCTCATCGAATGCCCCGAAAGAATACTCTGGGTGCATTACCTTCGATAGTGTTCCATTTCTTCTTCCTAGTTAGTGTTCAGTCGTCTTCTGCATACGCCCACACATTTCCGTGCCTCATCGAATGCCTCCAAGGAATACTCCGGGTGCATTACCTTTGATAGTGTTCCATTTCTTCTTCCTAGTTAGTGTTCAGTCGTCTTCTGCATACGCCCACACATTTCCGTGCCTCATCGAATGCCCCCAAGGAATACTCCGGGTGCATTACCTTCGATAGTGTTCCATTTCTTCTTCCTAGTTAGTGTTCAGTCGTCTTCTGCATACGCCCACACATTTCCGTGCCACATCGAATGCCTCCAAGGAATACTCCGGGTGCATTACCTTCGATAGTGTTCCATTTCTTCTTCCTAGTTAGTGTTCAGTCGTCTTCTGCATACGCCCACACATTTCCGTGCCTCATCGAATGCCTCCAAGGAATACTCCGGGTGCATTACCTTCGATAGTGTTCCATTTCTTCTTCCTAGTTAGTGTTCAGTCGTCTTCTGCATACGCCCACACATTTCCGTGCCTCATCGAATGCCTCCAAGGAATACTCCGGGTGCATTACCTTCGATAGTGTTCCATTTCTTCCTAGTTAGTGTTCAGTCGTCTTCTGCATACGCCCACACATTTCCGTGCCTCATCGAATGCCCCCAAGGAATACTCCGGGTGCATTACCTTCGATAGCGTTTCATTTCTTCTTCCTAGTTAGTGTTCGTGCCTTGAAAAGGTACCTCCACTTCAATATTGCGTTATTTTGTGCTCGCCTACCCAACGCTGCTTATTGTGGGATAGTCTAAATTCTGTGGCGGATTTATTCGGTAATTACTTAAGAGCTTCAAGTTCTAGCACAAAGAAATTTGCATGCTGCGCCTCCAATTTGAGCACATTCTATCTCTTTAGGCTCGTAGAAATTTAAAGCCTCGTCAGTCGCTCTTTAATTAAGAGGCATCGATAAAGAACTCATAACAGTTACCATACGAACGGCATTGTTCAGTACATTTGGTTTCTATGAAGCAGCAACAAAAGCAGTTTAAGAAAGCTGTAAGAAAAAAGGAGAGGTGCCGCTTGCGCATTCAAAGAACTATTTGCAACTGAATGCTATACACGTGTGGACAAGCTCGACTCAGGTGCTACCGTTGGTACGGTCCTACTTATGATGCACTTCTTTACAGCTTAAGTTTCAACGTTGTGTGGAAAAAGGAAACTTACCGCTGGTCTTGCGTGGAAGCAATGGGTTGGCCGTTCTTGCTCCACCTAATTGACAATGGCTTTTCTCCGAAAACTTCGCACTTTATCCGGGCGGTGTTGCCCTTTCGTAAAGTCTTTGAACTGAATGCAGTCTTAAAGTGGGCGGACACTAGCAAAATAAAAGCGAAACAATCCTTCAGTTACTAATTCTCCATCAAAATAGAAACGAACATTTTCATGCCTGTTAACAGCTCCCGGTAAAAATGGCGGGAGATTATTTATCACCTATTATTCTTCACCAGAATTTACTGCACCATGGTTAAACCTTCTGGTTTATGGGAATACAAATGATGCGGCCGGCTGCCCAGAGCGCCTTCTAGAAATATAAAATCCCGCATAGGCGGTGGGAGGAACGTTGGTAAATAACAATAGCCATTTAGAAAAGAGATCGAAACGCGACAAACAAAAAGGAAGCCACTCAACGATCAACGTCATCTCATCATCTTTCTAAATTTTCCTGCAGGATTTCGCGTCACCCTTCCTAGGACCTCCTTTCCGATGAGAAAGCCTCGTCTATATATTACGACGAGAGTAAAGAAACAATATGCGTTATAGCCTTGGTGCGTAAATCAGCAAGAAAAAAAAACAACTCTTTCTGCTTTCTAGATGCTTTTCTTTAGCGAGTAGTCGTGACCTCTAGACGCGCGCAATTCTGCGCACGTCAACCGTGGCTTCCCATTTTATTATGCCCAATGAAAGCACAAAGTTAACTTTTGCTCTCTACAACTTAACCATAAGTAACGGGTTGAACTCTCTACGCGGAACGTAATTACCTTCGCAACTTACTGTGGACACAGCATTCACAACTTGCACATAGTCTTCATTTAAGTAGTCGCGTGAGATACTAGTCTACTGGTGCCACCAAGTAGTCATTCAACAAACGCCTCCAAAATTCATATCATAAGACAACGCCTGTTAATCTGAGGACGCATCCTCAAGCAGAAATCTTTTATAGGCTTGGGGTTACGAACTTAGGAAATTTAACGTTGTGCCCATGTAGTGCTGACGCGCAAAAAGATAAGCGTGGGTACATACTATTCATTAAAACGAAAATAAGAATCAGCGCCAATTGTCTTCACTACGGTGATACACAACACGCGCGACGCAGGCGCATAGTAATCGCACCGAAACACGACACCACTTACTTTGCAATCGGAACACTCTATCTTTACCTAATAGAAATTCGATGCTACCAACACAAAGCTTTCAATATGCAATGCAGCTTCTGCGCTGCGCATTGCGCATGGAGCATGCATGCTACATGAAGAATGGGTTTTAACATTCAAAAGTCGCTTGTTGACATCATCCTTAACGTAGGAAAGAAAGGCAATGACGGAGTACCCGCAGAACAGAACATGATAGGTCGCTATGCTGGGCGGCACTGACTGACCGCTGTCCTAGATTTTTGGTAATATTTTATTCTACAGTGTGATTTTCCCCGCAAAAATGTTCGGTACTCACCATGGACTTTAAGTTCAATGACCTTGCTGATTCCAGATCCCACACTGTTGCTCGCCTGGCAGAGGTAGAAGCCGGTGTCATTGCGCTGAGCCTCTCGTACCATGAGCGACCCGTTTTCCAATGCGTGTATGTGCGAGTTACTGATGATCACTTTATACTCTGTAGGTCTTGAGGCTAAGGAATGAGAGAGCGTTTTTGAAAAATGTGCTGAAAGTGCTTTAGCCTCGCACGCACACTGGAAGCTGCATTTAAACGAATGGTGTCTTCAGAATTTATTTAAATATAGGTATGCCTTTTTAGCAAATGGAAATAATTCAAAAACGAGAGAAAATTCTTTACAGTCACTTCAGATTCTCTCTTGGTGCTTTCGTCTTTCTAGTTCGTTTTATTTTTGCGCAAGACGTAACATTAAGTGGTTGTTTTATCACTAACCTGATGATTTTTCCCACCAAATTCTGGGAGATGGAGATCCTTCCGCTTGACAGTCAATAACGACGTTCTCGCCAACCACTGCGGCTTTATCTCTTGGTGCGACTTTCCAACGGGGTGGCACTGAGATCAGGAGCCCAAGAGAAGAACCAGAAAGTATATTGTGTCGGTTTTCAATACTAATGCGCATTGGCACTTATAAAGAAACTTTACGTAGCCAGAGAAAATTGCAGACTATAACAACAATGGTTACATAATTCTGCGTATACCGAAGTGATACCACTGTAAAGAAGAAGTTTTGTCTCCCAGGCAGCGGCTGCAGCGGTAAATTGCTCCTAAAATTATTTTATTTGCTAGAGATTGCTCTTTTACTTTTCTTATGCAAAACAGTAACACTAAAGCGCAGAAACGGTAGTAAATTAATAATTCATTTCCATCACCATGGACGAAAAAGCTCACTAAATTAGGGACCATGAAGCACGAGGCTTAGTGTGCTTATATTAAGTGGGCTTTAAAGGTTTTGCAGGACCCCAAACATATGTAAGATATAAAATGCATCTAAACACGAAATTTTATAAATGAGTGGGAAATCCAAAAGTACTGTCAAGGCTTTAAGATATGGCCAGAGGAAAATAAATCATCTCCACGTTGGACACATGGTACTGTTTGTCAAGAATATAGACAAACCAATGAATGTTTATACTACCCAATCAGCGGCATCAGTCACAATTATGGTTCTACAAATGCTACAGTGCAATATTTTTTCCAGGTACCCAACCGACCTGTTGAGCGATATAAAATTTATTGCACACAATACCCAGGCATGCACGGCTGACAGCAAGATGGGACTTTCAGGCATGTCAAACTCTAAGGGATGCAGCGGGTCCCGCCGCACTCAAGGCTCATTGCGAGTCCCCCTGGGAAAGAAAAAGTTCTGCTCATCGAGCCGCTGCGCAGACAGGTGTAATTGAAGCTTGGTGATACACTCAAAACAAAGCCCGCGCTTCAGTTTAGTGAACGATTCGGCCTTTGGTCTTGTACACACATATTACCAAGAATATTTACTTGTTGTTCATTTCAGTCAACGAGAAACGCTTGCAGTCCGAAGCATGCGGTCAAAAGGAAAATACAGTGCTGTGCATGAGTGTTGGAGATTATTTGTCATAAATAATGCGAATATTTATGTGGAATGAAAGTGCTCAGAAATGTACTCGAAGGGCTACGACGCCTATTGAAGACATTTGCAGAGAAAGGCTTAATATTTTGCATGAAATCACTTACCGTTGACCACCATTGTAGCAGAATAATTTGCAGCGGCTGCCGTGTTTGCTGCGATGCAAGTGTATAGACCACGATGCTTGTAGCTAACCTGAGCGAAACAAAGAGCAAGCAAGGAAATGAATGACGAAATACTGCCGTGTCACTGGCGGAAAAAGTGATGTAGCGTTGAATGTTGCACCATAGCATGTCGCACAAGCACTCAACCCACCCAATTTGACAGGGTGCAGATCTCACAGAACAGAAAAAGCAGTTCTCAGACTGTATACTGAGTCAAAGCTAAGCCTGCACTTACAGTCCTTTTGTGTAATCGTAAGGCCCACCTTCTTGATGAACAGGGTGGAGGAGAACTCGTTGCTGGCCTCCACCTTGACGTTCCTGCCGTCCGGCGCCAGCGGTGCTCCGTCTCGCAGCCACCGGATGCGGACAGGGCTGTCCCCTTCCAGCACGGAACAGGTGACAATAGCGCGCATACCTTCCTTGAGGTTGGACGGAAACGAGAAGGGACCAACGACGGGAGCCACTGGAGAAAGAGGGACGGCGCCAATGACGACGCTATGTGAAATCCGGGGATTATTTTTCACTCTAACTACCTCTAACAAGCACTGACACAGACAGTGCTCTGCGACCTAAGAGCACTAGTCTTTCGCAAAGCTGGTTGTGTCGGTATGGCTATGCAATGCCTGATAACTTTTTATTGCACGAGGTCACCACGCACAATTACACGATGCGCCCACTACCCATAACGGGAGTTCTAGCAGTGCAATGCAAAGCGCAGACACTTCATGTCGCGAAACCTCCAAACTAAGTATTGAAGACAGTTCACATTGATGGTACACAAACGTATACAGGTGCATGCTCCATCGAGTGCGACCACTTGACGTGCATTTCTTCTATACGTTATTGGAAAACTCTTTTACAGCTTCGTTCTGGAATCCTGTTGGCACCATAAGGAATGTGTTGCATTAGATGACAGTAGAACATTCCATATGTCTCGAACTAAAGGCTTCCGCGCAAAGCTTACGGCATCTAACATTACAGCTATGACGCCATGTGACGGGTCTGTCATGCCACAAAGCGTGAGATATGTCACTGAGAGAATTCGATTGTTCTCGGCGTAATACTGTTGTTTAGCGGATGAGTTGGGTTTACGCGCGTTACCTGGTTTCAAGAAGCCCTGGAAGGATCAGGATGCATAACCAAAACTTAAAAAATGTCTTGTATTAGTGCGAAACCGCTATTCAGTGGGTAAACTGCGAGGAAGACATTGCTATGGTTGCGGATTTAGGCGAAGTGAAAGAAACAAATATAAATAAATATACGCGACTGGGATTCAAACACGTCCGGCGCGAACAGATCAGCTTCGCAGGCCGCTGCGCGAAATCACTAGGCTATCGCCGCAGCTGAACACGCCTTGTGTTATACTGCAATACAGCTTGTTGTTGTTGTTGTCTTTGTGGCAATACAGCTTGCGCTGTGCATTGCACGTCGTCTTCTTCATCGCCAAATACTAGCTACTATAGAACTAACATTCGCGTTTTGAGCTCTGCGACGTTAGTGTCACAAAGATTTTCTTTGCTTGCGTTGGCGTGGACGGCGCTGTTGCAGAAGCACGGCACTAGAGCGAAATGCATTGGAGCTGACAACACTGCTGCAGAAACGCGGCACTGGAGCATAGGCCTCCGGCGTACATTGGGTAAATTGGCATTGACGAAGAAAAAGTTGAAGACGCGCGCATGACTGGCTCCCTAGGTCTGTGAACATCTCAAACGTGCTTTTAAGTAGGTGGTGGTGGTGTCCACCTGAAAAAAAAAAAGCGCTTTCGCACAATATTTCGTGCAACAGCGCCAGCCTATTTTTTTTACTGAGGGAAGCTAAAAGGATGAAATTACACGCTCCGTTTAAGCACATCAGTTTCCTAAATTACATTCAATATAAATATTTTAAGAGAAAGATGAAAGCGTCAAGCATTTTGTAGTGTCATCGCAGTTTGGGAGAAACGGACTCATTAGCGCCACTTATTTGCAATTTTCACGAAATCGGCGCCACGCAGCTGCAGCACCGCGAAATAGTTAACGAAGCATCGGCGCACGGGGAACCACGTTGCTTGCTGCATTGCCTGAGTGTTTCGCCAGCATGTCCATGCTTTGCTATCAGTGCTTTCCTGTAAGATTATAACTTAAGAGCGCTGTTAAAATGATGTTTGCATGCTGAAGAGATGGAAGAACAGCTAAAACTCATTACGTGAATTCTGATGCACGCAATACATACAGCACTGGGAACAGGAAGTTTTCACGCTAAGGGGGGACGCATGCAGGACCACGGCAATGCCGGTCGTATCAGGCACGTAGTTTATATTTCTAAAAATAGGAGCTGTCTACACTTGGAGGGCATAGGTAAATGTAGGAGGCTCGTTGTTAACAAGCATCGCAAGCCACATGCGACTAATGGGCACATTTCAAGCTCGAAGTGCTTTGTGAAAGATAGCCTGTATTGACAGGCCTTGTGAAGGAATCCGTGTATGGTGATATGGTGCGTCAGTATTCATGGAAATGAGATTACAGTGATGAAAGCATTGCAATCGAAACTGGCGGATGGTAGGAATCAAGCAAAATCTAAAGAAAACATTCGTATCATAGCGGTCTGAGATTCACGACACGCCTTTTACATTTACGAAGAAATTGATCGCCCAAAGAGCGCTTGAGGGCTCCGTAAAAATCATGCGCGGAAAAGGCTACTTCATTATTCTTGCGCTCCTCTTATACACGAGAATACAGATCTCTATTATTATTCAAAAAAGCACGTGGTTGATAAAATTTATGAGGGAGAAAAATGCAAAGTTCCGTGCCTCTATCAGTTGAAATTCAAGAAAAAGTGGTTGCCAAACTCATCCGCCATCGTCATATTGACGAAAAAAATTCGCTCGCCACCAACATAAATAGTTAAAATACTGGAGCTGCCCACACCTGTGCAGCATGCGCGAAAAGAATAACTACTTTAATTTACTTGCACTGAGGTTTTTCCCGGTAAAATCTTAGCGGTCAGCGTGCAATAACACAATAGCAAGTATGCCGGTAGTAATTGTCTTTATCCCTTGTTGTTCTGCCTGGCTACTGAGCGCACGGTTAGGCATAGCTGGGCGAGTCGGAAGTGGTTACTGAATGATTGAAAGTGTCTTGATGTTCTGCTAGAAGTTACGCCAGTGGCGACGCAATGTATAGAGGACAAGTTACCCGCAGCTGGCAGTCGACAAGGTTGATTGAAGGGCTATGCGAGGGGCCTTAATCCTGCAGTAGATTTATTTAAGCAAGTAATTGTAATGATGATCATAATGTGGCGATGATATGATGAGTGCACCACCGCAATTTCCGCGCACCACACAAAATTACTCGGCTTGGGGAATTTTAACTAAAGATAATTTCCTACGTAGCTTTTCAGTACTGACCCACGCGTCTTCGTAAAACCGTTTGCGTAATATAGCGCTGTCTCGGCCACTCACCCATGACGCTGACGTGGAGCTCCCCGGAGGCCGACCTCCCCGAGGGTCCCGTGGCGACGCACCTGTAGCCGCCTTCGTCTCCGCTCCGCTCCACGCGGTGCACGAACAGGGTGCCGTTCCGGAACACGCTCTGGCGCTTGCTCTGAGGAAGCTTCGAGTCCCCTGCGGCACGGCAAATATTGCTGTTAGAAAAAGTCACTAGTATTCGCTCCTTCACTCAAACCGCTGAGATCGAAATTTCCACAGCGGAAGCTGTCGTTTTCGTGACAAGAGTTGCCGGAGCTTTAAAAAGCTATAAAGTAGAGGCGCAATATAATAGAACATATGAATATGAATAGAACATATGATAGAATGATATGAATAGAACATATGATAAGGCGCATCATGTTCAATATTACGTGATAGCGTAAGGAGCTCGTTCCGCTGAAACCCCGGCGCCGTCTGCCATCGTCCTGCGTCATTCGGAAAAAAAATTTAGAAGGTTCAACAAAAGGAAACGAATTTGAGAGGGTCCAAATCAGGCCGAAATTGGCGAGGAGCTCGCACTAATGACGGTGTTAAGTAATACAGAAATGATTCACTAAAATAAATTACCCGGCAACGGGGGTGGAACCAACATGGGCCCTTTGCGTACGAGGCGGGCACTGAACGCATAGGCCGCGAAGGCTCGTTTGATCAAGTATGTTAGAGGGGCGCCTAGTGAACGCTTTGTGGCGTGTATGACTTTGAAACGCGTATTTGAGATATGTGTATGAGCTTGTCGTGCAGTGTAACCTAGATAGTGATAGGTAAAGACAACTGGTGATCGGTAATTGCGATTATATTCGGTGACCTTGATCGGTGGTGTTTGTGGATTGGTAAACGGTAAAGGTGATTGGTATGCGGTTATTAGTGATTACTGATATTTTATCGATAATTGTAACCGGTAATTGGTGTTGATACTTGCTAATTAAATGCTCTTTATGATTGGTGATTGATTGCTGTGATTTGAGAAAGCTTTTAATTGGTCATTTGTAACCAATAATGGTTAATTAAAAAAATGTCGACTTTTGGCGACAGCCACCGGGGGAGCAGGCCATGGAGACACAATCGTCACAATGGTCAGGTGAATGAATCGGCGGTGGAAGTTAGCAAAAAGCGATTGGAAGTATGGTGCCACAAAAACAGACATGAGACATAAGGTCAGAAGTGTAGAATTAAAAGTGTATTAAAATGAAAATGCCGAATTTATAGACCGTTTTATAACACCATGAAGAAATATATCAAAAACAAAATGAATCAAGAAGAAAAAAAAAAGCCGAGCATGGTGCAAATTGAAACCACCGCGTTTCAAAGGGGACGCTTCTGTATGCTCTTCATCCATCCACATGTAGAATGAGTATGCTAGGGGGAAGCTTAAGCGTCCTTCTAATTTTTATTTACGCTCATGCGCTATTACCCACCCTTGACAAGCTAAAAAATGTAGTAGTTTGCAACATACAATGCGTGAAAATGCTCGCCACAGAATTCCATTTTGAAATAAATTTACAAATTGTACTTCTTACAACTTATCATCAACTTGCGTTACTTCGGCCTTGCCTCTCTGCCGTGTTCAGGTGTGTCTCGAGCAAATATTACTTAACTGCCTTTAGTAGAAAGCAACCGTTGAGTCTTCTTACACGCACGCACAAAAATGGGAGAAGGTCAGTCGGTCATAGAGCCAATCGTCGTCATCCACCCCCTTCCGTTTTCTGTTCTCTTCCCCTCGGTGCTCACCTTTGTACCAGAGGATCTGGCTGAGCGGGTATCCGGCTGCCGGGCAGTGCACGACCAGCGTTCGACCAGCCAGCACCGACATGTTGCGCATGGCGCGAACCAGTGGTGGCCCGCGCACGTTGAGTCGAGCGCCGTGGGACACGGTCTCGGCGTCGTTGCTCGCGTGGCACTGGTAGCGGCCGCCGTCTTGGGTCGTCGCAGCTGTCAGGTTTACGAAGCTGTTCACCTGAACGTGGAGGAAATTCCTTCCAGGTTTTTCTTTTGGGGGTTTAATGTAATCAATAGCTGATCACTGTCATTAATCTTCTCAATTAAACTATGTTTGGAGTAAAGAGGGTTTTTCTGATCAACAATAAAAAATAAAACGAAGATCGATAAATCACTCAACTTAATATAAATACATATATTTGATGCAAGTATAAATAAATGAAACGTTCTTTTGAGGCAACTTGCGTAGATGCATGGTATTTCAATAAAGAGCTATCAACGACCGAGTGTTATTTAGGACGAAGCTTCGAAAATAATAACCGCTATAATTGCCAACATTTTGTGCCCATTATGCACTCTGAGCCCTAATTCTTTATGGGCTCCGATTCAGCCCATGCAGCAGTAAAATCGTGTGTTTAATTCAGGGTGCATCAGTGTTGCAGATTTTCTAAAGCAGTCCATTTCATTCTGGTCTAGGTTGTAGATCGCTCGCGCTCTGCTCTTGGAGTGCGCCTCCTCAGCTGGCATAGGCTGCGGCAATAGAAATGCAGTTGTTTTCTTGTGGGGCTTATGGCCGGCGTACCTGCCCATCGTTTGTGACGAAGTCTCCGATGCGCAGTCGCAGGTTCTCTACGACAGGCTCGCCATCCAGCGTCCACGTGATCTGTGGCAGTGGGGCGCCAGTAGCAGTGCACTTGAGGGACACTGGGGCGCCTGGGTCTACAGTCCGCTCGGCGAATCGGTGCATGAGCACTGGAGGGTCATCTGCACCAATAGCGTCGAGTTCGTAGTATAATTTGAAGTTCTTTACGAAGAAGAGGAAGAGGAATGCAAGCTGCTGTTCCCTGAAAACTACGCCGTACCACTTCCACACATCACGCCAGCCGTAATTCTCCCGCTGACTTATAACCGGTGTGCCTGTGACCGTTTTTTTAGCAGATATTTTCTCCTCATATAATATCTCTAGTTCCTACGTCCAATATCACTAGCAGTTTATAATCCTGCATGCATAAAATTTCAATGGATTGAGGGCTTGAACGAACTGGAGAGAAAATACCTGATACATAAATCCTACTACATTTTCACGAGCTGTCAGGCTCAGGACAGTATTCATATTTAACTGTCGCTCTGAAGACAACACTTACAAAAACTGTTGGGTAGGCAGGGCCTGCTTAAAAGCAGGACGGCACTTTCATAGTGAATATGCTCTGAATCTATCATTTGACACTTATTTGAAAGAAAACATTCATTAATTAGGCAGAGTATTGATACGAAGTTGCTACAATAGAAACGGGATTGTTTAGAAAGCAAAAATGGTGGTAGCGAACATCACGGAGCACTGAGGGTTTGGCGAGCTCCACAAACCAGTCCTCATGGGTTAACAGTATTTACAAGAACAAGAACAAAAAGTGTCCCTTAATACGGCTGTTTTGCCGCATGATCTTGGATAACAGGTGCGTTGTAAACTGGGCAGTTTAAGAACGTTATCGACATCAATAATTTTCATTATACTTGCTGAAAGTATCAATTAGCACTACCACGTGCACCACAAAACAACGTCGATAATGTTAAAATGAAATCTGTTCCAGAAATCTGTCCCAAAAAATTGTCGAAAACTTTTCGTATCAAGCTCGAACCCAGGGCAGCCAGTGCGAGAATGATTATTGGAAGTAAAGTCCGCAATGCTTTCTTGCTGGAGTCGTCTTTTCATTCCATTAACTTGTTGTACAGGACGACCACTATACTCTCCAGGAGAACTGTCCTTGTTCATTTAGAAAAAGGTACCGCATAGAAATACGGCGTTTTTTTTTCCTGCGCAGCGAAAAATATTCCCTTCTTGTAGTTAATGGCAACCTTCCAAACAAAATGTATTGTGAAAAGTCGCTATATCAGGCGAATTTCTAACTTGTCTGCTAATTCCCAACCGTGCAGAGACACAGCTGGAGGAGTTTCCTTGATTAGAATAAATTTTTAAGCGTGCCCAGTTGCAAGAAATTCACCATAGATGGCGCTAGCTGTACTACGAACGGGCGATGCGACCGTGCACCGAGCAACGCGCACGGCGGCCAGCGGAAGAGACTAAGCTACGGTCGCTCTGGCCCTGTTGCTTTCTTTTCTTAGCCACAAATGTCAAACGGTATAAACAGCAAACTTGTGAATACTTTAACGGTGTAGTTTCTATTCGGATTATCAAGATCATGGTTAGCCATTTCAGGACCCCTAAGTGCAAAGACCTCTGAAATGAATCTACTAATGAAGGCTGCCATGTATCAGCCGCGGTAACAATATCCCAACAAACATCTTGACTTCAATGCCCCGCTATAGTATACTATGCGGCCATCGGCTCCACTGAAATCATAGATTCGCACTTTATCGCTTTACAACAAAGGCCCAATAACTGTCCCCATTCACTATTACGCGTTTATTTTGAAGAAAATTTAAAGTTTTGTCAAGCTGCCGAAGGAGATATTTTCACTCCATATTGAAGGCCTTTTCCATTCAACATATCCTTGAATTTATGGAACCAATCCCTGCTGCTTTACTGCCACCAGACGAGCATGAACATATTATGTCGTATGTTTTATTGCGCATATGGAAAAGCATACCGAGCTAAAAGTGTGCGGAAAATGTTTCCCTTTTATAAAGCCTTGAAGAAGAGTATGATTTAACACAGTGATCGGACTGATGAGAGGTAATATACCTGAAACAAGGTAGTAAAATTAAACTAGTTAAAAACTAAAGCGCGTTTTTGTGTAGGTTTTTCAGTGGGCTGCACAAATAAAAGACGCACTTGTTCTTCACGACCGCGCGACCAACAAAATGACAAGTTCCGTGACGACAAGCCCCAGCTTTGAAAAAAATCACTGAAACCTTTGTTCTTTCTTTAATCCTTTCTTTTTCGCACGCTGGGAGTTTCCCTTTTTAATGTTTTTTTAATTTTTGAAATATTGCCATTGAAAACGTTTCACTACAGACGAGTCACATCCGCCAACTTCTTCACCGAGCTTACAAGCTGGAGCTCAGGACACTGCCGTGTGTAGCTGGATTGTTCTTGTGAAAGAAGAAAAAATAAAATTGAGTATGCCACTCACCTCCCAGGGTGACCTCAGCGGTGTCCTGCGCCCAGTCGTAGTCGTTGAGCGCGAAGCATTGGTACATGCCCTTGTCGTCGCGCAGCACGTTTGGGATGTGCAGCGTCTCCCTCGTGAGCATCTTGACTCGGGAGGAGACTACAGGCTGGCCGTTTTTCAGCCACACCACCGAGGACACCGGGTGGCCCGAGGTGGAGCAGTTGATTGTCACCGAGCCGCCTTCGGTGGCCACCGTGCGACGGGGGCGAACAGTGGCTGCCAGGGGCGCTGCGAGCCGAATGCAGGCGCATCAGGAAATGAGAAATTCTGGTTGACCATCAAGAAACCTTTAGGAACAAGTTCTGCACTACGGACTGTGAGGGACGCTGTAGTGCAGATTGCGGAATCCATTATCGCTATCCGGACAATTGACTTTCGGAAATACCGGATCTGAACACCATAACCGACGGGAAAACCGAACTACTAGCGCACCTAATTCGCATATGGCCTTAGTACTCAAATCGATCATGATTTTTAAATTCTTTCTCATCATTTCTCATCATTACTTTTTTTTTAGTTTCACCTCCATCGAAATTCTGCCGCTGCGGCTGGGTTCGGACCCACGAATTAGTGCTCAGCAGCGGGATGTGATGGCCAGTTTTCCATCGTAGCGAGCGCGATGGGAAGTTGTTTGGGTTACTGAAGTAAACCCATATGTATTCCTCGAAAGAAAATATCATTGATTGACATACGAAAAGCGCAGTGAGAAGCGCCACTGCAAAGAACGGAGCAACGCTTATATAAAGGAATAACTAGGTAATGAAAACACTCACAATACACTACTCTTTGAAACGGCCGTATGTAGCTATAGGCCCTGTCCTTTAGGCCGACCTTCCAAGAACTTAACAATACATATATTAATATAATATGAGTAAAGGAAAATAAGTCTGTTGATGTTCGCGAAGCAATCACTTGAATTCGAGTTGAGTTGCACTCATATAATGAATAGAATAACTGAAATAAAATGCCATATTTATTTGCTTCATTGCCAAGACAATCTTTAGAACTTTTCAAGGAGAGTAAGACATTTATTTAGCGATCTCAAGTTCGGGGCTTCATTTGCCCGGAGCGTTCCGGAACACGAGAAAGCAGTTATCTGCGGCAATATAAGTTTTCGCGCTTCCCATTCTCTTTATTTTTTTTTTGCTTCTAGACGCGAATGATACCACGTGAAGATTACAAAATAGGACACAATTTTCTCTATGCCACAATCCTTTCCCCTGAAATGGCGTCAAAATATTGCACTCGTCGTTGTCTCTAGATCATGCTTTTTTCTGAAGGACTTAAATGTGACTCTGCTAAGAAATTACCTCAGGAAGCTACTGACGTCGCATCCTAGGCAAAGCATAGGCGCTAGTTCCGGCCAGATATGGCTTTTGCGAAAGCGAATGACAGATACGGCCACATTTTCCACACAAGTCCGGGGACAGTTGCTCTTATGGGAGCATAGGTAGAGCACAGTACAGCTGTCGTTACTGTTTCATCTCTCCTGCAGAAGGTGAAAAGCTGAAGCGTATTTTTCAGTTGAAATATCGCAATGCATTAAATGCAACCTCAAATAAAAAACAACGTCGGCGAAGAAATTCAGAGCACGCACCCTCTTGAAAAGTCTGTCCATTGTTGACAAACACTGCCTTCTCTCTAGCATATCAGCCACTTCAAATCTGACTAACGGCGTGCTGTCAAAACTGACTGGACCAGAACTGACATCAGCTTGCAACACGACAGCTAATTGCTGACGGCACTGCTGAGGCCCCCAACGCCAAGCTCTACCACCGAAAGCATACTTGTGCGTTGTTTCGGCGTTGGTGTAGCACTGCACTCTAGCCACATCTGACATTCACGCTTTTTTGAGTATTTTCATGCGCCAAACCAAAAGACAGAACTGCCTGCTATACCGATATGCTCACTGTATTTGCTTGTCTCCGAAACCTTGTCACACATTTTTTAAGTCCACGTCTATGTGAGAGTGCGGCAGCGGGCAACTTTGTCTACTGACTGCTGTGAACTACTCGCTTGTAAGACTTGGAGCAGCTACAAATCAAACGGATTAGAATGTTTGTTCCTCAAGTATAAAGCTACCTAAGTGATGTTTCGTGCGTGAAATTTCACTGGGGAACGCTCAAAGATAGCGCTGAAAGCTTACAGACAAAGCTTACAGAAAACCTACAGCTCCATAAGAAAAATATAATTCGTTTTATTCAGATTTAGATGCGAGTGCGACTGTAACTTTTCGTACTTTCTTTGCCATTGCCTTTCCATGGTGTATGGCGGTCGAAAGCTACGAAGAAATAAATGCGATTGATTCCGCACACAAGCGGACGTATCACTCACCAGTGATTACTAGCTGCGTCTCCATGTGGTCCTCGCCGATTGAGTTGTTGACGACGCACACGTACTTGCCGGCGTCGGAGACCGAGGCGCGCCTGAAGAGCAGCGTGCCGTCAGCCTGCGACACGCGGCCAGCCGAGTCCAGGGCCACCTGCCAGCCGCCCTCGAGGCGGTGCCACGCGTAGGAGGGCACCGGGTAGCCCTGCGCCGCGCACGGGATCTTCACGCTGTCGCCCTGGCGCGCCCGCACCATGGGCCGACGGTCGGTCAGCCGTGGGGCCGTGTTCACGTGGGTGTCTGTCGAGAGAACGAGATTCGTGACCGAAACAAACGAAAACGCAGAACTGACACGCACGGTGGACTATTCCTCTACAACGCTAAAAAACGGAAAAGACGTTAAAGGTATAGCAGAAGCTGCATAAACGCGAATTACTTCCCTCACACAACTGCATTCGGTTGGAACTCAACCCTCTCTCTTAAGCAGCAAACAAATTAAACAGTCAGCTGCTGTTTACAGAGAACACGAAAAATAAAGATCAGTTCTGTAACTAAAAACTTGTGTTCAAACAATTTGTTTTCAAGTAAGTTCAGTTTTGTTACGCTTTCACATAGTTAAGCTTACGAGGTTGTAAACACACATGCGTTTGCCTTTCTTTCCAGCTTAATCTTGTCAATTTTTGTCCCGTTTTGTATTAGGAAGGGAAACCACAATGCAGTGCCAGGTCTGCTAATATCGTCTTTCTTTTAACAAAGTACAATTATCATGGATAGAGAGCAGCCCAAATAAGAAAAAAAGGTAAATTAAACTCCCATTTAACTATGCTACGCCGTTAACTCAACGTAAAAAAATACAACTTCATGTGCCTGCAGTTTTGTCCAAAACGAATTGTTGCAGAAGTTTTATACTAAGATTTTTTCCGGCGCACGTTACTCCACTGAGCAATAGCCCAGCTTGGGTTCTTTTGCTCATCCCTATGCTGTAGTAGTGTTTGCTCATCTAGTGGGGGGAAAATAAAATGCTGCAATGCTTCCATTTTTTGACAACTGACGACGTCGATGCAATCAAACACTCCTTGGCAAAGCCAATTCGTCACCTCCTCCTACCTTAAAGCATCCAACATAATTCCAAGCAAGTAAGGCCAGCAGTAACTGTGATACAAACCCGGTACGCGAACTTCTTGAGTTATTTGAAGCATAATTAACCGTTTGGTCTACCAATATTCTTAGGTGGCATTGTTAAATTGATGAGCAGCATATTTGTTTTTGTCATTGGCAATTTCTTTCACTCTGTCGGAGTACCCGAAAGTCACGTTAAAATGAACTCGCAAAGAAGTACATTAGTAATAGTGAGAGGTGTTCGGGCAGGGATTTTAATAAGTAAACAGTAATGAAAAATTTCAGTCGGCTGTCAAGTTCAATATCACTGTGGAATTTAGTCTATATTCTTCAAAACAGGCTATACATTACGTATGCTAACATAGTTTTGACATATATTTGCAGATTTTAAAACCAAGCATGCGTAGCGATCACTAGATGTCACATTTGGTGCAAATAAATGACTAATTATTCATCAGAGTCCACTAAATAGCTGCCGCACGCCTACAAAAAAAATCCATGTAGCTCTCTTTTCTAACTTTGCAGCTTACTTAAATTGTTTTCCCTTTTTTTACTTCACCTTGGGGTAGCCTAGAAAACAAATTCCGCGCACAGACGAACCCTGAAATTTGCACTTTGAAAACAATCCTCTGGACATTAAATCTCATATGACCCCTATATCACAACGTTTTCTCCTTTGTACCACATGTTTGCCTGCAAAGCTATACGGCGCATAAAAGCCAATCATGCGGAAAAGCAGTACTTCCTAACGTTTAGTACAAATTCATAAAGGCTGCAAGCAAAGCTCAAAGCAAGAGCTGTGAGTGCAGCATGCCTAGCAAGGACTGGAGCTCCGCCCCTTTTTGGACTTACAATTTGGGGAACAACAACGCAACAGAGACTTGGGCTGCTATGCCTGAAGGATCTTTGCGAGGTACAGGCAACGTGGGCACTTAATTTTGCACACAGACGCTGCTGGGATGGCATCTCTTGAAAATGGCGTTTTGAAGAGCATTTTGCGCTTTGATGGAGTTTTTTAATGGAAAAGATATGTATTACAGATTGCGTAAATTATTTCTGAAAATACTGTCGCGTTTAGTTTTCCGTTCCCGAAAATTTCGCATTTACATTGACATTGTCATGCAAAATTGCTAAAGAATTTTCATTTTTTTCTTCTCGCAACAATGACGAAAACAGTTAACTGAACGGTCGGCACTGTTATATGACCTCCAAAGTAAGGTTGCAACACAGAGAACTGGTAAATATCGATTATTACGGCGAGGTAACATATAGAGAAAACGCTACTTCGATGGGATTGAAATGCAGTTCCAAGAGTGCAAGGAGTATAATGAATACATTCCTAGTTCCATAATAAGAAAAACGAAATGTTGCTCGAAATTTACGGCCCTGGCTTCTCGAAGCGCGCGGTAAAACGTAACCTAGCGTTTATTTGCACTCCCAGGTAATCTAACAAATTGCGTCAAATTTTCCTCTGGTTTATTTTGCGGTAAAAATATTGGTGTGAAATCACATACGGCTAAGCTAAAAAAAAAGCAAATATTATCGTTTTCAGAATAATAAAATCAGGATAGTTAAAAGGTGAGGTTAATTTAAAATTTACTTATCCACATTATGACCGCCGTGTTGTTTTCATTTTCTACTCTTAGCTCCACCTAAAAAAACTTTATTCTCATAGAGAAGGCCAGAGGGAAAGAGCAAAAGTAAGGAGATCAAAAAATGATAGAAAAACAGAGCAAGCGCCTGCTTTTAGCATTGTGGATATTTTGCGAATGAAAATTGGTTTAAGACGGAAATACTTCAGCACTATGTGTTAGGTCTGGCGTGAAATGATCAAGAGAACAAAGAGGTAGCTCGAATTACGCTGCAGCAGTGGTATATGGGATAGTTTTGGTGAAAACTTTTAATTGGTGCAATAGAGTTTGGGAGCCACAGAGTGGCCCCGCTACATGGTCGGCGTCCCTAGTCCGGGACACCGCATGACAATGCCCCGTCTCTCACCCGAAGCGAGTCGCATTTCTGGCACATCGTCTTGTTTTCTTTTGGCGCCTGTAACCATAACTACTTCGACCGGTCTCCTGTGTCCATTCATGTGTGCCATTTTCCAAAAAAAAAGGTTGAAAAATTGTGTGTGGTCGCAAAACATAGTTCTCAACGGCTCGTTACCACACGGTTCGAAACTCTGGAAAACATCGAGCGACTCAGCATGAAAAACTAAAGAAGCATTTCGAAAGCAGCACAGCTTACTGCGCAAAGCTTTACCGATTTCCCCCGAGACCGTGCTGGTCACACGAGCGTGCAGCTCCCGGATTTGCATAAGAGGCCGCGGCTTGTCTGAAGCGTGTCACGCCTCTCTCTCCTAGTGCCTGATCGATAATAGGCTGCGTTGCCACCATCGATAATGAATGGGTCGGCACTTCATCGGGCGCAAGCGCAAACGACGGAAACGTTGATCCTATGACGCTATGGTACACCTTCGTAGAGGGCGCTATGGGCTGCAAGGAAGCATGGATTGTGTGTATTCATGCGTAAGCGGGCTGGTATCGCTGAATGTCTGGTTTAAGATCTGCGTAAACAGGCCAACCAGAAATACAAATATATTCACAGGGCTTACTTCACTGAGCTGTGGTCCTGACGAGAACGACGTACTTTTATATATGTTAAAAAAAGTTCTGGGCGCCGAATTCTTGGCATACTATGGAAAATATTTGAAAAAAACAAGAAAACACTTGCTGGTCACAATTTTTAAATGGTGATTGTGATTGAAGCATTGTATATGCAGTGGAAGTATACAGCGGGAACCGCAAAAAAAAATTATGCCGTTCTGCATGTGTTTTTCCAGAGTTGTCCCTAAAGACAGATAATGTAAGTGAGTGATGAGTGATTATAAACTAGGCCACTCTACTGGAAACTCTTTAAAAATCTTGGTTTACTGGTTTACTGTAAAAGAACTAGTACTACATATTTGCCAAACATACTTTATCATTGCATATCATACTGAATATAATATTACGTGACTATCATGTTATGATTGCTTTGTTTTAGCCATGCTTCACTTTCAAGCGTTGCAGTTATCAAGGCGGGTCTCGGAGTTACTTCGTACGAAAATGCACCATGGGCTCAAACATCAACGTTTATTACGTGCATCGAACTCAGAGTAAGAAGTGCACCAGTTACTGAGCAGGTAGAGACCTTTAGCCTTGGCCGGAGCTAGAGTTTAGGCCGGGTTGCTAACCAGTGTGAAGACAATTTTATAGAGGACTTGCGACAAAACGTGCGCGTGAAGAAATTTTTCATGGATATAATCGAATCGTGAGTGGT
Organism: Amblyomma mixtum; assembly: GCF_055824585.1. NCBI lineage: Eukaryota > Metazoa > Arthropoda > Arachnida > Ixodida > Ixodidae > Amblyomma > Amblyomma mixtum. The sequence continues at coordinate 285,055,400 of NC_143012.1, read as the reverse complement.
CAAATTTTTTCCAGACTTTTTCTTTATGGCATGGCTCATAGCTCACAGAGTAGCGTTAACTAGTAAAATATCATTTCCACAAAACAAAAAGTAGGAGAAAATTCACCAATGATGATGAGCCTGGCAAGAGTTGCGCTCCTCAAAACCTTCCCGGTGAGCCTGTGCTTGGCTTGGCAGTAGTATTTGCGGTGGCTGTCTGCAACGGGGTCGGCTCTGCGGACGTGGAGTTCTCCAGATGGAAACACGGTGAACCGCCCACCTGGACAATGAACGTGCATCGAAGATGACATAAATGCCACAAAAACTCACTGTTTTCTCACAAGTACGCGGTCAAATCCTTTGCCAAACATGTGAAAAATGTCGAAGTTTTCTCACAATTTCTCATAACTGAAGTGAAACCTGAAGCTCACACGGGCAATCATACCTGGAATTCCCTACTCTCCGTGTGCGAAGAAACGACGCTTGATTGACCAACATCTTTTGCCTCTACACTCTGGGCTATTACAATTATTGTAGCAAGAGACTCTTAATAGAGACTCAATCATAAGCTTGGTTTCATGCGAACATGCTTGATAGCCATGAACGACACTATAGATCGGACTCAAGTGCCAATATATCATAAGGCAGCGCTAAAATAGCATAAATAAGGTAAAAGATCGGAACTAATGTGTCAGTGTAAATAAGTGGAGCAACTCGGGAAAAATAATTATCTTGCAGAAAGCAGAAATAATTGGACAGCAAAGTATGTACATTTTGGCAACGACGTGCGAGGTGAAAAACTTGGGAGCATTTTCTACGTGGGACTTATTCACTACAGCACACACCTAACAGAGCTATGGGATATTCACTCTGTTAATCAAGAAGTCTTTCGCCACACCTTCCCTCTCGGCTGCCTGCTGTCTTTTTCCAAAACTTGAAACGCCTATTCGCTTATATAAAACCATTTTCTCGTTTCTAGCTACACTGGCGCTGACAGTTTCTTTTACTGAGTTAGATTCAATTCTGCGTTGAAAATTCTCATTACATCAAGTTGAAAGCAAAACTTTTGTTAGTGGCGTTCTTCTGTACTGTTCTTAGAAACAAAATAATTGGCTATAAAACTGACTGTCGCATCATTACCCGTTTATTCATTCAATCGACCCACATCTGAAATATAGAGTTCCGCTTCGACTTCCTCGCCAACTGGAAACTGTTTGGTATTGACTTCGTCTAAATTCTGCGTTTAAAACCGACTTACGGTACCGACTGGAACAACTGAACAGTCCTCATTGCGACAACTTCAGCTCAATTGAAAATGCGCGGCACATTCTGCTTGAGTCCTAAGCGTATGCGCACCTAATATAAACATCAAATAGAACCGTTCCCTCAAATGATTCTAAAAGTTAACTGTGTATTAGGTCCCTTAGCCCCCCTTACGCAGCAGCATGTACAATGAGTGTTTATTTACCAATATAGACCACGTAGGTCTGCTAGACAAATTCTAAAACCTCCTTGCATGTCATCATTATGCACTCTTCATGGAGTGAACTTTTTCAGCCCATTAGTAGGACACTGGAGTCCACCATTTGTTTTCCAGCATTATTCGTTGATGCATCGCAGCCCAAATTAAATGCTGACATGTTTTCGGTTTCTTTCCGTTTAACGCTTTCTGCGTCCTCCTCCTTCCGTCTACCCCTCCCCAGTTCACTTGTACATGCAGAGTGGCATGTCTGCATTTTCGAAACACCGCTTGAACTGTCGGCTCTTCAAAGGCTCTCTCTCTTTCTCTCGTTGCGATGCCATTGCGATTAATAAAACTTTTTCGTTTGTTTTGAACGCTGTTGCCCGAAAAAGTGCTGATGGATTCTGCTATATTTTAGAAAAATTTCGTCTACCTTCTCTGTGGACACCTGAGCTGCGCACTGAAAGAAGGGGTGAAGGAGAGAAGGAAAGCAGGAAGGGGAAAGAGGTGCAATAGTGTAGGGATCTGGAATATTTAGTACATTTGGGAATGCTCAATATGCACTGACAATATGCACTGACAGCACTCGAGCGCCTTTTTTGCGTTTCGCCTCCATCGAAACGCTCTCACTGCGGTAGGGTTCAAACCCGGGTACACTGGCTCAGGCTGAAAATGCGCTAACCCCTCAGCCACTGCCGCCGGTGCTTCCCTTGGAACGATATAAAAGCAGTTGGAGGGTGACAACGAGCTCTGTGTAATGTGATAAATGCGTCGCCATTGGAATGATGATAATTTTAATTCCTACTAGAAAATTCTGTGCATACTGTGTTTTCTTTCTTAGACGGAACAAGAACGAGCGAAAAGAGACAACGGGACGCAGCGTGCAGGACGTTTGAGAGCCACACACAAACAGCGTTTGTTCTCTGTTCTACAAGATGCACGTTTTTTTGCGACCTGGTCACCCATAGAATTGAAGAGTTTGCCACCATCTATGCTACTCCGGCAACATTACATGTTCCACGTCGTTTGTGGGGGCTCTATGACAACTTCGGCGTCTGTACTGCGCAGGCGCGGAGCATGCCAAGCCGTCTAGGCAGTTCAGGATATTTTCATGAGAGCGCGCGTTTAAAAGCGTTTAGAGGCATTTTTTTCGACTCAGTGGTCATTTTGAGGAGGAAAAGTTGCCAAGAACTGTGAGGCACAGGATCTGTTCAAGTGGCGCTCTCAGGATTGCGTTTTAAGACGTACCGCGCCGTCTTTTTACTCCACGCCACATCTAACAAAACTGGCGTCAGGTAAGGGATCTGTGTACAGGGTGGTTACGGGAACCGCGGACACAAAAACACTACCAACACGAAGGCTCTCCAGGTAACCTTTATACTAATAGCTACTGCTCTAGAAGGAAAACAAATGCATTCTCCTTATTGCATACGGACTTCGCATTTTAACATATCTGCAAAAGCACGTGCTGTATTAGCAGCTGTTTTTCCTGGAGCAGAGGAATGTAAATTAATGACACCTTTTCAAAATGATGTGCTTAGCTACGCAGGTGGATCGTCAAAACTGCACTTATAGAGTTTTTATGTTGTATGTGTCATAAACAAAATGCCTGATTTTCTATTGGTCGCTAAAAGGTGACATATTTTCGCATGTTGGCAGACAAAGTGTCATTGTGAGCAAGGCTCCCACATGGGAGCCGAAACGTTGTGATTTGTTTGTTTTTGTTTTTCCTTTGATTGGCGTCTATTTTAAAGTTTCAACAAGTTGATCACCGACCAGACGAGTTTTCATCCAACTCTGGACTTCATGAAGTGTAAGCATAAATGACGGTGTTAAGGACGCTGCAGGATCTCGCCCTCTAAATAATGAGTTTCTGGAATAACAAAAAACTTTTTTGATTAAATTCGCCCGAAGCGAATGGCAGTGCCCAGAGCATGGAGCATAGCTTGGTTGGGAAGAATATTAATTTGTAATACCGAACAGACAAACAAATGCCAGCATAATTCGAGCACTTTCAGCAAGACATTTCCCGTGCGATAAGCGATCAACTCAAACAAAGTGCACAGCATAGAACTGACGCTTACCTGTGTCCGAGTCAGCGTGGATTACAAGGCCGTCGTCTCTAACCCACGACGTCACCGTGACGTACTCCTTGACGAAGCTTGGTATCTGGCAGCGCAATACTCCAGTGTTGCCTTTGATGACAAATTCGTCGTAAACTTGCACGTCGAACTCCTGGTTGACAGCTGCGAGAGGAAAGAAGAACAATAAGATAATCGCGCCGTGTTTTCGCCATAGTTGTTGATAACACGTTTAAAATATACTGTCATTATAATATCTAAACAACCACATACATGAACACAGTAACTGTAGAGGTGGCTAGAATGATGGAACATTTTAAGCAATTATTCTCCGTAGCCCAGTTGAACCACAGGCAAGTGAAAATTATAGATATCTGTATGTTGTTTAGTGGCATAGCGTATGGCAATAACACCAAAAAATAAACAAACAATTACTGAAGCCGACTACTCCATATTTCCCTTTAGAGTGTTCCATGAACAGATAAGAAAGATTGATATACATGCGCTGCGGATTGAGAGATATCTGTTGTTAAGGCGTTCAGAAACGTGCTTGAGTAACGCCATATCGAGCATGTCTACTATCCAACAAAAAACGACGACTTCCCGAACTTGTTAAGTGTTTAGCTGTAGTCATTCAGTTACAGCGCAACAATCAAAATGTGATTCTATATTTTCAGTCATGGTAATGATAGCTGGAAACGATGTGTATAATGCCACAAAAAGCTAGAAGCAGCAGATAAGACGGAACAAGATTGTCTTTACTTCTTGCTGTGTTTGTTTTCGTTTTTTTTTAATCAGGGTGACGTTGTCTGGCTTATCATAACACTGACTCAACCATCTTGCTTGACTGGTGGTCGTAAGCAGGAAAACTGCTCAATAGAATACATTTACTTAGCGTTACATGTGCTCGGCTGCTGACCCGAAAGACGCGGGTTTGATCCCGGCTGTGGTGGTTGGATTTCTATGGAGGCGAAATTCTAGAGGCCCGTGTGATGAGCGATGTCAGTGCAAGTTAAAGAAGCCCAGGTGGTCGAAATTTCCGGAGCCCTTCACTACGGCGTCCCTCATAGCCTGAGTCTCATTGAGACGTTCAACCTCATCAACCAGACCAAACCAAGACAAACCAAACTAACCCTGAATGCAGATTGTGAAATTCGGTTACAGTGGCCGGAACAGAACTCTCGAAGTTACATTCAGCAGCATGTCGCCTAGGATACTCAGCCACCAGAATGGGGTGTGGTCACAGCTGAGAGTGCAGCTTATGCACGTGTAAACATTGCTTCCTCTATGACCAGGGATTCGAGACAGCGCCCAGCAGTGACGCATAGCCTAGCAGCCTATAGCGCTTCAACGAGAGGTCACAGGTGTTTTTCAATGGCTAATTGCGCAGAGAATGGCGTGGATTTTCTCAGAAGACGTGTTTTCTGGTGATCTTCTAGAGCATCTAGACGCAGTGAGGCAAGGTGTAAGATAGATATTTTGTTTCCACATCATTCAAATTTTTAACAATGGATGTCTACAAAAAAGGCCAAAAATTGAAGATGCTTTGGGTAACGACATCTTAATTTGTCAAGAATCTTGTGCTCCGATCTCTTTATACCAGTGGAAACAGAAAGAGGAGGGACTAAAATTTCTACTTTTCAAGTTTTTGCTGTTGAGAACAATTAAGAAAAGTGTATGAAATTGGTAATTTGAGAAGACAGTCGTCCAATCCCTCGAAGTTGTTGCATGTTCTTTTCCTGTCAGGTTGGTTGTACTTCCGTGAAAAAAGCAAAATGAATTGCTCTGTGGCAGAGTGGTCTAAAGATGCGGCTTCAAACAGGTAGGGCATGTGATCGAATCGAAACGGTTGCTTGCAATTTTTTTTTCGCATGATGTTTGGACGCTATTTTTTTAATGTTACAGCATGCGCCACCTGATGGCAGCCACGAAAACTAGAAGGGCTTCTTCCGAATTCCTATTAATGGGAATGTACGATGTCTTATGTGAAGTGCGCCGTGAATTTCGCAATAGCCCATTGATGTGACAAGTTGGAAACCCAAACCTTCTTCTATAAGTAGATTAAATTTTCATTCGAAACAATACAGTTAATCACATTTTCGCAAGTTATTGTCTAATATTTGTTTTGTAATGGCTTTACATGCGTAAAATGTCAAAGTCGGTGACAAGAATATTGTAGGATGAAACTACATGCACGTCCTGCAAATTGTTATAGATCTGCGGTTGTAATCAACGTGTTTTTAGAGCTGCGAAGGAACCGTGCAAAGAACTTTTGCGGCTTCTGCCAGCTGGCAGGGACCCTGTCAGCGAGAAGTGTAGCGCGCCCTTTGAAAGGCTTATAGGAGTGCGGTATCAGGCACTGGATGCTGAACACCCGTACCGCTGTTGCGTTTATATTGAGTGGTCCGCTATTTTGTTCGAAGCACGGAAAAGTGCTTCCTATTATACATACAACAGTGTTTACTGTGTTGTTTTTTTCTATTTTTTGCTCTGCAGACTCTTTGATAGATTTTGTTTCATATATCTTGACTAGCTTAAGAGCTGGAAAATTATCTTTGATGTCATGAGTTAGACTACTTGTGCTGGCTTTAGACACAATGAACGACGCAGTTTTCCAATGCATGAAAGCAGCACCACTGAAATTCATATCAACCTGTAGGAAATGTTCATGAACATGCTAAACACTACGGGTAAGTAAGGTGAAATCCTTTTTTGGAAATGTTATTCCGCAGAAGTATAAATAATAAACCATATTTCTCAGAAAAGCCCAGCCTCCTTCATTTCGTCTGCCCTCTCCTCCTTGTTTTTCCATTCACTTGCAAAATACAAATGACAAAGCGGGAATATTTTCGTGAGAAATGCAGGATGGTTTACACGGTTATACGTTAGCAGATGAATGCTATAGCAATAAAGTTCCCTCGAAGCAAATGACTGGTGTGGCCAATCGCTGCAGGCGACAAGAGCTCAAACCACGCGCTCATTCTCTGCCAGGAATGAACGGAACCCATGCGGCATGCCCAGGATTTGCGGACCACCGGTCAACAATCATCTGTCGGTAGAAGCGACGCGATCAAGCCAAGCCGTCCCCTGGTTTCCTATCTCCCGCTGACAGTTGGACCCACTGGGGCATGACAGGCAGCGCCACGATGCCCGCGAAGCCGTCGCCGTCAGGACATACAACCAAAGAACAAACGTGAGCACAGAAGAAGTGCAGAGGAATGTAGGGCCCGAAGCTCACAAAGCAACATCTGCTTTCTTTTTTCACCTCTACCGTGCGCGGCTCACTGGTCGCCGGTTGAGGCTACGATGGTACGTTCTACTTGTGGAAAAGAACAAATAAACAAAACAAAAGGAAGCAGAAAAGTGAGTGCGGTGAGAGCGAACCTGTGACAAGACAAAGAAAAAGTCATGCTAGTAGAGGCAAAAAGAGCATATATAAAAAGAAACCATGAACTGAAAAGATCTGCAAGGCAACTGATACTTCGAACAAAAGGGCTGTAAGCGACAGGGAGGGCTTGTGACCGCAGAAAAGGGCCTTAGCGTACCCGGAAGTGCTCGGCACATCAGGCTGTCGGACCCCTGGGATTTCGAGGGCATTGACGGCCACCAGAGCCGGAATGAGATGAAAGATGCGGAACGTGGTCGTGTCACGCGTGTCCTACCAATGAAAACAGTAGACAAAACAGACGACGATGTGGCTGTTACAGGAACTGAGCATAGGCAAACAGTACTATGAGATTACTTGATAACCGCAATGTCTACAAAGAGACATCACGGGGTTGATTTTAGAAGGAAATGAGCTGCTTTTTAGTAGCCGATGCAGCCACTAAGAAAATCCGCATGGCTTGCTTGGAAATGTTAAAAGGTGTTTGTATTTAATCCCTTGTGATGAAAAAGAATGTGCTCGTAATGTATCTGGTTAAGCCCGTTCCAATTCGGTGATGCTAATACTGGCGACGTCCCTATGTTGTCAGGGTCAACGGCAAAACACTTGTAGCAAGGCAGCCGCGTGGGTGGACATGTGACATGTTCCATCTCTCTCATTCATACTAATTCACTATCGAATTGATCAATCATTGCTGATGTCCCAGACGCGGGAATTGCAAAAGGCGCCGCCACTCAAGCTGAGTGATTGCGGCCGTGAACTTGCGACGCCTATAGCCGGTCTGGTAAAAACATCCTACTCGACATCCCAGTTCTACGACATTGGCAGCAGTGTTTGTTAGTGACAACTGTAGGCATTCCCTGTAATGTACGGCGCTGTGGTGTGAAAAATGTAGAGCAATGCTGTTTGCTGTTTCTACTGTCTTTGTTGAATTCTGATTGTGTTTTCTCACTCTGAAATGGAACGTCTACTGTCTCAAGAGCCAGGGCTACAAGGCGCTCTAGTTTGTGCGCTATTAATGCTGAATAACGTTGGTACGACGGTACGACGGTAAAAAATATATTCTTGTCAAATGCGTTCAACCCTGATGCAATCTCCACCGCGGGCCCTTTGGGGTATAGCAAACTAATAAATAAACATGAAATGTGCCCCTAATTTCTGCTTTCTAGAATTAAAAAAAATTGTTTCACTTTTTTTTTTGGCCCGCTGTTTGGAAGTAAGACGACGCGCATTCCTATCGTGTCATTCTACGAACGGCGGCCTTGGTGAGGAGTCTTCAAACATGGTGAGGAGTCATTCTATTGAGAAAGCATACGTCATGAACTCATTTTTTGGCACTTCCATGAAGTGGAAGATAGAAGCGTTCATTTCGTCTTCCTTAAACTCTTAGGAACGGCTAGACATTTAATAACGACGTAAATTCCTGGGTTGAAGCACAAAGTTGCATCCCTTTTTAAGCAACAACACCGAGCGTGGGGTGTAGCTTTTTCTTATTTTTTTACGCGGGAATAGAGCAGCATTGGGGGAAAAAAAGTGCAGCCCCATTGCGTTTATGTGCAAAGAATGCACGGAGAAACTGCGCCGGGGGTGTTCTTAACGCCTTTTGTAACTACCCATTCGGCCTCATAGAGCTTATCACTTGTATGCGAAGAGCTAGGAAGTGTCAGGCGTAAACACGTACGGGGAATCTGTCTCGCATTCATGCAGCCAATGGTTGAAACGTTTAAGCTGTCAAACACTGTGTCGTAAGAATAAGGGTGAGTGACATTTGCGAGGCCGAGTAAAGGCAAGATAAATTTTTCTTATAGGCTTCAGCTACGAAGACAAGTAGTTAAACAGAAACAAAAAAGGAGTATGAATTATTTATTTATTTATTTCAGTATACTGCAAGCCAGAGTTGGCCCAAGCAGGAGGGGCATACAACTAAAAAAATTTCTAAAAGAGCATCAGCTACAACACCGCGAGTCAGTAAACAGGACACAAATCCAGAGTCATCAAACAAGATACTAGGAGCCATACAATAAGTTTTTGAGCTCCTTCTCAAAATTTCTAGACTTACATAGACCCGAAGATTTGCGCTTGTCTCACCATTATTCTGAAAATCCTACTAGCATTGATAACTTGAATGCAGAGTGAACAGCTAGCTTAAAAATCTTCATACAGACAATGCCCACATTATTCAAAAAGCGCAGGCCAGAAGTTCTAATGCTCGTCTGCGATAGCTTGTGCGAAGATAAACCTGCATCAGTGTTGAGCACAAAAGGTTCATCAGGTGAGGGGAACACAAAAATGTGACATTATTTATGCTGACGCCCGGCTGTTCACTGCAACAGCGTGTCTTATGGCAGGCGATATCCACTTGATCGGTTCGTATAACCACGTAACAAACTCTAATCGAAATTAGTTTTTAAGTTACCTGGGGATTTTCGGACGTAACAACTAATTCGCTGACATAAATGGCAGCTACCTTTATTGTGCCCTAAGCTAATCTTTAACGGTGTATTGGCTCATAGTGTAAGCAAGCAAGCATCTTCTGCGACATGTGAAAGTGCGTTAAACAGCAGGAGTTCTAATGAAACCACTGCTCCCAAAAGGAAAAAAAAAAGACTATAGTAACTTCCTCGGCACGAACTGTTAGAAAATGTATCTGTTTTATAAAGTTTAACTTCCCAAATGGGCTGAAGGTATGAGGGACACTGTAGTGGAGGACTCCATGATAATTTTCGACTACCGGGGTTCTTTAATGCGCACTGACTACGCAGAGCACATGGAGTTGTAGCATTTTGCTCCATCGAAATGCCACCCTCACAGCACATCAAAGAGCGAAGCTTTCTAAAGAAAATGGACCAGCGGGCATACCAGAACCATAAGCGGAAAGAAAGGCAGGAAGGATAGCAAGGACATAAATAAGGAGGCGTCATTCAAAGGACCAATGGATCGACCAAGAATAAGTGGCGTGCATGACGGTTTCAGGATCGAGTTGAACTTCTAAATGTCTTGTCTTTCGTTCGGCGTACGCCGCGAGCATCTTTCAGAGCAAACAAGATTTTCGGGCTATTGGCTCGAGTGCCTGGGGCGCTGTATATCTAAGGATTTTGCTTCAAGGTGGTTGCTTGCAAATTGTGGCCAAACGCAAATCGTCCTTTTAAGGTGCAGGAAGTATGATTTCACCGCAAGCCAGTGGCAAGGGAATAGGAATAAGAAACGTACAGTAAGATCAGATATCTGAGGCGAGAATTGATTTATTTATTTAATTCTTCGAAAACAGTTGGATTTGCCCTGCATGATTACTCTGATGTTTCTATTTTAATGAATAATTTCACTATAAGCCAAGACATCGCAATTTTCCTGGAGAGGGAAGATGGGCGGAGATGGGTGGATGGCACTTGTGGAGGATAAAAGTTAGGTGCGGAGGTGGGCTGATGGTGGCGGTAGGTGGTGGGCAGGCCTCTATTTATGGGGGGTGGAGTGGGGACGTGGTACCCTACACTGCTTGGGCCCGCAGACATGCACCGGCGTTTTAGCATTGGGGGATTAGCTCTCCTTTCGCAGTAAGAATCTTTGCCGAATAGGTACAAAGGAGCGCACAAATTCGAATTTCTTGGTTCTTTTTAGAATTTCTTGAATTTCTTGGCTCAGTGGTAATTGTGCTCGGCTGCTGACTCGAAAGACACGGGTTCGATCCCGGCCGCGGCGGCTGAATTTCGATGGAGGCGAAATTCTAGAGGCCCGTGTACTGTGCGATGCCAGTGCACGTTAAAGAACCCCAGATGGTCGAAATTGCCGGAGCCCTTCACTAGGACGACCCTCATAGCTTGAGTCGCATTGGGACGTTAAACCTCCATAAAGCAAACTCTGTACAATCGCCAAAGAAAACATAGTCGATCTCGCGATCTTTTGCTTGTCAGTAGTGAGTGGTACGTACGACGAATGTTCCGCTGTTACATTGTAAAGTTTGTTTGTTTGTTTTGTGGGGTTTAACGTCCCAAAGCGACTAAGGCTATGAGAGACGCCGTAGTGAAGGGCTCCGGAAATTTCGACCACCTGGGGTTCTTTAACGTGCACTGACATCGCACAGTACACGGGCCTCTAGAATGTCTCCTCCAAAGAAATTCTAGCCGCCGCGGCCGGGATCGAACCCGCGTCTTTTGGGTCAGCAGCCGAGCACCTTAGCCACTGAGCCACCGCGGCGGCTGTTACATTGTAAAGGTCCATACACAACACAAAATCCTCGCGGAGAGTGTAAAGCGTGCCTATTGAAAGTGGCCTAGTGGAAACGGCGTTTATCTGCTGAGGCCTAGCTTTGTCGTTTATGTTTTTCCGGACGATATCTTTTCTGCGTCTCACGAGATTCAGGACACCTGATTTTTTTGTGCTGCTTTTAGTTGAAGCAAGGCAGAGCTTTTTTCTTTTGAAATGGTTTTAAAAATTGAGACCGTATTTAAGCACGAATTGTTGCGTACTTGAAGGAATATGTATATTTGCTCTTTCTACACAGGCGAGGATCTAAGGCAAGCTGTTTGGAGAGAGTTTTATAAGGACACGTAAGCGTAACTTTCTTCGCCTCCATATCAGATGGCTATAAGAACGTGTGTTTGAAAGAAATATGCATTTAAATGCATAAGAGAATGCTGAACAACCAGACAGTAATGAAACATGGACAAATTTTTAGGGGAATCCGCCAAGGTGGAGTATAATTGTTTGGTTTGGTTTGGTTTATGGGGTTTAACGTCCCAAAGCGACTAAGGCTATGAGAGACGCCGTAGTGGAGGGCTCCGGAAATTTCGACCACCTGGGGTTCTTTAACGTGCACTGACATCGCACAGTACACGGGCCTCTAGAATTTCTCCTCCAAAGAAATTCTAGCCGCCGCGGCCGGGATCGAACCCGCGTCTTTCGGGTCAGCAGCCGAGCACCATAACCGCTGAGCCACCGCGGCGGCGGAGTATAATTGTAATACGGGAGTAATTATTCATTGAAATCCACCCGAGCGCAGCCATACGGCTGCAAAGGAAAGCTATACAGCTTTCTCAGCGGCTTCGCAGTTAAAGAAAAATTCGTCCTGGTCCGGAATTCCAACCCCAGAACACCGGGCCCAAATCTACTCCACCTTGGGGGATTCCCCTAGACATTTGACCAACACAGTTCCCACTTCGAGTTATTGATAAATTCGCTCTCGCCATACCATAAGCTTGCCGTCCCGGTTAGCTCAATTGGTAGACCGACAGATCCGGTTCAGCCGTGGCCCCGGGTTCGAACTCCGCACCAGGACGAATTTTTTCTTTAACTGCGAAGTCTCTGAGAAAGCTGTATAGCTTTCCGTTGTAGCCGTATGGCTGCGATCGGGTGGATGTCAATGAGTAATTACTCCCTTATTAGTAATGAAACCTGTAAGTGCGGATATACAGCTGAACTTTGCACGTCAAAAAATCTTTAGGAAAGAAAGCAAGTTAAGACCATATTGGAGCCTGCTGTTTCGTTAGAATAAATAATGAATAATTGGACGTTTTTTTTCTAAAATCTTCGTGTATTTTTTCTTACTCTAGGTCATTCAAGGGACTATTAATAATAATTTCTGCTGAAAGAAGCAGCAGTATATTCCAGGGCGAAAACGATGATAGTCTGCTATACAACCGTGCAATATGACTGCACCAGCGTAGTAGTGTATAAAAAAGAAAAATGGCGGTGCCGATCTGCCTCATGTTGACGAAAATCCCAATCTGGAATGCTTTAATCAGTGGTAGGCAAATAAGATGAAGAAATTCAAAAATAGGACGCCACCTGGTCCCGTCTAAGCTAATATTGAAGGGCCATTTTAAAAATGCTAAATTCCTTGCGATAGTCATTGTGCGAGTAACTGCTTTTTTTAACATATGGTACGACGAAAAAAAAACGGTACGGTACGGATAGCAACGGGCAAAAAAAAAAAAAAACGCTACGCAGTAATGGCTACATATGCTTCCCATTCCCGGTATTCGGTTCATTGTTGGCCCCTGCCTAAAAAACCGTGGTTTGTTCTTCGCTGCTTAATGCTTTGCGACACAGTAGTTACTTGGGAGGAATTTTTTGCGTACCTTGGTCGGCAGCATATTCGTGTTGCGAAAAAAAAAAGAAACCTTCTGGCCGAGTTGGTCCATTCTACATGCAGTAGAGAGCAAGAATTATTCCATTCGCTTTCCTGCCAAGAGCAATGTGAGATGTCCTTTCCCGTGTAACTTATAGGTTGTTAGGCTAAGAAGTGTTTAGAGAAAATTTTATTTACATATGTACACATGCCAAGGTTACCAGATACAGTGACATTTACAAGAACACATGACAATAAGCATGTAAGGCAAGCCAATTAAACAGGTACCATAAATATCTCTAAGTAACGGACAGGAATTGCTCGTGGGCGATGTAAAACAGGATAGAATACCTATTGACAGAAGGGTGAAAAGGCAATAATTTGACATTGAAATATTTAAAAGGAGACCTTAGCGCCAGTTTGGCCTAAAAACCAGGACAAGACGACTGTTGTTCACAGAAAAGAATGGGCATGACCATTGCCGGAGAAACTCTTCCTCACACAAGAAAAAGAGTTCCTCGGACAAAAAACTGATGAGCTCCCGTCGGAGACGGCCGAGAATCGGCCACACAGCGCGGCGTCGAAAGCCACCAGCGACCGCGGCGCATCGACTGCGCCATAAACTAAAAAGACCAGCAACAATTAACAGGCGAGCAAAACGGCCGCTGGGGAAGCGGCCGCGGGAGACGAAGCACGAAATGTCCTGCTCACGGAATCCCGCATGAACCGCGCGCCAAAAGACACGCGCTACCACGCAGGCGACTGTAGCGTGGCGATTAGATTCCGGGAGCGGGCAATTCGGACAGGTACTGGAGCGTAACACACCCCATCGCTCTATTCGATAGGGAGCACTGCCCAGCCAACTTCCCAGACAAAGTCGCGTAGATGGTCTGGGAGAGGTGTCGACGCTAAGCGCGCCCACTGAACGCGACGCATAAGTGAGCGGCGAGCCGCCGGCACAACAGGCAACAATAGCGAGCCCATAATGTCCACCACACGGTCTGCGACGATGTTGACATCAGGTGCTACTGCTGTTACATGCCTTTAAAAGGCCACTGACGAGGCATAGAAAGCGGTAGGTTGCTCTGACTGAGGTCCATGATTAACAGGGGCAGCGGGATCCAAAAAGCGTAAAGAAGGGCCCAAAAAGTACCGAGTCAGGGTTCGCGCCGGAGACGCGTTTCCTAGCAGGATACGCAAAATACCCTTTAAAGCTAACAGCGAGGACGTGACAGAAAAATTTGGAAAGGCAAAACCTCCTCTCTCCCGTGGTTGTCCAAGAAGAGACGTTTGTTTGATCCACCATAAAACAGACGAAAGATGGCCTAGTCCCCTCCACCTGATTAAGAATACTACTTTACGGGCGCGCGTACTGAAACCGAGACTTCAGTTTAAGTCATCTAGATAGTCGCATCCCACTAGGGTTTCCCTCACGCTTACTACTGTAACACTGCAGTTCACGTAGAAGTATGTAAAATCTTTAAATAGGTTAATATCTTCTCTGCAATTTTATTGCCAAACGCGTGAGGTATATGCCGAAATAGATAAGGGAACACAGGCTCTGTTGTATTACACATAAATATGTGGTAAATCATCTTTGTTTCACCAAGCGTCCTATTCAAGGAAAACATTTTCTCACTTCCAGGAGGAGCAGAACACGAGAAACCCTACATGCTCAGCCAGAGAGAAAAACAAAAAAACAAATTCCGCACTCGCGTGAAGAACAAAAGAAGAAGGAAGGAAACATTGAAAGCACCCATTCTTTTTTGCGATGCGAAATTGACCCATTAAATCAAGGCCACCTCACAAAATCTGCAATCGGTGGCGGAGAGTACTTGGCCCACGTACAGCCAAATGAGCTCAAATTAAAGCAATTTCACTGCATGAGAGAAAGCATTGCTACGGGCCTTGATTATTTAACCTCTCTTACCAGCCATTACCAGTACCATTACCATCTCCCACGGGGCTGGCCCTTTTTGCATGCAAACGAGTATTAAAATGAGCGGGCGCAGCTACGAAACTGGAACGGCGAGAGCGAAGTGCGCGGCAAGCGCTGCTCCCACGCTGTCCCTAGTTACGCTCGGCTAAGTAGCGCGCGAAAGACTGCCTGCGCACGCAGTCGCCGGAGGCTTTGCAGCGCAAGCGTCATCACTTTGCTCAGGATATGGCTTGTCGCGAACGCAAATCCCGCTATTCGTCGCCGAGGAGTGGAGGCTCTTTTTTAACATGTAGCGTGAACTCAGTCGTTCGCCGTGGAGTCGGTGCCTTTTTGTGCTCGCCAGTTTGCGCGGCAGTGAAGTAGTGCTGACGTCTTTTATGAACGCCATTACCATGAAGTGGGGTACAAGCACTTCTAGTTCACTTAGCTGCAGGCAGGTGGCGCATGCTGTAGCTATAAAAATAGAGCGCTGATATGCGAAAAAACAAATGCGAGGAAAGTTAAGATTTATGGCATGGCCTCGCGGTTTGGAAGTAGTGTCTTCCGTCCACTCGGCCACCCGGTAAATTTAGACCAAGAAATAAGCAAAAGTGAACACGTGTGCATTTAACCCTACTGCGTTGGATTAGCAAACTGCGTTCTGAAAATGTTAACTTTGGAAACATTTTTTGTTGTTCTGGAAAACAAAAGTTTGAAGAATAGAAAACTGAGTCCCTTCCCTATCTATTTCCGCTGGAAAAAAGGAATCAGAGCAGCAGATTTCAGACAAATCAAGCTTTGCTCACCAAAAACGCCTTCGGATTTGGAACCTTTTCTTAGGCTCCCATTTATTTACTTTGAAGATGACACGGAAGGCCACGAAAAAGTCAATATCATTCTGGCAAGATCTGTGTGACAGTTACTCCGTCATTTCCCTGCCTCAAAAACCGAGTTTCAAGTTTCAGTTTCGGAGGAAATCGCCGATGTCTGTGCGATTAGTTATTGGAAAATATCTGTCGCCTCCCACTGAAGCGATATATGCCGCTAGGCCTAGCGTCACAAAAGTTGAGTCTGCCGTACCCTCCTGCATGTGCAGCAGCCTCGACATGCTTGGTATCGCACTAAGATGATTGGGTGGCCTAGTTGACGTCACGGTGACGGAAGGCGCACTAACGTTATTATCAGGCAGCCTAAATATCTCGGCAGCCTCCACAATCCTCCGCACTATAGGGTCCGAGTGCTTGCCGGTCAACAGACACTCGGCCTGAGAAATGCGGAGTTGCGTTTCTTGACGAGGCTATGCACCAAGTAAAGTCTTTCTCTTTGTTGGTTTTTGAAAGCAAGATATAAGTAGCTGCTTCATCTTATAAAAGTCAGTTGGAAGGCAGCGCTTGTGCATCAACCAATTTCTGTTCTCATTTACAGGTTTAAGCGTCTGTTTCGCATACGTTGGATTCGATCTTTTTCTTGCGACATTGAACTTGTTTCGGCGCTAGAAACTGCAGAGCCCAGAGCAAACTATTAAATGGTGGTTTAGTACACGTGATAGCTGGTCTCAGAATTCCATGCGGCTACCGATAGTGCGCACAGGCGGCCGTGTGGGGGAGGATGTTTTAGCATATCAAAACCATAGAAGGACATAAGGAAGATATGACGTGTTAGAATGCGCAATGAAAAAAAAAAGCTTTATAGTTGTGCGTGGTATGTGGTAGAAAGTTATACCAAAATTTATAGAAACCTCGTGGAAACGCTTCGCGCGGGACAGTATTGAACAGCCCTTAAAAGCTGAACAGAAAGAAAAGAAGCGACTTGTATACGATGAATTGCTCATAGACGATGAAGAGTTCTGTTTACTTTTTTATATGACACACGTCTCCAGCTCCCTTTCCTTTACCTCGCTGAAGGAAGGAAAAGAAACCAGGTGAAAAATACACCTTTCGTGGTACTTACTCTCCATAAAGTTGGTACGATACATTGCCTGAACACAGTACTCCTCGCATGTGGCGAAAATTACGCAATAATTGGTAACTTGTGTCACGATACAAGCGCGTTTTACTACTTCATATTTAATTAATCTATTTATTTGCTCACACTGCATGCCGATACTGTGGTATGATCGAAGGGGTGCGGGGTGCTTGGTAAAAATTATAAAGCGTAGACAAGCGTGAAGAATTGTATATTGAAAAAAATACAAGCCTCTAACACACAAGAACAATGAACACATTTGAAAACCGCCGAAGCTGGCCAAAAATAATTTACCAAGGCGAGCACAGAATCATTGAATTGGAAAGCACAAAAAAAGATTTATAACCACTGATATTTCCAAGCAACAAATGGCACTTATGGACTTATGAACATACATTCATTGTTGGGGCGGGTTCTTCCCGGTGTTGACCGATGTGCAATTCGGCTAACGCAATAGTTAGTTATCAAAAAATAGTATTGTAGATTTGAATGCCTCTGTGCATTTTATAGAGAACATTCCACGTAAGAAGCGGACATGGTGTATGCAAAATCCATGAGGCCATAAATAACGATATGCAGAATCTGCCATTGCAGTATTAGATAATTTTAATCTAAAATGTTCTGAATCCACTCAGCTGAATGCCGCAGTACCACAGTTTTAGAAATGAACTGCAATATCAAGAAATAATATAATTTTTTCCGACTTTTGTATCACTTTATCACGCCAGCAAGCTAGAAGGTATTCGCTAATCACTCCTACCAGCAAGAACAGATACTGTGGCCAATGTTTTTGTTGAATCCCATGACTTCAAGGCACAGGTGGATGACATTTTAGTGTTATCACAAGGATTCTAATGTTTAGGATGCTTCTTTGCAAACTGCAGTACGTCAAGGTACATTCTCTACAACTCTTTTTACAAGCCCTAGCAATGAAGTAGTCCTCGACGCGAGAAATGGAAAAGCCCTCAGAAAGTTCTAAGTCATTAGTAATGCATTCAAATTAGTTTAACTCATTCAAGCAGTGGCTTTTGCTTCTAACGATCTAAAGCTATAATGGAAAGCATAGCGCCTGTAAAGCGCACCAAGAAAATTCTGCGAGCTTTCTTATTCAGAACCGTTTTTACTGCTTCTCTTGCTTGTGACCTGGGCAGACACATACACAAAAGGAAGCCTCATTTATTCTCAACGCTGAATACGAGGTGCCCTTTCCTAACTCATGGTTGTCTTCTGGTACAGAAGACTTGCCGAGGCAGCTAAAACAAATTCGAGACGAGCGCAGCCACTACTTTCCAGACTCCTGGAGAACACTGTGCTCGATCTGCGCGCAGTTTCTTCTCTCTTAGGCAGGAACAATTCTTCTCCGAACGCGGAATCGCGCCAACAACGGAGGAATAAAGAAACGAAAGGAACAGACAAAGGAGATGCTTTCCCGCAGAGAATCTTTTCAAGGGGGATCACATCAATCGCACCTGGAAGCGACAAGTTGACTTTGACAAATTGTGCTGATCAATAAAGAAGCCTCCGCGTGCCCAGGAAACAGCTTCCGTCTACGCTATCTCAGTTCCTTTTTCCCTCCCTGGTCAACATTCATCACCTGTCACGTCAGCCTCGAGGCGCACTCTCCTTTTTTTTTTCCTGCACATCGTATCACGTTTGCACTGACGGCGTCAGGAACACGGGCACAAATCTTGCAGGTTACGTGTGGCGAAATTGAATTCTCAGCATGCCGGCACTACCTCCTAAGGGGCTTCGCTGATGCAAACTTCGAGCGAGATCTGCTGCTCAGCGCGCTCCCAGTTGCTCAGAAGAATGTTTTTATGCCCCGGTAACAATACGCCGGGCTCTTATAGCTGTACGTGTGCGCAGAGCGAAGTACAATATGTTGTATGCCTGCGCTTTTTATAGGTATTCCTTTGATTAGAACGCTCTGAAACGTATTCATAGCTTGCTTTGAGTAAGCCAACTTATTTTTCGGTGCCGAAACGCACAATTTCTTAAAAAATTATTATTTCTATTTAAAAAGTTACCTTGCTTAACAGGAAATAACAACAACAAAAAAGACATGATGGAGTGAAAAGCATCAGCTGCACTTTTATACTTGCGACGCTGTAATCAATCCGACATCTATCGGAACATACCTTGCCGTGCTTGTATGAATAGTCATGTTTTTTGCAGCGCGACAATTCAGACGTGCCTCTCGTGTTACAATCTTTGTTCCCTCCTTTCGCAGGAGCGAAACCTTTCCTCCCGGAAACATTGCCGCGAATAGCTAGAGTTCTCTCATAACGCTCCATCAGAGAAGCTGATAAGACGATCCACGTGATTCATTAATTCAATTGAAGGTTAATTTCGTGTGACATGCCTTCATAAAGAGACTAAGGTTTTGAGCGTATGTCCAAAATAAAGCTTATCTGACGCAGTTTTTATTTTTCTTACAAACAAAACCAACGATAAAGGCATGACAACGATGCTTTCAAAACAGCACATGAAGGAAGAAGGGGGAAGATTGATACCCTCAAAGTTGCAGCACGCTGAGCAAACAAGCGAGAACGTTGTGTTTACCCGACCAAACAAGCCGCTTAGATTGGAGCCCGCTTTCTATTCTGGGATGTGGCTCTCACGGCTTGCTTTAATGATTTCTTTGTTTACGAGTTTGAAATACAGGCTACCCTTATCTGGTCTTGCTTCCCTGTTGTCTTTTTGTGTAACCTCTGGGTAGCTTCAGTTTTAGGGATTAAAAAACAAGCAAAGAAGAAAAATTTTTGAAAAAGGAAAGCCCTGAGCACACCATTCTGTTTCGAACAAAACAAAAGTCTTAGTACGATGCTGAGTCGCCATTCTCCTCAGTTAAATGCCTTTGCTTCGAAAAAAAAAAAGGCGATGGCTTTGCGCTGCTTCCAAATTTCGTGCGTTTTTTTTTCAGGCCACATCGCGTTTTCCTGAAAGAATACAGTTGGGCTAAAGGTGGCTTTTTTTGGAGAGTTTCCATGTATATAAAAACAGCTGTAAAATGCTCTAGGAAACAAAATATCGTGCCATAAATTCCTTTCTAGTATTGTCCTAATCGGGATTTTTTCTGTTTCTTTTCCTTCACCTGGCCGGCAGATGGACACCTTCGGCTCTTCGTATCGACTTGGGTGTACAGGATGTTCTCAACAACAAAGCTAACCAGAAAGTTTCTTCTCATTTAATGTTTCATGTCTTGTAGCACAAAATAAGAAAATGTGCAGTCTTAGAAAGTGTTCCCTTGTCGATTCCTTTGATTTTTTTTTTGAACGTGCAAAAAGAAAACCAGCTCCAAAAGCTATGGTACATCTTTTAGGCTGTTTCTGTGGAAAAGCTGTCAAGGCTATATTTTTTCGTTTGTGATATAATTTGCTTACGACACGCGGACTGACAGAAGGAAAATGACAGCTGCTTGACAGTGAAAATTCGTGGAAACTCTCATTGACCGAGAAAAGCAACAGCCTTCTTGACAGCGATGGCAAATAAATGGGCCCTCTTTTGATTCTGATTAAAACCTTTAGTTAGCAAGGCTACAGTAACTGTCGTACTGCCTGTTGGGAAAAAAAAGGCGCTTCGTAAATTTGTCGTTGGTAGCTCTCTACCAAAATGCCTGCGGGAGAAGCGCGTACTGTAGTTTATCAGTAATGATTAGTAGTTTGCTTACCAGCACTGTAGCGACGGTGTTCACTTTTCGCACGTCTAAAATTCGGGGCATTTTTCTTTTTAAAAGAAATAGTGCTGCAACCGCTCCATATCATTAGTATGGTCTCCAATATTTCCAAACATGCAGTCAATCTCTCTCTGTTGCAGATAAGAGTTAATGATGGCCTTTTTGAGCGCGCTCTCGAATTGAAGAGTACCTGAATTGAAGAGTACCAGCATACCTTGCAAAATCATGGAACACGTCATCTATTCTGAAATCATGGACTTTCTTGTCGCTAACAACTTCTTTCATTCCTCACATCACGGGTTTCGCAAGGGTTTGTCATGTGAAACTCAACTGGCCGTCTTTCTTCATGACGTTCACACCAACTGATAAAGTTCCCCACAGGCGTTTACTGCTAAAACTAACCATGCTAAAACTGCATCCTAACGTCTTATTGCAGATCGAAGAATTTCTTTCTAACCGCTCCCAGTTTGTTCTCGTTAACAGCCACAGTTCCAACCCTCTTCCAGTAACATCAGGCGTACCCCAAGGTTCTTTACTTGCTCCCCTCCTATTCTTAATCTATGTAAACGACTTACCCTCAAACCTGGTTTGCAATGTTCGTCTGTTTCAGACGACTGCGTCATTTACCGCACAATTTCCAACACCTTTGACCAATCACAGCTCCAAAACGACATTGACACAGTGCATGCCTGGTGGGATGACTGGCTAATGTCGCTTAATCCTAATAAACGTGAACTCCTATCTTTTCACCGCCGGCGTAGCCCCCATATTTTCACTTACTCAGTTGCTAACGTTCCACTAGAATCCGCATACTCATACAAGTACCTAGGCGTCACCTTGTGCCAGGAGCTCTCCTGGCGCTCTCATGTAACGAACATCGTCGCATCAGCTAACCGGTCTTTGGGTTTGTTGAAACGTCATCTACGGCACGCCCCTCAAAGTATTAAAATTCTCGCTTACCAATCACTCACACGACCAAAGCTAGAATACGCATCTGCTATCTGGAGCCCGCAACAAGGTTATCTCATCAGTTCACTAGAATCGGTCCAAAATCGCGCCACGAGGTTCATTCATGCTGCCTATTCGTACGACATCATTGTATCGTCACTTAAACGACAATCATGTTTATCGACTCTTGCCCATCGTCGTCGCATCGCTGCTCTTAGTCTGTTCAATAAGTGTTTGCACAGTTCTCTCGGCCAACCACCCTACATCACACCGCCAGCTCGCATATCTCATCGCACCGGCCACCCACTGCAAGTTTCATGACAACGCGCCCTGCACCGTCATTTTTCCCCATCCTTTTTTCTTCGCACTGCTAAAGGCTGGAATGGCCTTCCCCACGACGTTGATGCCATCACCTGCCCATCAAGTTTTGTTAACAATTTAAATATGCATTTCATAAATATCATGTAGACAATCATATTCAATCTATATTTGTACTCCCACCCCTTATGTAATACCCCCAAAGTGGGGTCTTTAAGGCAATAAAGTGAAGTGAAGTGAAGTGAAGTGAAGTTCTTTTCAATGTCATCCGTTTTTTAGACCTTACAATGAGCGTTCTCATTTCCTTTTCATTCCTTTCTTCACCTTTGCTTTCATTGTGAGCTGGTGGACATGCAGTTTGCATTAGAGATTGTGGACGCTGCCCAACGCCTACCGATCGTGCACTAATAATAGAATTCGAGCTCGCGAAACACGCGCAACGCCTATGGTTTATAGGGATTCGCTACATCATCTCTAAGCTTTTTTTTATTTTTTTTTCATTAATCTGTATGAAGCTGTCACTTTTCCGCCGGAGACGTTTCCTCCAGATAGGTGTTGAAGTGGTCTTTCAAAAAAGATATTTAAGACAATAAAATATTTGCTACACAAAAAAAACATTGCTCGTTTTATTACGCCCTGTTGGAGACGTTCGATCGCGATGATAATGTTAATGGGGTGAAAAGCGAAGAGTCTTAGTTGCAGGTAGGAAAGATTTACGAGGTGGAAAGCATTAACGAACTCCTTGGGTTTTGGAGTCAATAACAGTAGTCGAATTACCCCTGAGAGACGGGCACATCTCTGTGCCCTGCGAATTCAACTGCGATAGAAAAAAATCATGAAAGTGGTTCAAATTCCCTAAGCTTGCAAATGAACCTTACCTGAAGAGAAACCAGAGACGCATCATTAACGCGATAGGGCCGACAGTGTGCGAAGAAATTCTTTCCACAACACTTCTTTCGAGGTAGCAAATGCACTTGGGAACTTGGGCAGATGTACTTCGGGAGTGTTCTCTGAACTGCTGAGCTTTACTGATGTTAAAGTGCCATCAAAAGCCCATCGAGAATTCTAGTAAGCTTGAGTAGACTTTTTCAGCTAATTCATTTGGTAAAATAATGTTTTTCTTCCGTTATCCTGGCCGTTACGTGGTACTGGCGAAGTGGAGTATTTAAGCAAAGGAAAAAGAGGTGAGAGCCAAAGAATGAAAATAATCTCATTTGATAGCATTAGATTCTCACTGCTTATAAACTGCTCTTACAGCCGGTAATGTGCATCGGTGCCGACAAACTGCAAAAAGGTGACGAGTATCTTGAACACAAAAAATTGACGGGATCATCAGACTGACACTGATAATGCTCAATCACCTTCTCGAATAACGACGACATTGTCCTTGTTGCTGCCTCCATAACTGTTATGAACAGCAGAAACTGACCACTTCAACATGCTTCTAGAAAACAGGCAAGTGATTGTGGAAGTTATATTATATTTCGGGAATGAACCAGTGCTACCTGTCCAGCCACACTAGCCAAAGTTTACTTTACGCGCAGACCACATTTAGCTTGCTATTTAAAAGAGCCCTACTTCTACTAACGTTGAAGAACGGAGTCGTATGCGCAGGGTTTATGCGAAGAGGATCTCGTTCGCACTGAACAGAACTCCTTTAAAGCATAACCTCGACCAGTGTAGGAGTATGGACATCGCGGGTCAGCACAGATCGCAGTCACCACAGTGTTCAGGGTAGTAGCAGACAGGTAGATTTTATTGGCATTCTTTCTGAATTGGGCCGGTGGCGAGTGCCACCTGCCCTACTAAATTAAACTGGAAGTTTTATTTATTTGCCACTTTATTTTTATGATCCTATTCTGGTTGGATTAATTGCATTAAGGCATAGTTCGTGTATTTTATTGTCTATAGTTGATGTGTTTTATTGTCATTGAGCTTTTACGCAACCACTAGACTAGTCTAAACTTGTTCGTCTTCACTGCTGATGAGTTAATTTTCATTCCCTGCCTTGAATGCCCAGATTCAGGTTTAGTGTAGTTTATGGGGTCTAACGTCCCAAATCGACGGAGGCTATAAGGGAAGCCGTAGTGACATGCTGCGGAAATTTCGACCAACTGGGTATCTTTAACGTGCACTGACGTCGCACAGTACACGGGCCTCTAGCATTTCACCTCCATGGAAATTCGACTGCCGCGGCCGAGATAGAACACATATGTCGGGTCAGCAGTCGAGTGCCACAACCCCTCAGCCATCGCAGCGGCTAAGGAATGTTTATCATGTTAATTATGATATGTCATGCATTAATACGTAGCGGAATTTATTCAGTGTTTTCTGCATTTCTTCCATATGCTGCAAAAATGTCCTTTCCAAAGTTTATGCTTATATCTATAGTGTCTCTTTCTAAGGCAGCCTTAGCTGGACTAAAAATGGCTGCGGCTTAGCTGAGTTAACCCTTGTTATGCAAGCGAAAGTGGCACTTCCAAAATCAGCGTGAAATCATGCCGCGGCCTATTGCTGCAGTGCCGCGTGTCTGCCACATCGTTGTTAGCGCTACCGCGTGCAGCCCATATCTCTCTCTCAGGATCGCCACGCACCTCAAAGCGCGATACAGGCGACCACTGGAGCCAGCTATGCGCCCTTCGTTTCCTTAAATTCATTAGAGCACAGAACGTCGTCAACGCCAGTGAATACAAAGAACGCTGACGTCCTATAGCTTCAGAGCCGCGTTTCTTTCACAATGTTGCCAATGCCAACTAATGCAGCGCACATCTGTCACTACCGCCATGTGGGTTAAAACACGATCGAGGTGCTCACTGTTCCACAGCAATGGGGGCAGGGGGGAGGCGGGGGGAAGGGGGGGGGGTGGCTTGTTATGCTCCTTTTCTTTGCTTTCGAAGCTTTCGCTCTTCATCGGTTTCGGCTGCCCGTTTAGAGCGTTTACGCTCCCTACCGATTGCTAAACCCCTCGCACGGTTGGCAATGTCGACCGGGTGATCAGACTCGGCCCGACGTTTGCCGGTACCCGCTCTCGGGGACGTCGGATCCGGCTGGCTTGTTTCGTTCATAGCGAGACACTGGATAGGTAGCGCGCAGCGGCCACGGCGACGGAGGAGCACGCGGCTGCAGCTGCTGTGAGTCATGTGGTACATTTGGTTACTTACGCCGCTCCGCTCCTCCTGTTCAAGGTCTTTCGCGCAGACACAGTTAAATTGGCGCCGCTAGGTAAGTCAACCTTTCGCTTTAGAAATTAGGGCGCTCTCTCCGGAATTATGATAATCAGATGTGCTCTTCCTTCAATAATACCCCCCCCCCCCACACACACACACACACACAATGTGTGCCGACGTGAACGCGGGATTCCACCTCCCTGCATCCAAACTTCTCCAGTGTCCCTGTATTTATATATCATTCCGTCCTATTTTCCAACATCGAATTTAAATCTCATGTTGGCTGCTACACTGCCACAGATTTCAGAGAGCAGGTCGAGTTAATTTTAGCTATCTGCATTAAGTGCCAAATTGTCACCGCATACTACACACGTAAGACATTGCGCTTATAAGAGCCCAGCCATAGAGCTGCCCTCACAATATCCGCCCTGCCCACTCCACTAGAGTCGCATGATAACCCACGGTACGTTTTGGTGTTCCGTTCCCGGGTTATCAATAGAATATTATTAGCAACCAACACATAAACAAGGGTTTTGACTGCGATGTGCGACCAGGAATGCGTGAGCCCTGGCATGATAGACAAATTGAGTCATTTGTGAATATTTCTGTACCGTCATTATTCCTCATTTTCAAACATATATGCGCGTAGGTTCACAAGACGTAGAAAGGCTGTAGCCCTACAGTTTCTTTAGTAAGAACATCAAAAGAGCAAATACCAGCCTCATTTATAGTTTCTTCTAAATGCCGTACACGAACAATTGCTAATGGTAATATGACTCACGTGTTGCATTTAATACGTTAATTAAAAAGATGAGCAATTGTTGCAGGGTAATGAAGAAGAAATGAAAACTTAATAAACCCAATTTAATTTTTGTTCAGAACAAGTTCGATAAATACAAATAAAATGAATGTGAGCAATTGTGGTTACTGTGTAAACACTATTCGCAAGATCGTCGCCATGAACCATAATTTACGTTTCTTTGTAACACATGCAAACTATTCTTTCTGTCGCCTAAGAAAAAAAAGTGATAATACTATCCTGTTCGCGCTATTCTGGCATAACAGATCCTCGTGAAGTATCGCTAATGAGAGAAACTCGCTTCGTTTTCTTTATTATTCTGTCTGCTGGAACGCTGCAAACGCAGAGCTGGCGGTTGGAATGCCGCTAATATAAAGCGCGCATTAATTAATGTGCTCTCGGGAATTAACTCTTGATCATTGATATTAGAGTAGTTTGCCTGTGCACTAAGATAAAACAAAAGAGAAAGACAAACTGGAAGTTGCATAGAACTAACAGCAGAAGTCTCCTTAATTCTTTCAGCTAGGACGCGCATATTGAAAGCTTCCTTTTGTGTTCCCTCATTACTCCCCCCACTGAGCCCCGCACCATGAGATGGTAATTGAATTATGATCAATGGTACGCAAAGTTGGAGTTCACTTCTTTATGTTTGCATGAGAGAAATTTTTGAAACGTTTTTCAAATGTCTTGCTTCCTCGAAAAATTTTTACTGTCATTATTTTTCACGTATTCAACGCAAAAAAAAATTTTTCAATGATTACGAAGCAATGAAGAGTTTCGCCTCCCTTGCGTTGAGCGCTCGAGCAGAATACTGGCCAGAAAACAAGGCAGGTAGGACTTTTAACGTAACAATTTCACGCAAGTAGAGCCACGTAGACAATAAAGCAAGATGGGCCGAGCATATTTATCATGAACCAAAGGGTGCTGTCGAATTTTGGTTTTTAAAGCGAGGTACGCACTACTCGAGCGCTCTATGCAAGGTTAAAGCAGACTGCACATATTCTGACCTTCTCTTCTATTTCACTGGCTTTTCCCCCTTCACAAGTTTGATGTAGACCCACGGGGAATAACTTCCCGTTTTCTTACCTTAATTCTCTGTCTACCGAGCGCCTGGTACGGTCATGGTGTTTTATAGCGATAGTCGTAAGAGGGTGAGAGTGCAGGCGCTGATTTTTTAAGTGAGCCGCAATCGAAAGATTTACAGCCGGATATCATAATCATCACCTTAAGCTATGAAACCATTTTGAACGTGATAGTGCAAGACCGTGATAGTGCAAGAACGTGATAGTGCAAGTGATTGTCGACAGTCTAAGTTGGAGACAGGTGAAACAGAAATTGTATTAACGAACGAATAATATTGTGAGAAAGTTTTACGTTGTAAGAAGTTTTCTCTCAGCGGTCTTCCGCCATCTCAGTAAAACACAAGTGCGCTCGACATAGCACAGTGCTGGAGAATTCTGAACTCTCTGAAGGGGATAGCAACGATTTGGTAGTTAATATTGGCGCGATAAATACGGAGTAAATTTACCTAAATAAATCGGAAACAAAATCAAGATCAAGACAATGGAAGCAGGCATCAAGTTCCACTTCGAACAGAGGCCATTTTACCCCTTGCGACTGGAAGGAGATGCCGATGATCTCTTGGGAATTCGAAGGCTATTCCACGGATGATCTCCTTGGCAGAGTAAATTCAATCACCGGGCCTTTCAGCTTTTCAGCGACCGTTCTCGGCTTCTTAAACGCCTATGGCAGAAAACTGGAGAGGTCTGGGTAAGAACGCAACCAAGAGGACTCCGTTGATTGACAAAAGACAACGCTGCAATGCACGTTAAAAAAAAAAAAAACCAATGACGATAGCCCACGACTGAAACTTTTCGTTTCGTCCTCACCAAGCCAGTACGCCATGCCGTGCGCATTAATGCATTGTCTCTTTGCAGTTTGCCCACAAAACATTAGTTGTGTGGGCGAGGTTCCTTCTTTACGTCAACCTATTATCTGTCGCTTTACAAATTGGAAGACCCTAGTGCTGAACGGAGTTTTAGAAGTTAAAAATATGATTAAAGGCACACAGCAGCACCTACAGCTGCAGTGCTAGAAGAATAAATTCTCAAGAACGAGCCAACTTCTTAGAGCTATTACAGTGGAATTAGCCATGGGGATGATGTTTAGATTTAGGGGCTTTTCAACACTTCTGAAATGCCGCATATCGAGGTTATGTAGATACGTGACTTCAAAACGCTTGCATGGCTTCGTAGTGCCACCAGGGCATTCCGCCATCTGTTGTATTTTAAGAAAAGAAGACTGCAAAACAAGCCCGACAAGGCAAAGGATATTATAAGAGCAAAATTCTTTCGATGTTGGTAGTGACTGTAACAAAAATTGCATCCGTATTCTTTCAAGTGCGCCCTCAACGCACCTGCACCGTCAACATACAGGTTGCACCGCTGGCAGAAACGAGAGGAATCGCGCTGTTTTTTCTTTCACGCATCAACAATTTGATTCTTGAAACTCGATTTGCTCACAGCGCAGCGGGAATGGTGCCCATATATTCAGACTGATGGAACGGAACAGAAGGCAAATCCAAATTAAGATGCTTACTGCTTGCGGCTATCCGGGTGACCTCTCTCGCAACTCATTTATACTTGTCGACCATGGGCCAGACAGTGCTCAAGTACACAGCTCGTTCATTTTCGGCACGAATGTGGAACAAATTGTGACAAAACCCGGTGACAGCGTGGTCTGTTCACGAGCGCCAGACAGTAATAGTGGAAGTAAAGTGCCTAGTAGGATTATGTAAATCATATTCTCTACTAAGCTCATTGTCTTTACCTGATCAATTCCAGAACTTCTCAGAGATTTCAATCTTAAAGCGGACACCGGTGCTCCTGAAAATTTGTAGCTACTTGAACTCATCCGCGGCAAACACATGCGTCGTTCACTAGGGCTGAAAGAACCTAAGACGACGCCAATTGTTACTGAAAGCTTGGAGGTGCCTCGCACATATTCTAGCTTGTAGGAATTCGCCACACGAGTATCGCTACTCTTACAATGAAAGAGTGTTTTCTTGATGAATGACTAAGTTATAAAATATTGACAGTTATAAAACATAATCACACAAAAGAAACAAGCAAGCCGATGAAACAATTTGTAGAAAACTCCTTTCATGTACATTGGTTACTCTCACGCCGCGCACAGAACACCGCTACTCGAAGTCGCTGTAAGTCCACGACATTACAAAGTGGGGGACTCCTGTGCGTCCTGCTTTCTGATAATAAAAGAAATGGCGAAGAGGCTCAAGATGAGACCAATCTCACTCACCTGCCCTGATGTGGACGTCTCCGCTGACGACGGAGCCGACACTGTTTCTTGCCCCGCACCTGTATACGGCGGCGTGGATGTCCTGGCGAAAGTCCTCGGCACGGAACGAAGAGAAGATGAGCGCGCCGTCCTGCGGCCGCACGTGACGGAGGCCCGGAATGTCTGGCGCGGGACCCTGGGAGCCTACGCGCCACCACCACACCTCGGGCCGAGGCGAACCCTGGGCCTCGCAGGGCACCACCGCCTGTGACGAGTTGAGGAACTCCACGCGGCTGGGAGGCGCCCGGGTGAAGACCGGCCCGCGCCGCTCCTTGCGACTACCGCTGGCTGCGAGCAAAAAAGGCACAGTTATAAGTAGATGTGATATTAACCCTTGCATTTACACCTATGTCACCCTGAAAATTTACTCTTTTTTGCTTTTTGTTGTGGGTTCTAATATGTTCGGCGAGGAAGGAACTAGTGGAAACCACACACGATGCAAGAGGAGAAAGGAGCGAACGAACTAGCGCTCTGTTCCTTTTCGTCTTGTGTGTCTGTTTCCTTTGGTTGCTTCGGCATCAGCCATGAAGACAATTGGCCTACAGTTCACATTCATGAAAGTCTCCTTTGTTCTCATGCCTTATGTGGTTAAAAGTTTTTGCATTGACTGTCTTTCACGCAAGTGCATGCAAACACATTCATGCAGATTAGCAAAAGTTAGATGCAGCGGTGTTGATTGTTGGTTGTGATTCTTCTTGATACTTGTTGCGGCAGCTTTATGTTTGATGATGGGAGAATAAATTCTGACTTTGCATGCATTTTTTCTAGCTGCCTCTTTTCAAAGCCCTAGCGATTCTACTCACTTGATTAGTATTCATGCAAGTTTGCCATTGTAACAGTATATTGATTCTAATTAACGCTGTACAAAGGGTAGCTGCGTTGTAAGTAGTAAGAAGTAATATCAAACGCACGTTTGGCAAACTCATTGAATGAATATTTTGTATCGCTATCAAGCAGTACTCATGATTCAAGCTGCGTGCAATATTTAGGTGCAGGGACGAGCGACAGTGCGTTTTTAGAGCCAACTGATACAAATGAAGTTTTCAGCACTTTCATGTCAGTCAAAAACAGCAACTGCTGCGATATTGACGGGCTTCAAATACGACCGGTCAAACATGTCTTAGACCTAATCTCTCCTATACTCGAACATATTTTTAACCTCGTTTTTCAGCATGGCATTTTTCCGAAAGAGTTGCAGCTTGGAAAGGTAACAGTTTTGCACAAAGGCGGTGACAAAAACGAACTCACAAATTACAGGCCTATTTCAATTTTACCAGTTTTTTCAAAAGGTCTGGAAAAAATAATCCATTCCCGCGTAATGTCATTCGCAACAAAACATAAACTAATCACAGATGCGCAATTTGGGTTTATGAAAGGCCGGTCTACCGAGACTGCACTTTTGACACAGAAGGAAATAATATTAGACGCTTTCGAGCGAGAAATGTGCGCATTAGGCATATTTATAGATTATTCTAAGGCCTTCGACACCATTAACCACGATACCCTGTTATTAAAGTTGCAACATTATGGCTTCCGTGGCGTTTTTCTTCAGTTGCTAAAATCCTATCTTCAATACCGCCGCCAGCAAGTTGTTATCAATAATCATCTGTCTGATGTACGAGCAGTTCACGCAGGAGTACCTCAGGGAAGTATTTTGGGGCCTCTGCTGTTTTCTTTTTACATCAATGATCTGGTAAACATTGACAACACAGCAAAATTCATCATATACGCTGATGATACCAGCATACTTTTAATAGGGTCTGATGCCGAGCTTCTTATCTCACGCGCAAATGTACTTCTAAATAAACTACATTCCTGGAGTATCGTTAATTCGCTTGCCATAAACAACAGTAAGACAAAAGCTGTTTTTTTCAGGCCGAAAAACCGAAACATAGACACGCAGGCCATACTCCATCTCGGCACTGCAAATATTCAGATAGCGTCGCAAGTTAAATGTCTTGGTGTTCTGTTCGAAAAAAATATGTCCTGGAATACTCACATAGATGCAGTTGCAACTAAAATTTGTCGCATTACAGGGATCCTGTGCAAATTGCGATATTTTGCTCCTGTTTGCATTAAACGCCTTATTTTCAGTGCCCTTTTTACTTCAATAATTAACTACTGTCACCTAGTGTGGGGTACAACTACTTTGTCAAATATTACTAAACTTCACCTCCTACAAAAAAAGGCAATTCGTATAGTTGCAAACGCTGCATACGATAGTCATACTGCACCTCTCTTCAGGGAACTAAATATTATCACACTTCCTGACATTTATAAAACAATGCTCCTTAAGCGTTATTCTAACGGAATTAAAAAGAATAAAAACATTTTATGCGGCATAGCAAACCTGACACCTAAACGAAAAACACGGAATACCCGCAGTACTGAACTGTGGGAAATACCTCGAGCACGCACTAACTATGGATACCAGATGCTACATAATATGCTCCCGTCGCTTCTAAACAAACGAGTTGCTTCATAGCCACAATACTGTTTTTTTGTTGTAAATATATCATAGCCACAATAATTGCACTTTCTACCTTTTTCTGTATTACACCGTACATTGTATAATTCATAAAACACTCTACTAATCTTGTAATTGTTTTGCTTATGTCCTGAATTTGTGCCACATCCTCCCATGTCTGATGCGTTGTGTTTGTATCCTAGTTTTGTTGCCAATGCCATGATTTTTAGGGGCCGTGAACCCCGTCAAGCCCAGCTAGAGGCTTTTTGTTCACGGTCCTCAGCATCTGTAATGTTGATGTTGGAATAAAATGATGATGATGATGAACCTTGCCTTGTCAGCTTCCAAATTATCAAGGTACCAGGGAAAAGAATTATAACTATCACATTATACGGCGTAATGTACCCACATCACACAGCGAAAGTAAAATATTTGTTAGCACTGCTTAGGTCTGCTAAGCGAGTTTCACGCCAGTGCAGAATGTTGAATTAGCTGGCTTTCTTGCATCATAGAAAGGAATAGCGCTACAGATGAGGACAAAGAAAACAAGAGAGGATGTGTATTTTCTTGCGAATTCGTCGTAAGGGAACTTTGATACATTTTGCACAAATGGTGAAAACTGCTCCCAAAACTTGTCAGTCGGTGTCCATTCGCGAGTATCACAGAAACAGTTGGTCTTTGCAAGAGATAGTGCAGATTTTATCTGTAACCTCGTAATTTCCGTCTGGCCATTCTGCTCGTGTCTATCTCATTTTAACGTGAGAATTTGGAGTTTTCTGGCGTGTCCGTTTCTCCCACTTCACGCGCTAATTTACACCATTGTGCGCAACAAGCTCAGACTGTCTTGCTTTTCCCACCATCGGGCCCGTCATAACTGCTAGCTCCTAAAATCAATGTTTCATCCCTTTCTAAAACGCACATGTTCTCAAGTTCATCATTGCAGCCTTCATTTGTGCAGCAGATGATGGTAAGCAACTAGGAAAGCAGTCGTCGAAGAGAGATTTGAACAAAGACAGGAAGGGGGAAGCCAAAGTGCAGTGATCAAAGTTTCCATGAAACGAATTAGTTTCTTTTTTGCGAACTGCAGTTATCGATGGCGAAAATTATACACGACTTGCTTCCCAAACGAAAATACCGGAATGGTACGAGAGAATAAGAGAACTGGTGTGGCACGAGGGTGGCACGGTAGGTGTTTAGTCTTATAAAGCACTATTCCATGCAAGACAGTGTACGTTGGTCAGTGGATTGGGACTCCCCCCTCCCCCTCGCCTCCTGCTTTCTTTGTTCAATTTCAGGCTTCCTGTAGCGTTGTCGAAATATTTTTCACTAAACACGCGTTTTAATCCTAAAGAACACATAAGAGCATGTGCTAGATATCATGTACAGGGCGAAATTAAAAAAAAAAACCCTGCAGCAAATTCAGTCCAGGTAGAATTTTTTGAACAGACGCAATGTGACAGAACTGCGCACTGTTAAAATTCACTACAAAATGCCGATGACATGTTATTAAGACAAATGACATGCTATTAAGCCTTTAATGGCTCATTCTCCCGTCCGTCAGTCCGGCGTTATGTCTCCGAAATACTATCCGTAATCTTATCAGGGCTTGGGACATGTTAAACATTTCAAGTTAAAATTCTTCTTTATAAATTTTTCTTCCTAAGTGAATTACTGCTTGCTAATTTGGGGGATAACTAAGCATACAAATTTGCAAAATATATTTATTCTCCAAAAAACTTTTTCAGGATCCCTTCTGACTTGCCTTATGAGAGATACACACAAAGCTTTTTCCCAAAAAGCTAGAATAATGGCAATGCAAGATTTTATGATTATAAGTGAACTGTTTTCTTCAAACGAGAAGTAACAGAAAATTTAACAAGTATCATTTGAACAAGTATCAATTGAACAAAGAAGTATCATTGTTCGAAGAGACCGCAGCAGCAAACATGTTGGTGCTACCTGTCGCAAAGAAAAATGAAATGTTATAATACTCCGCCTTAATTACCTTATGTAAAAGTTCTTGTTCACCTTGCCAACACACTTTAATCAGTACAGTAAAACTGGTATCTGTCTTATGAAAAAAAAACTATACAAGAAATACGCCAGTACTATGCGCTCGTGCGTAGTAGCAGTCGAATTTCTGTTTTCATTTCATATGTATGTTTCTTAAGAAGGTTTCCGTATATATAACTGTTTTAC
This sequence comes from Amblyomma mixtum, assembly GCF_055824585.1. Taxonomy (NCBI): domain Eukaryota; kingdom Metazoa; phylum Arthropoda; class Arachnida; order Ixodida; family Ixodidae; genus Amblyomma; species Amblyomma mixtum. The sequence continues at coordinate 285,021,615 of NC_143012.1, read as the reverse complement.
TCCTAGGATATATATAATTGGAGAAGTTCTAAATATCAAAAATTTGTGTCTGTGAATAATATATTTTGAGTGTGTTTCCTTTCGCTTACTCTCGCCTTACAACAGGAGGCCGTGGCCTTTGTTTAAGCTGTCGTTCCTTCTGGCAGCTTTTACCTCCAGCCCCCTTAATCTCTTTGATGGAAAAAGACTATTTGATGTTGGCAACAGATTACTCTAATCCAGTGCTTCTTGTTTTTGGAAAGATACGTACTTAAAGTGTGAACAATTGGCTGCTCTTTTACAGGTAACTTTCCAGGAATTTTGTCGAGGCACACAGCGTTGTTAATGCACAAAAATACTGTGAATATTTAAATTACTTTCATAGTGCACACGTGAGACACATCAGAATGTCTATCACAGCAAAAAAGATGAAAAGGAATACTGGCTTCGATTCATATCCAGACGCTCGCATCTCGCGAACTTCGCTGCTTTTAAACTGTATTGTATAAATTGTGTTTCTTTTTTTCTTTCACGAGCACCCTGTATCGACAAACGCAAAGAAATCAAATTGAAAAGACTGTGAAGTTTGCTTCTGTAGTGAACTCTTCAAACATATCGATCAAACTTCCTCGGCACATAACGTCAACGCAGGCGCCTACTTCGCTTGCATAACGTTTGTAAACTTCGCTCGTGCCTCGTGTGCTTCTCCTTCTAGGGAGAGGCCCCAGATATTGCGAGAAGCTGGCAAACTTTACGCTCTTTCTTGTTGTCTGTTCACGTTGTTGGCTGCTTTATGATATCTTGCATAGGGTTACCCTACAAAAGTTTGCAACTGCTTCGCTGAAATAAGTTTTCCAAACTAACTCTGGGGAATCACACACTGCTTTCTTTCGCTGCTGTGAAGGCAGACTAGTGTGACGAAACATCACGTTGTATCACATTTATACATGTTTATTCCTTCTTTTTCTTGGGTCGGTTTTGTTAGCTTTTTTGAACAAAATTAGTTTCACAATTTTGAGCGGAGCAGTATTCACACATGACAGACGGGCACTAGTGTAATATATTTTGCTGCAGCTTTGCGACACAGCTGGCAAGGAACGGAAAAATCTTTTTCCCTTTTTCAAGAGCACATTTCCCGGTTAACATTTCAAACTCCTTTTTTTTTCATACCATGTTTCTCCTGGGTAAGATAATAAGTAACGACCTCACGTAAGATGTAAAAGACCGCGTCTGCTTAAACCAACCACGGGATGCGCTGCTACGGTGGCAGGATCAATAGTTATGCTCGACGGCAATCCACAAAACGTAGTTCGGCACACCTACGCTTCATGACGTCAAAAACGGAAAGGCTGCTCTCCTTCGGGCGGCCGCCTGCAGGTCATCTGCTACTCCATGCGACTGCATCTGGGCTTCCACTAAACAAAGCTTTGGCCCCAGACAAGAATTTCGGCGCCTGTATGACTACACACGTTGGTTAAATAGAAATTGACTCTGGTATGAAGAAACGGTAGGCGGTTGGAAATGGTTTGTTTGATTTTCGTCTCTCTCTGAGTTCATGTGGAGCACCGCGCTACACAGTCTGCAACAAGAGTCTGCATAGTCGGCTACAAATCGGCGAGGAGGGGATGGAAAATATCGTTGCTTTTCTGCCGCTGATGCTGACTTAGGGTATGAGCTTTGCTCTACATCGCGCTGACAAGAAGTTCAACCACATTGCGCTCTGTGTGAATGCTTCTTCGCGGATCAGCTGATCGAAAGAGAGTACAGTCTTGACAGTGAAAGTAATTTTTTTCGCTTATAAAAATAGCCTTCAGTGTAGCGGGCTATGCAGCGCAAACATTCTTTACAAGTACCGGATGGAGTGAATCTATAGTGTTTTTCTAGCGCTATCCGAAGCTCCCGTCAACTGTGACAGGTGGCCTCGTTAGTGTGTGTAGGAAGCCTGCTATATTCCCAAGTGATGTTTTGGATAGCTTCGTGACATGCCACTTTAAGACACCTTTAGTCGTTCCTTCATTGTGAGGGAACGCAAGGGAGACTTGTCGACTTCGTTGCTCTTTCCTGCAGCTCAAAACATCCTTCTTATTTACATAATACACAAATGTTCGGGATATCAGTAGTAGCATGCTAGTGTTCGTTATATCCGAGCTAGTATACAAGGTTCATACTTAGCATACTAAGTTTGTTGTAGTCCCTATTCTTGATATCTTTGAACTCACACTGCATGCGAGGATCACGCCATTAAATCTAATGCCACGAATCTGATGCGACGATGCGGGTGATGACAATAATCAGTCCATGGCGCCTGCTCTAACTCTCGGCCAGTTGCTTAGATTGTAGCCACGGTGTTTCCATGTGATACGCTTTCGAGAAAAATAAGAATGCCACGGAGTCGTGGCTGTTCAGTTTGAGCACCTATCTCGAAATTAACTTGTAGGTGCACGACTTGGCTCAAATCTCAACTACTTCTGATTGATGTTCACATCGCGCAAAAAAAAAGGCAATTGGTCTTTGTGCTCCGGGATCATGAATAATCACAAACTTCACCAGTGTTGTTCTCGCTAAACATGTTATGCATGTCTTTATTCGCTGGGAAAGAGCTAATCAGCCGGCGATAAAATGTCATGCTTCACTCGGCGCAAGCTTCACTCGGCGCAAAGGCCGAACGTGATCGCTTCAATGTTTGCGCCAGAATAAGGGAGAGCTTTGGGATTTTGAGAAAGATACCAGGTGTGAACAAGCACGCCGCTGTTTATGTGACAGCGATAATTAAAACTGTAGACTAATTGACTCTGGCTATGACATTTTTGTGGTCTGAAAGGAAACCTGAAAGCTGAAGGAAGCCGCTTCAGCTGCGTCATTGCTGGATATCAACATCCAGTAGTGGTGAAGGACATAAGTGCATGAAAAGGGTTGTTGAACCGATTCAGCTAATTTTAGAGGCATACCTTGAATATTGCACAAATGAGAAAAAAAATAGATGGCACGAAATACTCGAATGCACGTCAAATCAAAACTGAATGGAATTATCAAAATTAAAGGCGCAGGAGCAATACAGAAGTTTCTAAGCGTAACACAACATGTTTGATGGTTATAGCGCTTCCGTTGTTGATATTTAAATTTGCCCCAATAAGCTGCACTTGACTCAACTGTTGGCAACGCTGATGTGGGAAGAGAAAGCTGAAAGGAACGCAGATGGTAACTTCAAAGAAAACATCTGCCCGTGATCAAGAAATAGGTAATGGTGCTTGGGATTACCTCGTGCTATAGAAAATAGAGTCAGTACTTCTAATGCTTTCTGCAGACGTAAGTCGACGGGGAGGTACAATGGCTCAGCTGCTTGAGAAAACTCGCGAAACCACAGAGAAAGCACGAAGGTTCCGTGCTTTCGCTATCTCAGACTGTCACTCCTGGTACCATCTCAAACCGTCGTTTGAACACATCAGTATCACTAAAATATGTCTGAATCACCTAATGCAAAACAAAGCAAGTGTCAGTTCACTAACGTGCGGTACTAGACAAACGTTATGAATTTATCAACCATTAGTGGATCTTTAAAGCAACATTGTGCACTTGGAGAATCACTGAAGAGGCGGCCTTCATATCACAAATATTATTCGCCAAGTGAAGTGAATACCTAGGATAACAACATTTTGTAAATATCACCCGCATCGCAATGCCACCCCGGTAGTCTGTCTAGGTGAAACTCCCAAACTAGCTCTAATAGTTTTCTTTCCCATGTGAGAAAATGCTCCTAAAGAAGAAAAAATAACAGCTATCACATTTCCGAGTAACACAGACGCTCAAAACGGGTGCGCGCAAAACCGTGCGTGTCTACCGTACAAAAGGAATTTGGGTGCTCACATCGCCTCTATTTATTTTATATTTTGCTCATCAGCATAAAGAGGAATGTTCTTAAAAGCAAAAAGTAAAATAGCCACTGGAGTGTTGTATGTGCGATAACAGCACACCTTTAATAATTAAAGAGTAACCATGTTCCGAACAGAATGCAGCGGACCGTCGCCATTCGAACCGCGAGCACCGTGTGCCGCAAGCACCTAAGCGAGAGTGCGACGTGCGCACATTTTGGATCCAAAATTTATCGTTTATGGATGCCGCGTAGCCGCGAACTGTGTGGATAGAATCCAACACGTAAAATATTTACCTTTGGAAAAAAAAAAACCTTTTGGGCAATAAGTTCCCTCTTATAAAAACCTTTGCAATGGACAATAAAGCAGCGGCCGTTGAGAACAGACTCCTTGCAGATTAGCTCCCATATAGAGCGAAGTGTTACGTAGCTTTAAGAGCACCAAGTGCATCGTTCCAGCTTAAGCTTATAAATTTAATATCTTTCCGAAAGAAGACAAAAACTGAGAGGGGAGGGGCGTACTAGAATGCCATATTAAAATTACCTATGCCGAAAACACTTCTGTAGCACGAGGCTAGTCCATCTCGTTGGTGGCATTAATAGGCAAGTACCTCACGGTATTCGCTACCGCACGAACATGACCTGCTACACTAACTTCATCGTGAAGGTCTTTGAAAAGATAATCGCGGGAAGCATTCGCGATTTCATGAGCGCAAGGGCCTCTGGAAAGGACTTAGGCTGCGTAATGGAACAGGTAGTCGTAACAGCCACTGGCCAAGCACCGCACATGCATTAGGCGCCAGGACAAGCCAGGCATGCATTGCTTTGCTAGGAACCTGGGCACAGTTGAATGCTAAATATTGAATCTACCGTCAAGGCGGTGAGCCCTTCGGCTAAAAGGAGGTGCGCGACTCGGGCTACCCACAGGAACAAGCCTCAAGGCGACCATTGTGTTTGCTTGACCGACTGCAGCCTTACGAACGCGATGCGGTTGCGTGCTGGTATATTAAGATTAGTCGCAAACTGTTAATTTGGGGGTGTTTTTACAGCACAAATTGTCATGCGTTCATTTTAGCAATATAACCCTGAATTACACCTGGAGATTTACAGTGTAAATTTTACGGCCCGAATTAATTCGAGAATTAACTTACGTGCCCCCTGCCACAGCGCACGTAGCAAAATGGAGGGCCAGAAATCTTACGGAAAGTCTTACTGAGCCTGTCTGACGAGGATATGGATGTCTATAGAACAGTAAAAACAGCTCTATTCCGCCACTTTGGAGCTAGGACAGAGTGCCTAGGCGGCCGGATGCACTTGAATGGTAGAGTGAGGGATCCATTTAGGTGCGAGGCTGCTTCTGCCCAGAGAAAACCCACTAAAAATCAGACTGTCGCGGTGTGTAAAGGTCTCAACCCTGCGAATAAGACACAGACGCGTAATCGGCCTGGGTGGGAACGAAACGCGACAACTCCAGACAAAGGTTCCTGTTATAACGTCGACCAAGGCATATATACTGATAGGTGACGTCACACGGTTCACGCTCAGCGATGGTCGTGCCAGATACACATGTGGGCGTGTTGGCCGACTTGCTGCGTTATCACAGTTTCGAAGAGGCTAGAGAGACCGTCGCCAAGTTGGATCGACGCCACGCCAGGATAAAAGGACAAATGCAAGCGTCTGGTCGGAATGAAGGTGCAGCAGGAAAAGGGGAACACCTGGCACCCGAGTTTAAGGGTAAAGCACTCGAAACCGTTGTCCAGCCGGGTCACCGCGTTGACATAAAACGGGGGTCAGTGCAAGCGTGCGACTGGCAAAGAGGTAAAGCTGGAAAAGGGGAACAGCCGACTCAACAGCTTAAGAGAAAGGTACGCCAGACCATAGCCGAGTTGGATAAGCGCGAGGCTACGAGAAAAAAATTTGTTCGGGCGTCCAAGCGGCACGGGCGTGAAAAGGAAGTAGTAGAGGTGCCCGAATCTACAGGTTCCGAAAGAAAAATTGAGGGTAGCCTTAAAAAGTGTGCACAAAATTGTGCAGAACTGTCCCACCACAGGGTGGATGACAAAGACGAGCCAGGCGAGCTCGAAGGCAGTAAGGAAGACGCGCAAACGCAACAGGACGATCCTTAAAGGTACGAGTCGCATAACCCAGAGGTAGCGAAATGTCCGCCGGTCGATTACGTGGATCTGGTGCGTAGCTGCGACGCCAACGAGATAGTTGTTGGTCAACCTGGAGAAAAGTGTACACTTAGTGCGTATGGGAAACTTAAGGAGTTTGTTGTTGATCCCGAGGGGCATGCGGGAGGCTCGCGGCAAGAAGAAAAGAGCGCACCACTGCCGGAGCAGAAAGAAATGAAAGGCTCTTATCTAGATTTAGCAGTGCTAACTGTCACTGATGTATAGAGAGATGGGGTTGTTCCAAAGCCTAAAGGAAAAAACCGCACTGCGTATCAGAGAGTAGGTTCTGATCGTGCGACGCGTGCGGAGAGGTGAGAGAACAAACCCCACAAAACTGCCAGTAAGTTGTTCTCTAAAGGTGAAAGTGGCAGTAAGCCCACAAAAAGGCCGCGACGTGCAAAAGTAGCAGAGTCGTGCTGACTTAATACAAGTGCGGTCAGCTCTCGAAAGGGGAGAAAAGAAGTCAAGAGCTCGGACTGCAGAAACACTCAACCACGTGATCCCTTGAAAATGAGTGATACGCTCCCCATGCGGAAAAAACGACGTTGAAAGCTATCACGGCAAGTTTGTGGCGCCAGGCTACACACAAGGGCACGGAAAACTCGTTTGCGACTGCCGTTTCAGCAGACGGGTAAGAACGGGGACAGTGCAGCCATTTCAAAGCGTGCAGGGGGTGCAGGCCGTCGTCTTGCTCGCAGTCCATTGTTGTGAAGTACGGTTCGGCACTGCACGCGCTAGTGAGGCTTTCACAGTGTCTGGACGGAGGAGACATGGGGTCAGGGAGTGACTAACGCGAGGGGTGACTTCATTCGTCACGTTTCCGCAGCTCGAGGGAAGGTCAGACGGACGCGACTCCGAAGGGCGCGGCTGAAATGTTAATCCTAGCACACAAAACGGAGGAAAATTTCGCATATCTTTTTTTTTCTGAGCTTTTCGAACAAGTTGTTAAGACCAAGGACTGTCTGTTTAGTAGTGCTTATGATGCCACCTTAGGAGGAAAAGCAGGCAGCAGTGAAAGGTAGAGTTGGTAGAGTTAGAGTTAGATGGCTCTCACCTTTGTAATGAACTGTCATGTTGACACAGAATGCGATGTTTTGGCCATTCGTGGTAACTGACAGTATAATCTGTCTGTTGAGTGCATTTTATATGCGATTTTGCTCTGGACCTTTTTACAATTGTTAGCCGATAGTATTCATCGAATCTAACGGAATGAAGCCGGCAGAGCATTGTGTACGGGCACGTGGCTTAAATGACAGGGCGCAGAATTGTATGTGCATGCTTCAATGTAGTCTCAACTTCGAGATAGCAATCTTTTCAACAGTGTTTCCTCGGAAAGCTCATGTAGGACAAGCTGGGGAAAAGTTTGACCTTCCTTTTGAAGATCCTTTTAGTTGACAGAGGGTATTGGACTGATTTCAGCTTTGCAGTTTTCATGGAAATTTTAGTTGTGGGTCAAAGCTTTGGGACACCCCGCCTAAATCATACTACGTGGTGGATTGACTTCGGCGATTATGAGGTTAGCTGAATGTTTGGCGGGAATGATATATATGTACACATGTGCGTAATAAATCGCAGTTGAAAGTCAGCGCTCGTGTTGTCGTGTTTGTTCCGTCCCCGTGTTTTTTCCGCGCTGTTTTACCATGGATGAGGTTACATGCAGTCTCGCTTTATGGTCACGACTATTGCTCTCAACTGGAAAATTTTTACTTCAGTTTTATGCTTACAACGCATTTGTATCTCATAACAGCCTGGCGGGTCTCGGGTGAATTTATTGCATGGCTTGGGGAATGGCGCTTTGTTGAGTGGATGGTTTTGACTAATACCTTAATTTTGCGAGGATTAGGACTCTGTTGTGTGCCGACGGAGAAAATCAAGACAGGCATCTCACTCTACAACCCAAGCCCGTCTCTCTGCGGCAAGTGATTGTGACCACTGGCCGATCGAGATTCTCCTGGCCGCGGAGGAGCTTTTAAGAACGGCGCCAACAGGAAGCAGACAGCACCCATGTTTCTCCTGGATGCTTCCGAGAAACCCCTATCGACTCGACGACGTTTGCCTCAAGTCGTGAACGCGAGGTCTCCAACAATGGGACGATCCCTGGGAAGGCGTCCAGGCCTGCGTCTCTCCGAGCCTGCGCGTCGTCATCGTGGAGCGTGTTCTGCGTTCGGGGCGCTCAGCCACCGGGACGCTCTCAAGGAAGGCGTCCTGGCCTGCGTCTCTCATCGTCGTGGAGCATGTTGTGCGTTCGGGCCGGTCAGCTACAGGGACGCTCTCAAGGATGGCGTCCAAGCCTGCCAGGCAAATCAGTCACCAAGACGCTCCTGATTGGACGAAAAGAAGCGGGAGTCTGTGCCGACTCTATTTAAAGGCTTCCGTCTAATTTGTTCGTGTCATTCCCTGCTGTGTTCAATCTTTTGTAAATATGTAAATAAATTCAGTCTCCTTTCGCCACCTCTTAATCCCTTCGCCCAGCGGCACTCCTGTCTTGGTGGTGGGAACGGGCGTCCTCTTGACCGTGGTTCCGTCGAGCCACGACCCCGAACCTTCATCCTCAACAGCTCTAACCCTAGCACCCTCTCTGAAGACGCACGCTTAGCTCCCTGACGCCCTCCTCTACTTAGACCCCAAATAGTAACCGTTAAGTGGATACCTAACCACGCTAGGATTACAGGCAGTGATCTGGTACAGCCGCTCGCCCGGGATACTCTACACCAGGCACCTGCAATCCCGTGCATAAGTCGACCTCCCAGTGAAGCACGACTCATTTGTACGAAGTAAATAACGCATCACTATTCCTCTTGGCGTGCATCCCAGCAGACCCTTGCTCCCTGGAACATAATCGATTTTTTTAGTGATGCTTACTTCCTTCAATGTATTCAGCTGAACATACTCCTGTCTACCGCCCGATTATTCCTCTTTCGGGCGCGTTTCGAACCCTGCTATCCAAACTGCCCCAACCTTACGCCAACCTAGAACACTGGCTCTCTCAATGCCCAAGTGCCCTGCAATAACCCTACTTCGGTTATCAACCCCCCTCCCCAACCGCCTGGGGTGCATGGCCGCTGTCGGCGGAACTGGCCAACCAGCCTGCTCCGGTGGCAGGCGGAAGACTTGCAGGACGCTTGATTTCTCGGCATGTAAACTGTTTGCATCCCTCTCTGGCAGCTGGACATAACAGTCGGTGTCCCTCAACGCTTTTTAATGCCAAGCATTCTTTAGATACCTCACCCAGTTTTCCTATTGTATGCATCCATCTCCCCTCGTAACGGCACTCGCTAGGGGCCAGTCGGTGTGCCACCGCGCGCTCGCCACAGCTAGATGTACCGGAGCGCCACCCGGGTGTAGACAAGTGTTTGGTCGGACAGCCAGCGCGCCGGCGTTCGCTCGCCAAGTCGTAGCGCCGCTAAAACATTTTGACCCCTCCTTTAGCGGAAGCTGTCCACACTGTAGTGCAGTGTCTTCTGACACCTATCACATGGTGTGGGCCTGCCCCTCCAACCCCGCTATTCCCCCCATCCCCAACCCAACCCGGGATGACTGGGAGGCGACCCTGCTCGGCTGCCACGACTTGCAGGCCCAACAAGCCTTAGTCGGGCGCGCCCGGGCGGCGGCCACCGCCACTGGGGTCCCATACTAGGGACCTCCACCTAGTGTTTATTAGTATCGGTCTCTTACGGGCTGATCCAAACATACCTCCTGTTCATTCTTAATAAATGTTTTCACCACCACCACCATCACCGATCGCTCGTCGTTCTAGGAGAGACGGAACCTCGCAAGCGACTACCTCAGATTATTGAGCTCCTGGAAGGAAAACGTAGATGGGCAGCTGCCAACGTCGCCGATAGACAGCAAAGCAGGATGATGCGAAACAACAGCTCCACAACAGATGCGGGCTGACGCCGGACAACGGCATGCCTGGGAAACCGCCGAGTAACATTAGGCGAGGCTGGACAGGATGCGTGAAGTTAGGCGTTGTCTTGCGCATAGTCAGGTAGTGATTTTAGTTAGCAGGATCCGCAACGTACTCAGTTTCTTCAAATCCTTCCACGGCTTTCAAATTCTCCGACATATTTAGTTTCATGAACCGCTTGTCGAGTGCCCTGTCTTAAAACCATAGAGTTTTTCCAAAATCAAAGAATTGTTCCTTGTATTCACACTGATTTTCATCTTAAGCATTATTATACGAATGTTCTTGAACTTCATAGACAATCGGTATCGTTGCTTCTGTAACTTTTTCAGCTTCACGTACAGTCACGTTGAGCCGCTCAACTTTTTCGCGCTGGGTAGAGCGCTCAGTCTCCCTCACTGCTTTCGCTGTTTGATGGGCCTTAGCACTCGCCCGCTCTTCACCGGCATTAGCGACACATTTGGCCACTTTCTAAGATGCATGTGCGGCTGCTTAAAGCTTCAAGTTAAGAACGTATGAAATGCACCGCAGAGACACTCAGAAAAAAAAGAAGGCGAAATAATAAGAACAATTGATCGCTCAGACGTGCATACTTAAACAACTTTCACATTCGTAAAGCTCTGCAGGTTATCTATAAACGAGAATGCGCAATGCAAATAAAACTAAACCTGTAGGTATTAGCCCTAGAACAAGCGTATGAAAAACCCGTCATTGGTGATATAATCCAGCCTTTCTATCTGTTTGCATAACCACCTCAATTGCATGGACGCGGCGGGAGCACTACTGACGCCAAACATTTGGAAGAGCAGAACGAAAGGTTTAAAGATGAGAAAGCCGGCGATTTTCAACACACGGCACGAGAGACCGCGGCAATATGACCGAGTGTTCTAAGGTTGGTTGGTTGGTTTATGGGGTTTAACGTCCCAAAGCGACTAAGGCTATGAGAGACGCCGTAGTGGAGGGCTCCGGAAATTTCGACCACCTGGGGTTCTTTAACGTGCACTGACATCGCACAGTACACAGGCCTCTAGGCATTGGAAAACGGAGGTGAACTGTCTACCCCGATACTCTTTCGAATACGGCTTGAAGCTTTAGTACGCCATATTTTTTTTTCCGGACTACCGTTCTGACGGAATACTTCGGAAGTTTTCAAATGAGCTGGCCTTCATATTCGACCTCAACTTCGCCGCGCTTACCAGTCGATGTTTGCAGAAAGATTTCTTGTAATGGTTCCGCTAAATGATGTGTGTGTTCATGGGCGCGCCGCATGATGACGGCAGTATTAAAAAGAGAATGTTGTATACGAGCACGAAATGGAAAGTAGCTTCATGAATACCGGGTTTCCGCTTTTAGATGCTCTTGCACGGCCTGCATCGACCGTTGGCTTTATAGCCTTTTTTCTCTTTTTTTTTTATCGACATCTGTCGTTAAACTAAAGTGCGTGGGTTGTGTGCCAGCGTTGGGAATACAGAAAGATATTCTAACTGGCCTATAGGGTACGCGATATCACTTTAATGAGTAGCGTGCATCAAAGGGAACCAAATAAATTCTACACTAGAGGGTTCAGCTTGTCGACGCTACGCAGGAGCTATGGGAAGCCGCAGTGGAGGACTGGATTCATTTGGGCCACCTGGGGATATTTAGCTTGCGCTCTCATTATGCAGTATAGGGGAGTTTTTTTTTCATTTCGCCCGGATCGAAATAAGGTCTCCACGGCCGGGATCGGATCCAATATCTTGGGATCACCAGCCGGAAAAGAAAAAATATTAAAAAAAAACAAATATAAGGATAGCGCGAGATTGACTGAAAACTTTTGGACATGATGAATAATTATTTGCTCATTACTATTTGTGTTCTCTGGTATAGTGCGCCAGAGGTCACCTTGTCACTCGTGACGACGCTATATTTGCATCACTGCGTGGCATCACTTGTAGTCGCCAGTCAACGTAGTGGGGTGTCCTGCCAACACCGAAAAACATGGAAACGCATCCTTAACATCACTCGCTGTAAAAAAGACTCCTTCATCTTCCTTAAAGAAGATTCCTTCATCAGTCGAAGGTATCTATTGCCATTTAGTGAACACGGTCGGTAGTGAAGGGTGTTACGGGCACGTCTTAGTGTTGGCATCGTAGTAGGCTTTCTCCTGCCAAAATGTGATGATTAGAATAGAGCGAAAGCTTGCTGACGTTAAAAGGGCGTGCCTGCTCTGCATGAGAGTCTAAAACTAGGAGATGTTTTGGTTGATGTTTTGGTTTATGGGGATTTAACGTTCCAAAGCAACTCGGACTATTAGGGACGCCGTAGGGCAGGGCTCCGGAAATTTCGACCAACTGGGGTTCTTTAACGTGCACTCACATCGCACAGAACATGGACCTCTAGAATTTCGCCTCCATCGAAATTCGAGCGCCGCGACCGGGATCGAACCCGAGGCTTTTGAGTCAGGCAGCCAAGCGCCATAACCACTTCGACACTGCACCGACACTAAGAGAGGTGAGTACGACTTAGTGCCACTTCTATTCGGCAGTAAACTGAAACAGCAAGCTGGATCTTTATGAGTTAACTGAGTAGCTGAGTAGTAGACGCAAATAGGGTGGAAACAGAATAAAACGTCATAAAAGAAATATATAATAGTATATTTTCAGCTGTAATGACTGCACTAGCGCTTCCTCGTAACCACCAAAAGAAATTAATCTCCTGCCCTCTCTGCTTGCATCCCGTGACTCCATTGAAAAGGTAGTGGCCAGCTGCGGTAGTCAGTTCTGGGTCTCCGGCAAGTACCTAAATACTAGCTACACAGGCTAAGTGCTAAATGCGAGAGCTGTGCAGCAGAATGTAACGCAACGCGACGATATCAAGGCCGTCGGTTTCAAGTTCTCTTTCATGGTGTTTCTTCAGCTGCTGTCTTCGCTGTAGAGAAACAATGCACCATAACTATTCTCTTTCGTACGTTCATAACTACTGAATGCACAAAAGTTGGTCAATATCAAAATAAATTATTATGACTTAGAAGGGTATTTTCTGGACAAGCAAATGCCGTGTATACCAGAGGTGATAACACCTAATGCATCTTCTTCAATTAAACATTTGAAGGGTGAGGAAAAGAAATACACCCCGTTCATTTGGAACGTTTTAATGAGTAAATAACAAGGTATTCAAGGACACTCTGCGTCACACTTTTAATAATACAATTTTTTTTATGTGTAGACTAAAAGGCTGGGTAGTAGTGAAAGGCGCATGTACAGGTTGTTAGAGACTTTCATATAAATCGCCGTGAAACGCTGTAACTCTCGGAGAAATGAAAAGGTGTGGACAACGCTTCGCGCTTCTAGGTTCTGTGCTGCGGTCAATTCATTTCAATGAAATAATGATGTGCGCTAAACAGCATTGCTGTTGTAGTCATTCGGCTATTGTAATTATACAACAGAACAGTGTTGCATGTTCGAACAAGCTGTCACAAACGTAGGACTACATTAAAAACAGAAGAACTAAAGTATAGAAAAGAGACTTGTAGCGCAGAAACAACGAACAACCGATGTAAAAATATGGCAGGCCACTGCGGAAGAGGCCTAAACCAAACAAAACAAGAACAACAACAAAGTATTCTCGGCTCGCGCAGCAAAAACAAACGATCACGTTTACCCGAACAATCTTGTTGCCTCTCTAGAAACATCAACGAAGCAGATAAAATATCTTCTGAGCTTGGTTATTGCAATCAGCCGGCATTATTGTTTCTTCCCAAGGGAGGAACTACAGCCCCTGTGGTATGGGAGGGAGGGGGCGTGAATGAGCACAGGGGGCGCGGGGTTTTTTCGGGGGCGCAAGGCTTTCCGAAGGCAGTTTGCCCGTCTCCACCACGATCGTCTCCTCTCCGAGCCCCGTCCCCATATCCGCACGCCACCCTGTGCCGGTTTACTCTGCTTTGCCGACAGGAAGCAATAATCTTGGGAGGTCGGCCCAGCTTTGACCTCGTCTCTGTGGCTGCTGGGCATCGTTACTCCTCATACTTGGCCGGGCGTGCTCCGAGCACCAAAGCCTTCAACATAGGAGCCTCCGCCCAGCCCCTCTCTTGTTTCCCCCTTCAGCAAGCTTGCTTGTATTTGCTTTCCTTCGTTCATGGGTGTGGACCTACGTCAGGGGTGAGGGCTGAACGGGAAAAGGCTTCGATTGCACAAACAGTCTAAGCAAATACCATGTTTATTATATGCGGGAAATTTATTGATGGCCCAGACACAAGTAGACGGCACAAGGAAGCGAACTGTTAAAGAAGGCGCTCCTGTCAACAAGCGAGAGATAATAGAGTTATTCGGCTCACGAAATTACTTGCACAAATAGGTTTGCTATAGGGGAGGTGTTTCAGCTAATGTTATTAAAAAATAGATAGTGGCGAGTGAAGATTTTTCAATAAATCCACCGTTGTGCGCCACGGCAGAGGTCTTTCTGGAAGCATTGTTCGCGCACTGTTCGAAAGTGCAGTTTTTAATATGGGCAGAGACGTTGATCCACCAACAGAATCCCCTGTGCAATCATGTTTTGTGAAAAATATATCGTGATGTTAAAAAAACAACCTATATAATGCAAGAAGAACTAACCGTCAAGTTGAAAGGTTTCCGGCATGCAATGTTGCTTTGCCTGAATATTGCGAGTCACGAAATTTTTCACACCGACTGTGATTCGTGCCGATGCCAGGATTTGAGTTGTGCGTTTAAGCGTTTGCAAATCCCGCACTTCGTTTCTTTGGTTTGTTTTAGAGGGTTAAACGTCCCAATCCGACTGAGGCTATGAGGGACGCCGTAGTGAAGGGCTCCGGAAATTTCGATCACCTGAAGTTTTTTAACGTGCTCTGATATCACACAGTACACAGGCCTCTAGAATTTCGCCCTTATCAAAATTCTACCGCCGCGAACGGAATCGAATACGCGTCTTTCGGGTCAGCAGCCGAGCGCCATAACCACTTAGCCACCACAGCGGCCTCTTCATTTGTACAAATGTCCGAGGAAACGAGTGAAAAGCCGGTGGCAATCTTAGCTGTTTACAACTGAATTAACTTTTCCATTTCTAATTTTATTTCACTTCGTCACCATTTACTTGGACAGAATACAGGCTCTTATATCCACCAAACTTCGAATCGTAAGACACTGCGCTTGCTTTAATGTTCTCTACTAAGCCCTGAAGAAAGTATATGGGCATCAAAGCTCTTTGACAACTACAAAACTAAAACATGTAGTTCGATATATGCGTTCAGATCCGTGACAATGAACGCCCGCAAGCAGTACATTCCCAATTCTTCTTTTCGAATTTACCTTAGAGTTAAGTTTCCTGCATCATGGTGTTGAAGCCTGAGAAAAACGAGCAGCATTGGGTAGGCGCAGCCAGAGCCGCAGGCACGCCGTTGAAAGCAGAATGTGCCCGAAGCAAGCACTCTTTCTGCCCTCGGAGCTTCGCTGTCAGGAATGCCGGCCGACTACGGCGTTTTTCTGCCTCTGGGTCCAGGTAGGCACAGGTTTCATGGAGCGGAAGCGGATTGTATTAGGCAGACCTCCTTTCCTCTCCCTCTGTTCCCTCCCGGCTTCTAGAAGCACGCACTCAGCGTTCGTGTTTCGTTTCCTGAGGCGAGAAAACAGCGCTGTGAAAAAGTCGAAAGAAAATGCAGGATAGGGTTGGGAAGTTACAGCAGAGTGTGTAAAATTTGAGGGACCACGTCATTGACCTCGATTGTTTTGTCTTCTTTCTTATCGCTTTTGCAGTACACCATATTCCTTGCTTTCAAACATTTGGGCAGGTTGCGTGCGAATTATCTTTACCTGAGTACGTGAACTTCTAGATACCTTATAGGCAAGGAAGGGAGCAGTTTTACTTCACGCGTAGTGTAATTTATTAAACACCACTCTTTTGTATTTTTTAATAATTTGCCAGATTTTTCATCCTTCCCAGTGCTATTATTGTGAAATATATGAACCCTCATAAGGCAATCGGCTGCAGCATCGGTACTTATGAACTTGCAGCGCGGAAGCCTGAAGTCGCACTCGATATGCACGATGCGCTAATGCTCAACTCATGACTTACCCGCGTTTCTTTCCTGATTACAGCGAAAGTCAAAGGCTTCAAGCCCGCACCGTTCAAAAAAAGTCACAGGGACCATGAATTCCTTCAAAGATAGATTTAAAAATTGGGTATAAAACCAATCGAAAGAGATTAAAACTTGACTGAGTTTTTGTTTCGAACTAGCGCTGCGTAATTTAGTACTGTTTTCGTTTTTATATTCCCCTGCAAAAACTCTTCTTCAAGCCATCAAATATCACCAAGACATCACTTTCGAAGCGTTTACAGGTTGGGAAAGAGGCAAACTGAACACTGACTTTCGTCATTGTTTGCGCAATCAAACACTGGGCGTTTTGGTCACGCACGCAGGGAAGTCTGCTACTGCGTCGATTAAGTATGAGAAGCAGTGCCTTACAGGCAGAGAGGCTCAGATCTGTCACGAACACAGATTCTTTTTTTTTTTCTCTAAACATCTCGCACGCCCATGCTATCACACGCTTAAGAACGAAACATATAATTGTGCTCAAATAGCGAAGAGAAAATTGTCACTCTATTTCGAGACCTTCTTAGGCAAATCCCATTATCTGATCCTTCCCCTGCCTTTATCGTCTGTGTAAACGATTCCTACCTTCCTTCACCGGGCAAGATGAGCGATCGGCCGTCATTTGAGTGTGCGGCCGCTAGAAGACACACTAAAGCTCAAGTATATCTCCAACCTTCCGCGCCCTCGGTGCACGTGTTCAGGATCAGAGCTGTACCGGATTTCCGAAGCCACCGGGCACAGCGGGCGCTCGCGTCAGTTCACAAGAGGGTGAGGGGAAGTTAGCGTCATCGGTCGCCGTCAAAGCGGCGGACAGTGTTTGCACAGAGCTTACATATCGCGTGATGTGGAAGTGGGCTGGGAAGAGACTAGGAAAGCAACAAGAAGAAGAAAAACATACGCCCGGGGATAAGAGAAAGGAGGTTGACCTATAGCGAACCAGTCACGAAAGAACGCCTAACTGCAGCGAGTAAGAGAATGAACGAGAAAGGGAGTGTAGCAGGAGAAAGAAAATGCGGGTGGGGAAGGTTGTGTACCCGAATCTGCAGCAGCATTAGTTATTCATGAAGCCGGTGAGAACAGTGCCTGTCCTTACTTTATTAAAAGATCGGTGCACCCCACAGCGGAAGCAGCTTGCATGTACGTACATTGTCTCATCAACAGTGTACTTTTTTTTTTTACCCGGCTTGGCGACAGCGCGTTGTAGCGACGCACACAGCACCGATCGCGGTAACCGGCTCTGATCTGAAGGCTCCCCGCCAACGTGCTTACCCACAGGGCAACGTATGGTTTTTGCGTCGCGCAAGTTCTGCAAAAACTCATATTTTTCCTTCATTTCACATGCTGATTTAAGGAAGAATCCCCCCAAAAATTGTGTGTGCCAAGGCAGCGTGTAGTGGGCTACCATTTAAACTGTGCGAGCTCAAGGTTTGGTTTTCCTGAGAAACGCGCACGGGTGCATTAGTGCTTGTAGGAGCAAGAAAATAGCACTTTTCCAGATTTCGCCAAATCAGGAATAGCGCCGCTTCGTAACCGAGTCGAATACGAACGAGAAATTCAGAGAGCCTGAATCGAATACAAATCCAATGCTGACATCAATGAACCAAATTGGGAATATTTTTAATTGTTGTTATTATTCAGGTGCATTTCCTTTTATAAAAATTTAAATATTCGATTCGTTTTCTCATCTTCAATGAGAATACAGGGTCTGTTCTGAAAGTAGTAGGACTGTTTTTTTCCTGGGCGAACAGGCGGACGAGAGGAGATCTGCGCGTGCAGGATCGTTGAAGGGGGATATTGGGAATGCTGGGAAAAATTGGCAGTCGGCTCTCGGCTGTTAAAGAGAGCAGGTCGCTTGTACTGTGAACCCCCGTCGAAACGTCTCGTCACGCATAATCATGAAGCGTTTACTAGATCAGCGGTACGCGATCAAATTTTCTGTAAATCTTAGTAAAACGGGCAAAGAGACTCGGGGCATGATTAAGGAGGCCTACGGTGACGCTGCCATGGGTAGATCAGATGTTTTTTTGAGTGACACAAGCTGTTCCCAGAAGGTAAGAAAAGAGTGGAAGACGACGACCGCTGCGAACGCCCTTCTACCAGCAAAACCAACGAAAATGTGTAGCGAGTGAAACATTTACTGAACAGTGATCGTAGGATGGATATAAGAGTGATTGCTGATGACTTGAGCATTCCTCAAACACAAATTTTTGAGATCGTCACAGAAAACTTAGCCTTGAGGAAAGTGTGCTCGAAGTTGGTGCCGGGAGTGTTGTCAGAGGAGCAGAAGGCCAAACGAAAAGCGATCTGTCAGGATCTTCTTCATCATGTGAATGAGGACCCCGATTTTTTGCCCAGCACAAAGTGGCAACGCTGCCTCAGCCCCCCTACAGCCCCGATTTGACCCCGCCAGACTTTTTTCTAATCCCGAGAATAAAATCTACGCTCAAGGGGAAACATCACGGATCGGTAGAGGCGGTTCAACAGGCCGTGACGAGGGAGCTAAACAGCACTCCGGTCCAGGCGTTCCTGGAGGCGTACGAAAAATGGAAATCTCATTGGCAGCAGCGTGTAGATGCGGAAATGTACTACTTTGAAAAATTTTAATCGTTTGTACTATTCTCATGAATAAATTTTATAAAAAAAAATGAGTCCTACTACTTTCAGAACAGACCCTGAATATGGAATTAACTTGGCGTTAAAGCATAGCGTTGCTTCAAGCTTCATTAACAGTGACATGTTTCGTGAAAAGGAAACAGAGTATTTGCTTCAAAATAAGCACGTTGACAAAAAGGGATGAATACAAATTCATGATCTGGCGGAAATGATAGGGCTACGGAAATTATTTCTGCAATTGTGCAAACGAGATATCCGTGCTGTCATCTGCGGTCAGAAAGATTGGCTTGGATTGCAATACAGCTCACGTAGTATTAAGAGGGAACTGCTTCTTATTATCTTTAACACTACTGATTCTACCAACAGCACAAAGCGCCCGTTATTACTTCCCGTTTTTTAGAAATCATAGGCAAAATACATAGGAAAACCGCTGAACGAACGAAAAATTTCAGAGCATTCTGGCATGATACTCAGTCGAGGTAAGGCGCTTGTTATTTTATATCTTAGGCAATTTCTCAGCTTCGTCTACGTTCTGCGTGTTCCTTTCTGTGTCTGCGTCTTGTTATTTCGGCTGTACCCACCAAGAATCTTAGGCAAGAATGTTTCCCTCTTTACACAGGCTACACCGGATTCAGAAAACGGAACACAAGAAAACCGAATAGGAGAATCGCAGCAGATCAACTAAGAAGCGCCACAGTGCGCCTGTATCGCACTATCTCTATTTCTGTATCTTCGCGGTATCATATTGCTTCATGCCGCGACGAAGGCAAAGATGTCGCCATCTGATTTCCCGCAAATTCCATTCCGCGTAACTCCTCATCACAAACTTTTATTACTCGGAGGGAATTTTTCTCTCGCATATAGGTTACGGTACCGCGAAGAATACTTGTGCTTTTAGCAAATAATATGGAAGGAAATTGCTGCTTGGAGAAGATCAGCTCATTTAGAAGGAGAGGTCTTGCTGCGTCATGATTTTTGATAAAAATGCTCCACATCATGTAACATTTCTAGAATTTCACTACGCGCTGTCGCATTTGTATTTCTTAATGGCCGGCGTGGTTCGAGGAAACTGGACGTTCTGTAAGCTGATAAACCTATATCTTCAGAAACACATTAGTTTAAGGTTATGAAATATGACAAAAAGCACAATAGACAAGGAACGACCGGAGACGGAAAAGACACTACATCTGTACGGTTCCTACTTCTCCTCTTTTCATCCGTCATACGTTAAACTGATTGTAATAGTTCACGGATCACAAATAACTCGCCCAGATTACTGTTTCCGTGATATTGATTTTGTCTACAGTTCGATATCTCCTGTTCTCGGATCATTTTCGGCACTCAGCTAACATGATATGCTCAAAAATGTGATGCAACAGCAGTTTGTGGTTGTGTCAGAAATGTGACACAACCATAGCAGAGTGGTCGACATTCTGTCAACCATTGCGCCGTTATGTGCCAAAGAACTATCGAAAAGCTTCAGAACCACATGAACTATCCACAGTCCGTTGGAAAGACTGCTCTTAAATGCGATGTTCTAAGGTCTCAGAAGCAGCAGCCACCGCCTGTGCATTGAACGTGTGCTTCCCCACACAGGGCTGTGCATAAACTTTTAGCGTACCAGTGCATGGTCTCTATCCATCACGACTACAGCAACCGACGACCATAATCAACACCATTTAGTAGCGCGACCGCTTACAAATCTTCCGAAAAGCTTCGCGACGTGATCTGGTTTAAAGCAGCTACTTTAAACCGGTGCAATATGGCTGCAGCTTGACTGCTTTTAAGCTGGAAGAATGTACAATAAGAACATTCCTATACGTTTATAGCATATACGCTTTGCCTAGGAGCCCTCAAAATAATAGCTAGTGCTGTAAATCACTAGGCCACCAATAAAACCCCCACAAAGGAAACTTCAGCTATAACAAAGCAAACGACGCATCTAATCGACTCGACTTCATCTGTTTTGCCAGGCCTCCCGTCGCAAGAAGGACCACGGCGTCGGTCCCCAAACTAATATCGGGCCTGAGTTGTGCAAGCTATCCATGGCAATCTTTTATACACTGGCGTCAAGGGCCAACAGCATGGCTCGCTGACCGTGGTGCTGGACCCTGGTTACAGAAGCCAGCACCTCTACGTCTCCAGCGTAACACCTCGCGCTGTCGCCAGTAGCGGCTTCCGAGGCAAGACTGATGACTGCAACAGCAATTTATGCCACGCAATCAACCGCGGTACGGGCTAAGACCTTAGTTTTTTATGTATGCTTCCTGCCACGGTGCAATATTCAGGGATAGAAAGTTTCAGGAGTCCTAAAGAGCTTCCGATCAATGCTGGCCTCTATTCTTGAGGCTTTTCCCCTCTCCCTGGCACTCCTAACGCAACTGAAGATCAGAGGCAGGCGCCATGTGGCTGACGCACTGACCTTGATGCTCTGCCGAGCATAGTATAGTTAGGCGGTTTTCTTTTTGTTTAACATTTACATTTTAAACAAGGGTTTCTACTTCGTGATAGGGGGGGTATTGGATATTTGTTCAGAATGCCAATAAAGTTGTGTGAATGTCACGGGGATAAGGAAGAGACTACTATACAGAAGAAGGAGCTTCAGGATTGTTTTAGAATGGCTTTAAATGCTAGGGTGACATAGGTGATGTCAATCTCTACAAATGAAAATCTATGCGGCTTTGGCTGAATTCAGTCAAATCTGTCTCTGGCTAAAGAGAATCAGAAAAGTAATTCATGAAAACCTATTTGCAAGTCTAAAGGTGTCTTAAATGTCTACAGTCAAGAACAGGCACTTCATCAAGTGAGCTATATGCTAACCACCACCGCAATGTTCCCGCAGAAAGTTACCATACTTATGAGTACGCTATAGTGCGGATGGCTTTAGCATAGCTCTCAGAATGACATCGGCAACTCCTAAGGTCGTGCAAATGGGTGAGAATGGTGTTTATGCTGTTCCACAACGCAATTTCTTTCAACTTCTTCCAGACAGCAGGGATAATCTATGGTCTCTTTTGCAGCTTTTGTAATAGATCGCTAGGAATGCTTTCAGCAAGCAAAAGAGAAAAAGCACATTGAGAAGGAAAGAGGCGAAGGGAAGAAACAAGTGGTACATTAAACTGAAAATTTTCCTGGAAATTCTCGTGGAAACCTTATTTGTCATGTTATTTATTAATGCGGCTTATCCTGCTAACTACGTCTCACATCCTCTTCGTTGTTTTCACGCTTTTTTGCTTTCATATTCCCTCCGTATGTGACGACTGACTGGGCCTTAAGGGTACCTGAAGGAATTAAATAAATAGATAAGTACACAAGGGGAACCATGCGGTCTGCTGCAATATTCTTACGAGAGCCCATCCGTAGTGCTTAAAAACCGCATGTTTTGTTACCAAGCTAACAAAAGCTTGGCCAACTCAAAATACAGCCTCGCATAGCGAAAACTTTTGCCCAGAGAAGCAGAGGTCGCTTTGAAAGCGCTGCATTGACATGAACATCCTTGGTTTTTTTGTATTTTATTTCCTGTTTTTTTTCTCATTATTTTAATGCGTCTGC
The DNA here is from genome assembly GCF_055824585.1 of Amblyomma mixtum. NCBI lineage: Eukaryota > Metazoa > Arthropoda > Arachnida > Ixodida > Ixodidae > Amblyomma > Amblyomma mixtum. Next base: position 284,999,440 of record NC_143012.1, on the reverse strand, counting down.
TCCTACATTTGGTGCTGTCCTCTGCAGTTAATTTCGCGCTTGAATTAAGTGTGTTTGTTTGGCCAATTCTCTCGTTTTTCTCTTTTGTCCGGCGATAATCAAAAACAAAGATAACCTTTGAATTGTAATAGCGACAACGACACAAATAAATTACTGAGAGTGATTCCGGTTCCTAGCTTTCTTGAAAATACTCGCTGAAAAAATATTGTGATCTGGTACACATGACTCAAGATTCTAGCAGATACGGTTACGAATTTATAAAGTAATTTTCGGCCGCAAGCTAAAAAAAACCATAATTCGAAGTGTCGAACGTGAATATAGTAAGCCATGAGCAGTAGAGAAAGTGCCATAACGAAAAGAGAGTGATACTATAACTGTATGTATTTTCTTGTGTTGGTTCTAATATTAGGTATCTCGACGCTAAATGTGGGTTTCTATATCTAAATAATCTGCTTTAAAATCCAGGCATCTCCTAGTTAGACTTAAAAGGCGCGTAATACCTTTATGTGACCAGCTTCGTGTCATTTAATCCTACTAATTAACTGAAACAGTGTAAACTGTGTATACCAATTCTTTGCAAATGACAAGCATAAACATCCGCTCACAGACTTCCAATAGCTTCAAGAAGAGTGACTCCTCTATCCCTCGAATCTTTTAGCTCCCGTACGTAGAATTGCAATGGCTTGCTGTGGACCTCCTAGCTACTTGCTCCCAACGCATAAAAGAGGGCGAACGAAGAAGAGAAAAGCCCCCCCCCCCCCCCCCCCCCCCCCCCCTCCAGCACCGGGGAAGTAATTGGCCAGCAGCCCCAATTGGGGATTACGAGTGCTTCTTCGTTCCGCAACTGCTCTGTCGGAGCAAAATACCTCGAACTTGTCCTTCAGAAGGGAAGAGAGGAAGTCGAGGGCGTTCTTTGGCCTCGACTGCACCCTTCCTCGGCCCATCCCTTGCCGGGCTAACCCTCCCTCCTTCTAGCGGCTGCTGATCCTCTTGCCAACAACTCAATGGAGCCGTCTCTTCGATGGGGACGGCGCCGCACTGGACTGGAACGAAAATAAGGAGTTCCCCTGTGATCCTGATGCGCTGGCGCTCAGCTACGCGAGAGTTATCCTCCTTGTCTGCTACATCCTTGGTGCACGCCTCTCCCTGCTTCTCTGGATGTTTGTTACAGTGCTTCCTTACTACGCTTGCAGAGACGCCATCTCAGTTTCTAGATAACCTTCAACAGTGTTAGTGTACTACCGCAGACTTTCCCCACTATTACCATATACGAGCGTGCATACATGTACGCCGAGAAGAACTTCAAAATGCTTTAAATACAAGCAAGCACTCGTAGTGCATCTACTTGGCGCCCTTTCGAGCAGTTGTCTTCACCTGTGTCGTGAAACTTACATTTTTACTTTCCGTAGCTTGCTCTAAATAGACATAAAAAGTCTGTTTTTGAGCGACTAACGAAGACCCATACCTATGGACAAAAATAAACACCCGAACACAAAAGAAGCTCGGATCTCAACCAAGGTATGCAGCGGCTGAGAGCGGTTTGTTCTTATACGCTGCACAGACTTGAAAAACGAATATGGTTGAGCTAGTACAACTTGCGGCACCTGCCGGCTTCCGTCTGTGGCTCTGCAGTGGTTTTCTGGTCTTGAGCAGTTTGCTAATCGCAAGTCCTGGGTTCCACCCGCAGTCGCTATCACAGTGTGTTCGTTGTCGGTTAGTTTTACCTCGTACCGAGAAGTCAGTGAGCTACCGCGAATATCTGCAATCATTGTAGCAACTTGGAGAGCATATTGCGGATTTAGGTTTGGAGTTGGAAGTGCCTTGGAAACAAATGTATTCTCAGTCACCGTGGTCGATGCCGGACAACTGCCGGCGCAGCCCATCTACTGACATATCAGTGTCTTGAGGCATTGGACAACGCGGTCCCTTATCTTCGTTTTTACGTGTTTCCGTATTTTCAAAGGCTGCTTGCTTTAAACAGAAATTGCAGGGCAGAGCACACTGAGGACTGGGAGAACGAGCGCAATCGGGTCTCGGAAAAAGGAGCTTGCTGTGACAACAATTAAGATTTCACGTGTGTGACGTAACGCATAAAACGGCATATCGGAATCGGTTATAAGCGGCTCTGATCGTTAAAAGCAAGGTTAAGAAGTAGGGACTAGTATTTATTTTTCTTATGGACACTATGTTAATCTTCATGACTTTTCGACCCCTCGAAAACTAACCTGAAAGAACAATACATAAGCTCTGATAATTTTTTGTAGACTCATGTCTTTTTTTTTGCGGACACCAGTGTCTTGCGTCATCCATTCCCTTCAGTAGTCAACGCGGCGCAAATCAATGACTATATTTAAAACTTTCAGTTTTCTGAAACCTGCTGAGGCCCGAGAGATTTTGACCGCACATGATGCTCATCAAGGGTCACTTTCCCTCACTGCTGCAAAATGTGGCTTATAAAATACTTCCTGTGCTGACACCTACTTTCGACGTCCGTTGTAATGGGATGCACCACAAAATTTCAATTGCCGCACTGATTTTAGGCGTTCGGCGAAACGCAGCCCGCACTCGAAGCCTTGAAAATTAAAAGTATTTGCCCAAATTTTCCGGGATTATGTTTTGGCAGCTGATAAAAACAGTAAATTATGGGCAGAAAATAATAAACAAAACAACAGAGATTAAGTCTGAAAAATGGCAACGTAGTTTTGTCCTCTTCTGAATATTATTCTTCCTTTATTAACGACTACCGGCTAGCGCAGTTGAGATGCAACACCAGTGAAATACGAGTAAATACACAAAAGAGGAAAACCCAACTGAGAAAAATAAACGCAGGTTTGTTTGTTCATTGCACTTCAGTTATAACGTGTGTCCAGTTTAAATACCTTTACGAATACTGCCAGGGAGGTTTGTGATAGCCTCAGAAATAATCACCGAGCTGTTAACTATTGACGGACCGGAACTGTCAGAGATCGATAAACAGGTGTTACAAGCAGTTGCCCATTATCATAATATGAGGCCATATTAAGTGGTAGCAATCACATATGCAGGAAAAAAGCAAAGCAAAACTATGACAGAGGCAGCTGTTTCGTATACCTTACACCCTGGCCTGGAATTTGCAGAGACTAATACCTGCTCAATTGTCACTGTCGGACGGTGCTACCTTACACCAGCTTGCTGCTCCTTGGGGAGAGGCAGTGTTGCCATAGTGTGACTATTCGTTTTATTTTTCGGTGATTAATATTCTAATCAACGCAGTGCTAACTACCTAAATATAGTCTCGAATAAGATTAAGTAATGACATTAGGCACATGGCTGTTTTAATTCCAAGCAGCAGCGCGTCACACTGGCTATATCACATTTGCAAGCAGTAAGAAAACAACAATCCCAACGTGAACAAGACGTCGTTTTTTTTTTACTTGCGTCCTTTCGCCATTGTGCCGGCCGATATCTGCTCATATGTCACTGTCTCGGGCCGCTCCATTACACGAGGTTATTGCATTCTGCGGGCGGCGAAGCGTACCCCAGCGCCACTCGCATATAAACGCAAAAAATACAGAAATACCTCTGTCGCTTTTGCTTTGAAGGAACACAGAAAAGAAACGAACTAATGTGCTGCAAAAGCGCCTAGATGCTCTGAAAAGGAACGAAGCCAACAGAAAAAAAAAAGCGTAAGTATGGCTGACTGCCTAAAAAGAGAACATTTAGCCCTCCTCGTTGGAGGATGGTTCATTTAGGCATACATCGAGAAAGAACAAAGTCCAAAATGGGAAATATTACTAATGGCCCTTGAAGTCAAGCGTAGAACGCTGCGAGAGAACGTGAGAGGATATGAAATATGGTGTTAGCCCATCATTTTCTCATTAGTAAAGCCTGCTTCCTTCTTCCCCTCCATCTCCTAAGAAAAAACCGCGTGGTGCAGAGTGGGGCAATTTTGTTCTTGGCAGGCATTAAAACGCTCCTGCTCATTAGCGAGAAGGAGCACTTGGCGCCACCCTAAAGAAACGATGGACGGCAGAGCTTCCTAGACCAACGTGACTTTGGGCTTATTCTTGCTAAGACTGCTAGGCTGACTACACGAATGAGTCCTAGTTTGAAGCTGCCAGCAGTTCACAAGTGGGCTTCTACGGCGTCCTCTAGAAGTGATTTTCCTTAGAACAGCCCAGCATTTTATGCAATATTTTGCTGCTTGGTGTGTCTTTTATATTGAAAAGTGCCGCGGGCGCTTGCAGTCAGGACAAGTTCGGTATGCTGTAGTACCACACCGCATGGTGTATGCTGGCTAGTTCCGTTCTTATAACATACGCCAGGTGCTAAACAGATACCACATCTTTTCATGCTCATACAATTTCAGTACCCACTTTTTATTTCAAGGGCTCGTTAAACGTGTGTAGCAAATCCGGTCTTGTTTACCATTTTTTCATAGTGAGAAGATTTTCTTGTCACTTATAGAGATATGAAGATTGCAACTGAATACCGTTCTCACGCAAAATATTGGCTAAAAAAACCTGTGCCAGCTAACCTGTTCATCTTTTCTGTCATTAAAGCTTTTTCTATTTCTCTCGCAAACCTGTTCATTAACTTTTTTTCTGAACAGAACGTTATAACCACGAGATCGTTCCGCGGATGTAAAGAGTTTGAGAGTTAGAGCAATGTACATTACAATAGACACCGCAGAAAACCTCCTAAACAGGTCAGAAAGAGTTCGTTCCTTTGATTACCCCCGTTCTCTCCTCTCACCTGTTGTGCAATTAAAGACAAGCAGGTGAGCTTCACTTGCGTAATCAATTTCTGGGAACTTCATCTTGGGCTGATTAAAGAGAGCATTGGGTCAGCCTTCCTTTCATCATCTTTATTTTTGTAGAATTTCTGTCCTCGAACATAGTTGAATAGCTGTACGATCAAATTCTGATGAAAAATAAGAAAGGAATATCATCCAGAGGGGGGGTTCTTAAAACTTCACCCCTATCCTCCGCGCTCTTCTGTTCATCTTTGTTAAGAATACCCGAGAAAGAGCGCAAGCATGACAGCCACTGGATGCCAGTCAGTTTTTGCCTTTCCAAGAAACAAATAGAAGGCCTTTAACGTAGTTAAACAGAGTAGACTATATTCCATGTATTCCAAACTTCCCGACATATATTCCAAACTTCCGGGCCAGAAAAGAAGGGAGCTGAATAAAACTGACCTAACTTATAGCCCCGAGTAGTATTCGAACCAGCTAGAACGTAAGAGTGGAGCACCAACTACCGATGCTCGGAACACTTGGAAACCGCCATAGACAATTTTTTTATAGCGTTATATATTTAACTTCTCATTCTCAACAACAAAAGCCGAAGGTCGTCGACAAACCACAGCTAATGTGAAACTGAATGTAAGTGCGAACCAGTCATAGAACAAGAAGGAAAGGTTATTTAAACAAAAAAACTCTAAACCTGCTGTCTCAATGGTATCCAGTTGAAAGAAGCTCTTGCCCAGAGGGAACGGCGTAAATAGAGCATTATCGAGCGCTGAATGCTTTACCAGAGGATGGCACACAGGGAGTGATGCTTTCACTATATATCATAGGCAACGTGTATTTCTTAAGTGGCTCCTAAGCTCACATCAACAGTATATCAATACCTTGGTGTTTCTTCAGAAACACAATGATGAAATTTTAAAGGGCACGCAAAAAAAATGCATCGTTATCAAACTTTTTTTTTATCAAACCGCAATAAAGGTGAATAGAAGTCAGCCATATGTGTTCTCCCAAATTAGAGCCCTCACTGGCACGCTAACAAGCTGTACGAATTAGCTGTTTTGTCTTCCTTTAAAAAACTAATCATATGCTGGAAACCCTCCAAGCCGAACGGAAAACAGTGGACCGCTGGAAGACAAGAAAAAAAATGCGCTAAAATGGGAAGTCTAGCCAAACCCAATGGCTGCTGGGCTGTTGCCCTCCTGGCACGATTATCGGTCGTTTGTCGGCTCTGTCACGCCGAGCGCAGAAGAAACAAGTGCGCTACTCCCTTAAACTAGAATAAAAACAAAAACAAAAGACCGTGGAAGGAACCGATGACGAAGCGCCTTGGGAATAGCCGCAGCAGGAGCCATCGCGAGTACGTCGACATTGCGCCATCGCCCTGCTTTCAGGAAGCGGAACACAGCGGAAATGGGAGGAGATGTCGCTGTGAAAGCGCAAGAAGTAGGGTGGACACGCTAAGTGAAATTCGATCAGGTAGCCGTCACTTCTGTATGTTTTGGTGGGCCGATCCGCGCCATTTGTTGCAGTTTCAACGTCTATGAGTGTGCCAGACCCGGGATCACTTGAATAGAATTTACGTATCCTGTTACATTGCTGACGAGGAGGCTTTCAGTGGCACGTCGAAAACCGGTGCCACAAGCAGTAACCAATCTACTCTCACCACCGACGTACTCAGTGGTACCGACCATTCTTCCCTATTTCGTTTCAGCTACCTCACTCGAGTCTCTTTTTCTGTGTCTTTATTCGGCGGAATCTCGCCCGAAGGCGAAGCCTCTTCTGTAAAATGCATTACTATACTTTTCAATGTGAAAAAGACTAAAATCTCAAATTTATCTTCCTAAGGAGAAAGACTCCAGGCACTCGAAAGAGCATACTTGCAAAGTACAAGTCAAGAAAGAACTATAGAGAAAGTGAAGCGCTACAGCGCTGCGAGAATATCGGTCCGTGCGTTAGTCCGCACTGGCGAACGAGAACAGAAACAAACAAGGCATCGTTCAGAACGCTGAAGCGGGCAAGATGCAGCGTACTGAAGACAAGACGACGGCGCTCCTTTCACTTGGATGCAGGCAGTAACGGTTTTTGCCACGCTTGCGGCTTCGGTTCTTTCCAAAGAGGGTTTCAGAAAATATATAGATAGAAAACGAAGCGAGTCCTGGGCCCTGCACTGATGAAGAAAGAAAAAAACAAGAAAAAAAAGAAAGAAATAGGATAAGCATGGCGGCTTGGAATTTGGTGAGGTCGTCGAGCCACTTTTTACGAAAGCCATGGATGATTCTCTGTCCGCATTTCTCAATGTCCTGCTTAAGTACACAAAACCGTGACTCGAAATTTCTGTTGTATTGGTTCTTATTGGTTCTTTAGTAAATTTGCGAATTCTTATAGGAGGCTGTGGCCAATCACTACCCCAGGGTGGCGAAATGCTGTTCTGATGAGTGAGCGCGTTGTCGGCTCTGGAAACCGAGATTAGGCTGCACTCCCGGCCTTGTTATGCAATTCCATCAAGAAGAGCATTTTTTATCCCTGTAGATAATTTGGCGGCACCGAGATTCGAACCATGGTGCTTTGGAACCTGAGGCATATGCTCTGCCTTTTCGTCACTCTGCACCCACCGGAAATGGGTGAGCCCTTTGTCTTGCAGTGGGCGCAGTCAGGCTGATGATGGTGACTTCTCCGATGTTTTTTTTCTTGCTTTATTGTGCTTTAGCAAGAATCGCCCCACTTGACACACTAATCCGTGTAACTCACATACCTGTATAGATTCCGTGTCCCTGGCACTATTAAAATCACGCCGTCATACACCAATATTTCTCGATAGTACATCCTATTTTACCCAATACGTTTATCAGGTGTAAGCGAAGTGAAAAATGTAAACAATTTTAGCTTCCTGAAAACAATGTCTGAAAACGACACATCCCGGCCAGCATCCAAGGCGGTGCCTCCCCCAAACATCCTGGGCCTGCGGCAGTGGGTGTTGGGGCGCGCGCCTTCCCTGTTGTACATTAAATGTTTGTTCTCTCTCTCTCTTTCTCCTTCAGTTGCTTATCTAGATCTCAGAAAAGATACCGGTGTCCCGTAACTTGCGCTTCTATTTATTCAGCGTGTTATACGAAGTGTCATGGGCTTAGAGAAAGTGTTGAAAGTGTTTATTCGTGGTAACTTAACATTCCTTTTATCTATATTTTCGTCAATATATCCTCTATGTTGTGATGTTGATGACCATTTGTATTCCGTGCAACCTGCAAATTATAACCCCTCTCACTCATCATCACCATCATCAAACATATCCGCGCAATCTTCTTAATCTTATCCGCCCGCCTAACTTTCTGTCGCCCCCTGCTATGCTTGCCTTCTCTTGGATTCCACTCCGTTGCCCTTAAGGACCAGCGGTTATCTTGCCCTCGCATTACATGCCCTGCCCAAGCCCATTTCTTCCTCTTGATCTCGGCTAGAATGTCATTAACCCGCGTTTGTTGCCTCGCCCATTCCACCCGCTTCCGATCTGTTAACGTCACACCAATCATTTTTCTTTCCGTAGCTCGCTGCGTTGTTCTTAACTTAAGCTGAACCTTCTTTGTTAGCCTCCACGTTTCTGCCCCATAGGTGAGTACCGGTAGGATACAGCTGTTGTATACTTTTCTCTTCAGGGATATGGGTAAACTGCTATTAATGACCTGAGAGAACCTGCCATATGCGCTCCGCCCCATTCTTATTCTAATTATTTCCCTCTCATAATCTGGATCAGCGATCACTACCTGCCCTAAGTAGACATATTCTCTTACTACTTCCAGCACCTCATTACCAATTGCGAACTGCTGTTCCCTTACTAGGCTGTTGAACATTGCTTTGGTGTTCTGCATGTTAATTTTTAGCCCCACCCTTCTGCTCCGCCTGTCTAATTCAATAATTATGCTTTGCAGTTCATGCCCTGATTGAATTAGCAAGCCAATGTCATCTGCGAATCGCAGAATACTTAGGTATTCTCCATTAACTCTTATCCCCAACTGTTCCCATCTCAGGCCCCTGAATACCTCCAGTAAACAGGCGGTGAATAGCACTGGCGAGATCATGTCTTCCTGCCTGACACCCTTCATTAATGGAATTTCATTGCTGACTTCATGGAGGACTATGGTAGCTGTGCAGTCATTATAGATATCTCCCAATATTTGCACATAACTCTCTTTAACACCCTGATTCCGTAATGCCTGAATGACAGCTGAGGTTTTTACCGTGTCAAATGCGTCTCATAATCAAGGTTATATATAGACGTCGGTTATATTTTGTGCAATTCTCTATCGCCTGATTGATATGGTGCATATCGTCTATTGTCGAGTATTCTTTAGGAAAGCCTGCCTGATTATTTGGTTGATTGAGTCTAAGGTTGTCCTGACACTATTAGCGATTACTTTAGTAAATACTTTGTAGGCAATGGACCGTAAGCTGATCGGTCTGCAATTTTTAAAGACTTTGCCATCTTCTTTCTTATGAATTAAGATAATGTTAGCATTCTTCCAAGCTTCTGGTACGCTCGAAATCAAAAGGCATTGCGTATAAAGAGTCTGTAGTTTTTCTAGCACAACCTCTCCTCCGTCATTCAATTAATCTGCAGTTACCTGATCCTCACCAGCTGCTTTCCCTCTTTCGATTGCTCCCAAGACTTTCTTTACTTCCTCTTTCGTTAATGGCAGGATTTCTCATTGCTGTGCGCTGCTGTCTCTCTCATTAACGTTCTGACTGCATTGGCTACTGTATAGATTCGTGTAAAACTCTTCGGCTATTTGCACTACCGTATCTGTATTGCTAATGACATTATCCTCTTTGTCTCTCAACGCATACATTGGTTTTTACCAGTGGCTAATTTCCTCGTAAACGCTTTTAGGCTATCTAAGCTATTTAGAGCATACAAGGTTCTCTTCATATTAAACTTCCTGATGAAGGCTACCTTGCGCTTATTTATTATGTTTGATGGCTGTGCTAGTTCTATTCTGTCGGCAGAGTTAGACGCCGCCACGCTTTGGCGTTTCATAATTAGATCTTTCATGTCCCGAGATAGCTTGCCGGTATCCTGTCGAACCGTGATACTGCCTACTTCTACGGCACACTCCGTAACAATAGCTGTGAGGTTGTCGTTCATTGTTTCAACATCACGGTTGTCTTCCTCAGTTAAAGAGGAATATCTGCTCTGCAGCGAAATCGTGAATTCTTTTTCTCGCCTTCTTACCTGTAACTCGTTAGCGGGCTTCCGTTTCACTAGCTTCCTCCATTCCCTCTTCAAATTTAGGCTAATACGAGACCTTACCATTATGTTGTCTCTACAACAGACCTTTGCGAGGACCTCCACGTCCTCTGCGATCAGCGCATAGTATTAAGTCTATTTCATTTTGAGTCAGCAGCATCAGGGCTCTTCCACGAAAACTTCCTATTTTCTCATTTGCGCCCTTTCTCGTACATGACCGCCCTTTAGTTTTGTATACGCCTCACTTGTACTCCATTCCTCACTAAGCCCTATGACACCCCTTTTTAGCACCCGCTAATTTCTCGAACAGCACTGCTAGGCTAGAATAATTGGATAAGGTTCCAGTGTCAAACGTTGAAAGGCTCAGTTTCCAATGTTGGTCTGTCCGAAGGCAGCGATTCATAGCACCCTCCGCTGCGTCACAGATCTGACCGCCGCCTTGGTCAGTTGCTCCGCAGCCGTTGCGGACTGAGGGCCAAGCGTTAATTGGTTTGTTCATAGAAGGTTGCTGCCAAGTGCTACACCAGGGTGGATAAATCCTGTACTGGTGAGGGAATGCGTTGTCGGTTTTGGTCATCGAGATCTGTCCGCACCCCAGGTGTGGCTATGCAATTCCATCGACAGGCGCAATTTTTTTTAATCCGGTGGAGAACTGCGCGGCACCGGGATTCGAACCCCCGTCTTCTTGCACGCGAAGTGGATGCTCTACATCTGCGCCATCGCTGCCATACTGCTGCAAACGAGTAAGGCACTATTCGCTATTCAAAGTTAACTTTGAAATGTCTATAAGCACGGCGAAATGGCAAAGAAAAGCTTGCAATTCGCACCAATACATCCAACTATTTTTAGCTAATAAATAAAAGGGAGAATCTGTAGGTTTTTTTCGTCGAAGCAACTAACCAGCACATCGGTGCAATCGCCAGCGTGTCTGCCGTGCTGGGAAGTAGGCTGGCTACCACATGGTACTGTAAACGGTATTGGTACCGAAGATGAACGCCAATGCAGGAATGATAGCGATCTGACACGAACCCTCGTTTTCAGAAGCTTATTGATAGCGTTGCTACTGGCGCCGACATTTGCGCCGCAGATACTAACCAAATGCACCTGTAGGCTTCCCTCTTGCCTCCGTCTCGATTTTGCCACAGAACTATTTTCTGCATTAAAAGAACGACATTGTCTTTACGTGTATCTGCTTCTCCATACATTGGCGTTTTTAGCGCTGTCTGTTTTCGAACTGCGCTTTTCTTCTTTTCTTTCCCGCGACCTGAAAGAGAAAATATTTTGGGGGCTTAACTTGAACAGCTGTTGTTTACTGAAGAAGCTCGCACGCGCATCAACAGGACTGTCAAATCGAAGCACATCCAAGCTGTCTGGAAGCTTACGCTAACGAAAAAGAGAAGCCCTTTCAAGTAGTTTTTCCCCATAGTTCAGTGGTTCCTACTCCTTGCCTCACGTGAGCCATAATTTCAGCGTTTATTGCGATCTGCTTCTTGAACAGTGGACACTGATTGCACGTGCAAAAACACTCCATGCAGGTACGTATAATTTTATAACAGGTAGTCTCAAAAACTATAGTCACACAGTGCATCAGACCGTAACACCATTTGGTGCATGTGACGTTCAGTAAGTTGAAAGGTAGATTGGGTCATATTATGAGAAAAGGTGAGTTATCGTCCGGAAGCGACTCAGGCTATGAAGGACGGCGTAGTTGAGATGACCTGGAAAATTTCGACTGTCTGGTCTTGTTTAACATTCACTGATATCGTGCAGTACACAGGCCTCTAGAATTTTTTCTTCATCGAATTTCGACCATGGCGGCCGAGATCGAACCCGCGTCCTTCGGTTCAGTAGAGGAGTGCTATCTCCACTGAGCCAACGCGGCTGCTAGAAAAAATTTTTGACCTGCAGTGTTTTCCTAAGAAGGTCACAAAATGAAGGGGGCAAAATTCATACAGAAGCTGTGAAAAAATATGCTGTGCAAGGCATGTATCTAGGCATAAAACCGCAACGGAGAAAAATGGCTGTTGTTTGAGGGTTTCCCCGAAAATCAAGAGCCACCATGGTTAAAGAAAATATTTTTTTAGACCACGTCCCGATCGATATTAACATTGATACTTCGATACAGGACATCAAAGAGCATAAAAGCGAATACGAAAATAAGAAAAAAACATTATTTGGCCATGTAGTTGTTTTCCCAGCCTTAAAGGCTCCGGGTGGCGCATTGCCTAAGGAGGGTAGAGAGGGAGTAGCACATAAAATAACCTGTAAATTGACTGGTAAAACGGGAGCAATAGTCAATCAAAAAGCACTCATACTGATCACACTTACGCCCTAGACTAAAAAAATCAGCCCAAGGAAGAGGCTTTCTGCAAACAAATTATAAAAGTATCTTTTATTAGGACACTTTCTAGCAGAAGTAATCCTCTGCAACTGAGTGCGGTGTAAGAAAGTAATCGTAACTTTCAGTTTCTCGTAGAGAAGATATCTTTTCAAGACGTATTAGTAGTTTACTCCTGCTTAGGGACCTCGCTAGTCGTCTTTAGCTTAGACACATTTAGCACTGTGGATTACACAAATGAGCACACTGTGCACTAGAGAACAGATATAAATGAGCATCCCGAGCGCGAATAGCAATATCTTATTTCGAAGGCATCACTGAAAAAAACAAAAACAAAACCTAAACATAAATCCTGCCGCCAATGCGTCTCTCCCCGAATCCCACACCTAAAGATCTAAAGCCTCCCCAATCTCGCGCTAGCAGGTCCGGTGATCTCTCCATTACTCGACGGAGTTCCTCATAGCTGCCGCTTTTTCGGCTCCGTGCAGGATGGCCGTCGAATCCCGGCAGCTCCACCCTTCGCCAAATTTATTACTCCACGTCTTTGAGCAGCTGTTCGGATTACTGCGGGCACGGAAAAAGATATGAAGCCAAAAGTTACTCGTGGGGCAAAAGTAGGCGACATGATTGCCGCGCAGAAAATTAAATCCATTTTTCTCCCGGCATGAAGTGAGTGCCTCTAAAACTCGCCTTGTGTAACTAAAGAAGAAAAGATTGAGAGATTGGAATCGAAGGTTGCTTTATATGTTATATATATCAAAAGTTGGCTCGAAGTAAGTAAGAACAACCGAATTACATTTTCCGAAATGAAGGCGCTGTTCCAAATATACTGGCACTACGAGAAAAAGGTTGAAGGACCCCTAAGAATATAAAGATTACCAGCACAGCATTCGAAAATAACAAACTTTATGAGCAATCGAACGCGTTCTTTTTTTATACAGAGTGCTTCCTTGTTTCTTTCCTGCATCCTTGCCAGACGGTTTTTAGTCTTTCTGAAATTCCCGAGCGCGGTGCTGGAGGTAATTACAACTAACGTGTTCGCTGAAACGACTCAGTTCAAAGAATGAAAAAAACAAAAACAAATTAACAAAACTGCATCGGAGGAAGTTTTCTCTTTGGGGTCGATCATTAATCACGTCGCCGGATCATTGCTATTCTATATTTTCAGTGCATTTCTCGTCAATATTGATATAAGAAAGAGAGATAGAATTTTTATCAGAAAGTAAGCGAACCAGTTACTAAGCGGCCATGAAACATGCTGCAAATTTCAGCTCTAGGTGGCCACACCAAAAGCCACCCTACGACATCACTGATGACTGAGGCGGGGAAGCGTCCAGCTACCAATGAAATTCCCAGCATCTCTGAGAGTGTATCACAGACAGAACACGCGAAGCCGCCCTGGTTCTCTTTGAAATGAAGCTCAGACGCCCGGCTGCTGCTATCGCGGTTCGTCTCTCGTGTCTGGTGGCTTTATAATATAGCATTTCATGATATCCGGTTATTCAGTCTTATCTTCAGTCTCATGCTCTGCACGCTAGGATGCTCGGGCTTACAAAGCTTGCGCTCCGCTTTCGGATCTCCTGCACTCATCCTTTGCGCTCGCGTGCATGACCAATCAGCAGGACTTCATTTTCCGTGTACTGTACTGAGTGTTTTATCTTTTGTGAAACTGTTGTGAGCGATTGAATGACAGTGAGGTCCCGCGCAAAGCAGCTCTTGAGTCAGGAAGCGCACGTCAGGTGTTGCGGTGTGCACTGAGGCCGATATGCGGAGAACTTAACTTTTATTTTCGGACGACGATGAGGTCACACATGGCATTCCATTAACTATAGCTCTAAAAATCAGATATAAAACTTTGTTCGGATTATAGAAATTCAGTAGTTACACACAACAGCCGCCCACTGTGCGTTCGTCTCTCTTTCTTCACTCTGCGTAAAATAGGTCATAAATTGATCTTTCTCTTTCGTTTAAGCTCAAACTTTTCAAGGCCTCCCAAGAAGGTGCATGCGTTCAACTTAGGCAACAATTGTCGCATGAAAATTGCGTTGCAGAAAGTGAGCGATCTTGCGAGAGAATTTTCTCAGCAGAGAAGACAGTTCCGCGATTTTGTTCCTGACATTAATTACTCCTGCAATAAATAAGGTTTTGTTTCTTTACTCAAACCGACTACCAAAGTAGAAAATTTGATCCCGATACATATTCTGCATGCGACGAAGCATGGATTAAGACGGCTAATATTGAGAGTGGTCAAGGCGCTAAGAAGTGATAATTCATGCTCTTTTTTACCAAAAACATGACATCACCGTAATCGATGGTTCTGAGTAGAGCTCAAACATGTAAGACTGAAACCGAGTACGCAAAGAAAAAAAGAATCTCGGACTTTCCTTCTTCACACAAGTGGAACTGGCAGTGATTAGTTAACTGAACTTTGTGCATGCTTTATGTTCTCATTATAAAAAGGAAAAGTCAGAAAAAACAGCACCTCGAAAGCTATGAAGGCTGCTAGCCTACTGACGCAATATGAGAACAAAATGAAACATTGTTAGATTCCGCCAACGAGATGAAGGTTGCTGAGAGTGGGGCCCAGAGCGTGAATCCGAGTTCCCCAGCTGGTAGCTAAGTAAATCTAGATCCAAGAAAGTTCGTGGAATAAGCAACGATATTGAGCAAGCTCACATCGAGGGGCGGTAGTTTATTGTTCCGTTGTGTAAACAAGCTAACAGAGATTATTCGCAGCTCAGTTGATCCGCTTGGCGCCTCTGTGCCTCACGACAGAAGACAAAGCAGTGTCAAGGCTCGCCGCACTGGACGCAGTGTTGCCACCAAGACAAAATAAGCTGCACAGAGGCGGAAACGGATCCCCCCCTTTTGCGTTCTTTCACGCGTTTTGTGCGCGCATCCTGTCTCAGCGGGAACGCAACCTTAAGTAAGACCGATAGGCGGCTCTGCATTTGCCCGGCTGCGGTCCTCGATGTGCGAGTGCCTCCCCGGTGTCCCCAGCCCGCTGCGGTTCGTCCTTATTGTTGAGGCCGTGCCGTTACTTTTCCTTTGCTCCTTCTTCCACCCACCATTGCTGCAGAGCGTCCTACTGCTGCACCCCTTTAGGACGCTGCGTGGACACACGCGTGGAGCCGTCAGCCGGAGCGCCTAATAAGAAAATATTGGTTCGTTCACTCACCGAGATCTCCGTCAGCAGCCGCAGTGGTTGTTGGGTTCTACTGGGCCTTGCTGCCACTGTTCGTTCCAAATAACCAGAGTTGCTCGCCTGTATTTTGCCTTGCTAATGTACATGCCCTTCACATAATGTTTCAACTCGTCAGTCCTGCGAGTGTGAAACACGCCGGACAGACTCGTTTATTTCACCACGATGCTCACTTCTCAATGTCTCAAGGAATTTAAACGCCCTTCGTTTTTTCCACGATTCATATTTTGGATTTCCATCCTTGGTCCGCTGTGTGTGTGTTGTGTGTGTCCTGTGTGTGTGTGCGCTTGTGTGTGTCCCTGTGTCTTTCTTCGTGGTTCGTCCTTTGATTGCGCATCCTTTACCTTCACAACATCATGTACCAACTAGGCCCTACCCAAGTTTTGTTGGTCCGCTCAGTCAGTAATTTACTAAGCAGTGAAATACGTTATTTAACAATTGACCCCAACGTCACAGTAACGCCTTCAATTTTATGCGTTTATTTGCGTAACTTCAGACCCCGGAGAGGTTTACAGGGTGGAGCGATATTATACAAGAAAACTGAAAAGAATAAATTTAATTTCAGTACGAAATCTGCAGCAGAATTTCTTTTGTTTTGATTTTTGGGGTTAACCCTCCAAAGCAACTCAGGCTATGAGGGACGCCATAAAGGAGGGCTCCGAATAATTTCTATCACCTGGAGTTCTTTAACGTGCACTGACATTGCACAGCACTCGGGTCTCAAGCACTTCAATTACATCGAAACGTGACCGCCGCGGCCAAACTCAAACCCGCGTCTTTCAGGTAAGCAGCCAAGCACTATAGCTATTCAGCCATCGCGGCGGCTGAGTATCATTTAAGAGTAGGGGGTTACAAGGGATGTACCATGAGGGCCCTATAGAGAGAACTAGAAGCATGAACAAAGCGAATATCATCGGCTGGTACGGGAGCATGGCAAAAGGAAAAAAAAAACCAGTCACACAAGACGAGGGACAAGAGGAGTGTACACGAGTGCATTTCTCGAGGCAGGGAAAGGAACCACGTTTGCACCACGCAGCACGAGAACCGGTTCACGGCGTGTGTCACACAGGTGGTGTACAAGTTCCCCCCCCCCACATGCGAGAGAGTATACACAGGCCAAACTGGTCGGTGTATTAATGACCGGCTGCGTGAGCATCCCTGGGTCCGATGGTGGTGCAAACTTGCCTCGCCATTGCAATGAATGTGGCTGTTATACTTTGTTGAGCAATGTCACGATTCTTGCTAGAGGCAAGGGAAAACAGGAGCGGGAAGTCTTGGAATCATATCATATCGGTTTGTCAGGCCCTGATTGTATTAGCACAACCTCGGGGCGCTTACTCAAAAAAGAGTTTGCCTGTTTAGGTCGATCACGATAGATGAGATTTCTTGTCTCTTGTCTCTTATGCTCAGTGGTTTGTGATGTTGTTGTTGCGCATGCTCTGCTGGCCTTGCTCGGACTATGTATTTTCTAATAAACTTCAGTTGTTAGTCCAGTCGTTGTGGCGTGTGCACTCCTCTGGTCCCTCGTCTTGTGTCACTGTTTGTTTTTTTTTCCATTTACAATGTACCAACTGGCCCACATTTCAACCCTTCTTTGGAGCATGGCATTTTGCACCACGTCGTGCGTTCCGGGAAATGAAAGGCAGAACTGCCACGAAAAAGGGCGAGCATACAAATGTTTTGTTCTACGTTTTCTTGTTTTTTTTTCGTACAAAAATATCGCTGCATCTATATTGTTTCTGTCTCTTGACACCATTTTACACGTGCTGTGAAGAATTGTATTAATTTATTACTCCAAGCTGCTTGTGTTTCATTCCAGGTGTTTCGAAATTTTTTCCTCAATTAGAATATAGTTTGCCCTCTGATCTCTGTCAGATGAAAGCCCGCCATCCTTCGCTGTCATCGAAACGTTGCTGGCAGCTCCTGCGGGACGAACAGGAATGAATAACTGTAGGCTCTGTGAAGAACTGTAGTCTTTTTTTTTCTTGCAAAAAAGAGCAAGACACCCGCTGACTGAACCAGTTGAAAATTCCCTCTTCCTTAAGTTAGTTGTGTCACGGGCCACATAACCATGCGCTGCGCGCAAAATGCGAGTAATATTATGTGTAAAAAAAAGAGAGAAAACGCGACGCAAAATCTTGCGTAAATTGTGACAGGCTGTTTTTCCGAAAAAAATTCAGTTACAGAAATTAAAAAAAAGCAGACTTAGCTCTAGATGCTGCTGTAGTTTGAGGAAGCACGTTCCAACACGCTGTACTTTCAACATAAGACAACCTGAGCTGAAAATAAAGTGCTTTTAGTAATCTATCTATAAGAATGCAGCTGACACGAGAAATTTAATAGAACACGAGAGAACTAAATAACTTAAGCTTGGTTATAGGAAATGTAGGATGAATGCTGCGTTTATGGTGGTGATGCTTTTTTGTTTGAATTTAGAATTTATAAAGGAAGTTGGACATTTTTTTTTTAAATTGAAACATTGCGACGCCAGATGTAGCGTAGCAGCCCAGAATAATTAATCAGTAGTTCAGCAGCTCTACTAGCTGTCTGCCGTAGAATCTTAAGTGCTCGCAATAAACTAGTTCTGTTGCCAGAAAATGCGGAAATAGATAATTGGCACTGTTGTGACGAAGTTCAGTTTCAAACGCTGATGTTTGCCATAACTATTGCTGTTGACGTTGCTGTTGACGTGCGCCCTTTATGTAAAGCCCTCACCTGAGAACCTTTGAGGTATCTGTAATAAATAAATAAATAAATAAATAAATAAATAAATAAATAAATAAATAAATAAATAAATAAATAAATAAATAAATAAATAAATAAATAAATAAATAAATAAATAAATAAATAAATAAATAAATAAATAAATAAATAAATAAATAAATAAATATGTAAAATGACGAGCTACCCATCCAGTCTGCAGTAATAACACAGATCGTGAATTCTTATTTAGCTTTATCTGCATGCAGCTAAAATAAACACAGTAAATGCTGCCTGAACAATCACTTTCGCCTTTGTAGAAGGTGTTCATTCCCAAATTCTCTTCTCTAACTGCACTTTTAATAAAGGCACAACCTTGGCGAGAACGCTGGAAGAAAGCTAGACGAAATCTGGCTCGAAAACTAATTCACAGCCAGTGGCAAGCCTTCGTGTGCAAATGAAGCGACCGAGAAGCCCCTGCAATTGAGTTACCTGCTTGGCTAAAAGCTTCACTCTTCTTCAACACCAGACGACGACGAAGTAAAGTTCTTTTTTTCCCGGTTTCTTCTAAACGTGAGATGAGCAAGAAATGCGCAGCTGCGAATAGTTTCAAGGAGATTTATGTGGCTTAGAAAATGAGGAACGCGCAGTAACGGCGTTAAGGGTGTGAAAAGAAAGGAATTTTGTGATGTGGGGATTATGCCATGTACATTCTCCCCAAATTTTCCTGTTGCAGCAATTTGCAGCAGAGACAGTTCAGAGCGAAAGTTTCAGCAGCGTAAACAAGCCACACAGAAGTTTGTGGGATATAAAAACTAAGGAAATGCTCAAAAACGTTTGAATATGGTTTCAGCCCAAACAAGCAAAAGCGCGAATTACGAAACTGAAACCGCTAGAAAGGTGCCTGACCGTGTTGAAAATTAGCAACTGAGAACGAAGTATCTCAGAGGCGCCAACAAGTCAGTCAGTATGATGGCAATAAAAATGTCTCGAGAGGCACGAAATTCTAGATGACCGCTAGAGGTCGGCCAGAAGTAGAATCGAAGAAAAGCATTGGAAACTGGAAATGCTTTCCTGAAAGGATTTTCTAATGTCTCTCGGAAACCACCAAACTTCTTGCTGAATTCTCTCCCTTCGTGCTAGGGGAGGGATTGTGCACGTAATACATGCTCCGGGCGGGGAAAATTACAGTGCGGTGGCTAGCATTATCCAGTGAAACAAAAAAAAATTGACTGATTAATTAACCAAATAAAATGTCATGCGACGAAAGAAAACAAACCTTCTAGAAAATTGTCTTTGCCCATGTGATTTTTTTTTCGAAAAATGTTTTCCTTCTAATGGCTCTAGAGCTCAAGCGCACAGCTGCCTGAGACTTTTGTATTTTAGTTGTTTTCATCCCAAAAATGGGTTAGCGCACTCCTGAAACCCTTAGTCATTAGGGACGTCAAGCGACAGGAGCGGAATGTAACGTATATAATGCAGATTTTTTCTCGAGCCAGATTTTTATTCCTTGCAGAGGCTATTTTGCATTTTGCAACTTTTGTTTAATTCCCGGCCTTAATGCGAAAATTGAATTAGAGAGTTAGTACTACACATCAAAGAAAAAACTAGTAGTGGGACCACCGGCGGAAGGAGTTATTATCAAACCTAAAAACACTTCGCACTTGTTTACACACCCATATATTTTCTGTTTAAATCTTACTTAACATGTTAGTAACAAGACATATTAGCGATGATTGCTTCCTGAAGGCTTGCAGAAGTGTAGCAATGAATGTATATTATATCACTGCCGAAACAAGAGCACGAAGATTAATGAGCACATATTTTCTTTTTATCTATAATTTGTTTGTATAATTTTCATCGTATTGGTATTTACAAAAACTTGCGACAGCCCCCCCCCCCCCCCCCCCCTTATCTGTACGATATATAAAAAACCTAGAGCAACGTAAAATATTTCGGTGTGAAACCCTAGAACACGTCAGCCTACAATATAACGTTGATTAGGAAGATGCGAACGGCGTCAAGAATTCCGGTACCAAATGGTTCAAGCGAACAACAAAATAGTACTTGCTCGCTCCGCAACGTGACCAAACACAATAGCCCAGCCTAGAAGAGCCAAGTGAAGTAGCAGTCGCGGGCATCTCTAATTCTCCCGGCCCCTCCCACTCCGTCCCTCGAATTTCAAAAGAAGCTCCATGTTGCACCTCACTCCTTCATTTCTGTCAGCAATTATATGTCTGAAACAACCTGTGTTTTCACTTAGGATGACTCTGTACTGAAGATTTTGCACCGCAGCTTTGACTTTCCAATTTTACACTTGAAAACTATATCGCGTAACACAACGCCTATATACTGAGAGGTTATTGTGTAAGACGTCAATATTGAAAATACATATTCTCTTCGGCGCCTGTTGTAACAGCTGTCACCAAGCCTAATCTTTCAAACGATAGAAGGGTCAAAGCAGTAATAATAAAAAGCCACCGTGGCAGCGCGGTCTCAGAGCGCCGTGGATTATTTGCTGGTATGACGTCGCTGGCCCTTGGGATTTTAAAGTACATGAAACAGTATCATGTATCGAAACCGAAAAATGCTCATACACCATTCTGCGTTGTTTTTGTTGATGGTTAGTTGAAATTTAAAGTTTGTTTTTTTCTTCTGAAAGCCTACAAGATTGCGCATTTCATTAAAAATGCCCACCATAAATTTGGCCCCCCTGTTTGAAAGATGCCCAAACGGTTACAACTTACCACTTCACAATACGTGCACAATACGTGCACAATACGTACACAATACAATCTTTCACAATACGTGCACGGACAGCTATTACGTTAGCTCACTCTGGAGACCAAAATAGCAAGCAATATTCTTCCAGTACTCTTGCACCAACTCAAATGATGTTTGACAGAGAGCAGGATGGTCTACAAAATATAATATTCCGCTAGAAAAAAAAAGCGCAGGCATCCGATGAAAGTTCACTAGAAGCATCGAGTTTTAGATAGTCCTTTTTGGCCTATTAAAGTGATTCCAATTGACGAGAACAGTGCATTATAGCCGCTTCGCTCAAAAAAGTTGATTAAATATTCAGGTTGGGCTAGGTGTTTTGTTTGTGCGTAAGGATACAGGAAGCGGGCAGCGCAATAACAAGCAAGTGAAGGAATAAAAAGCGCAGTCTCTAGTACCATTCGGCTGAAAGAATTCTCGTCTTGTACAGTCATAAGAATGTCGCTGCAGGTTACGGGCAGCTTCCCCTTTTTGCCGATTAGAAAGCAGTTTGAACGTATTCCACGCTTTGATCCCTATTTTTCCCAAAGATTTCTCCAAGTGCTCATGGTACGCCCACCGAACTTTCACACCTTGTGACGAAGATTGACGCTCCTGGTCGAAGTAATTATTTCTTGGTGCCTTAGAATCTCAAGACACACTGATAATATACATTTTGATTGTTCTCAATTTTCCTGGATCACTTCAATACCCTGCAGCCATTCAAAGAGAACACATTCTCTTATCACGGTGTGAAAGGTTTTCTTGGGATCTTTATAGGACTCTTTGAACGAGCGTTTTCTTTTCACTTGCGATATGGGTAAGTTACCACTATTGATGCCAAAATTATTCGCAATGTTTTAGCCGCACATACCTCGCAATATTTTACCGCACACACCTCGCTTTACTTACTGAAAGAAAAATAAAAATTAACACTCCAGCGCAAATAATATACTGAACACGTTGTTATTTGTGGGAGCAATGTTTGTGGAACAAACAAATTGAACTTGCTGGGTGGAAACTGTTTCGAAAATTTTGTAAGCTCAATAAATATTTTGCTGTTTTGCAGGGCATTTGAAAATGAAATTTTCATGCTAAATTCTGCATGTGTAAGCCGAAACAGTCTGACTCTTACGAATTCCACTTCTTACACTTTCTATAAGAATCTTCCTTACTAATAGAAAAAGAAACCTTTAACATGGCCCTAACGGACTAATGCCATACACCTCTTCATTCTGAATTGAGTGAAAAGGCAGCAGTCAAGAGTCCAAAAGACGTTATCGAAGATTTTTTCACATTGAAAAGGTCTCGGTGACACGAAGGCAGAAATATACCATTATAATACTAGCCATTTCTTCCAATGACAAGTCGCTAGAGTAAAAAAAAAAAAAAAGATGCTTCCAAATCATATATATTGGAAGCTGGAATCAAAAGTGAAAACACAGTACAGAAAGCAGTGCCTTACCTGTTATCGCGAGGCCAAGAAGAAGGACGTGAAGAGTGACCACTACTCCGCGTCTTCTTAGTGCTCCCATTTGCCTTAACTTGAACGTCGATCTCCCGGGTATCCAGAAAGGAGATCACTTTAGACTCTAGACACGATAACAGCCACACGAGTTTATGT
This sequence comes from Amblyomma mixtum, assembly GCF_055824585.1. Lineage (NCBI taxonomy): Eukaryota > Metazoa > Arthropoda > Arachnida > Ixodida > Ixodidae > Amblyomma > Amblyomma mixtum. The sequence goes on along the minus strand of NC_143012.1, from coordinate 284,976,848 downwards.
GTCAGCACGAGAATGCCGCAAACACCACACGCTGGCCCGACACAGATAGCAGATTACGTGTTTTCATTGACGGCGTTAGCGGTTCATTTCCTTAATGTGGAGATCACACACACTTGCACCACGTAGTCCAATTGGCGAAATGTGTGACGCAAGTATCTTCCGCTTTTCACTCCGTATGCACGTTTTATTCACCAGTTGCAGCAGGAATAGGTTTCTGTTAGTCTAAAACACATTCGCTGCACATAAAGAAACCGTCACAGCAACCAGCTACACATGGAAGAAAATGAGGCGTCAATCTTGCTCGCACCTTTGCAATCAAAAAACCACAGCAATGCTCACTGCTATGGAGCCGATGCTAACACAACATTCCCCAGCTTCGTCGAGCTTAACATCTCGGGCTTTCGGGCCTTTCGAAAGTACACCGCTGTATGGAATAACGAGTTTGTTAATACCAGAATCGCTGCCAGCTGCACACAACGTGGTAATGCAGCACAATGTTCCTGTCACATAGATGCAACACGAAAGAAGCGATGGGCACGAAGGGTATACTTTCACCCTATTTGAAACTCTGCTAGCAGGCCGGTGAAACGAGCAGCGCTCCGGCACTGTTCAACTCAGCGCGCACGAGGCGAATGGCTTGATTCAGGGCTTTCGTGGTAGCCCTTGCGCGTCGGTGGCCGGAGCGCGTGTGAGCGTTGGAGGCTCGATCGGTGCCCCTCTCCCCGTTCCGCTTTTCCCGCAGCCCGGGCCGTGGCGCGCGCTCCGCAGATTGAGCGGCTGCCGCCATCATCCCCCGGATACCAAGCCTTGCATCGACTCGCCCTGGAGGCGGAGTGCGATTGCAGCGACCCTTGTTCAAAATCGCTTGTTCCGCTCGCGCGCGTTTTTCAGGTGGGGTCGTCCAAATATGTTTGATGTTGTGCTGCACAATGGAGTTAAAGAAAATGGATTGATGCAGATCTGTAAGTTATAAAACGCGAGTACTGTACAGCACAGGTCAAACTCACAACATGGGCTGCACAGCCTTTGTCAAGTATGTATTGCCCATAGGAGCTGCTTATGAACCTAACATTATGTTTCGTTGGGCATCATTTCGTTCTGAATTTCTCGAACAATAGAAGAACTGTGGCCATTATCCCTCCGGATATTAGGACTTCCGAATGCTGAAGAGCACCACATCATAGTTTAAAACCAAACCTCTTGGAGTGCACATTTGCGAAAAGAGAGGTACCGCCTGCGACAAAAGTAACTGTGCTACCATGAACAGGCAAAGAGAGCGGCGGAAACAGCGATGAGAGCCTGGTTATCATTGGAAAAGGTGGTTCATGTTAAAAAGCTCTCGAATAGTTTCACCTGGACACATAAGTGTTTAAACAAATACTTTTAAGATAATAATAAACTGCCTGCATGCTCAGAATTTCTTGTCAATGAAAACCTAGTTACACTGCGTAGATTTGCACACTCTTATAAATTCAGAAGCACTGAGCAAAATTTTTCTTGTGCATGATGTTCGAAAACATTTCAGCTTGAAGTTATGCAAGTCTCTGCCCTCTGACGTTAGCAGCGACGTGAATTATGAGGGTAATGAGAATAGAGGTCATAGGTTCATAAACAGGTCTCACTATTGCCAGTGTTTTGATGGGAACTCGAGCACTGTTTTCCTCACTTTTCCGCGCTGTCGCTGACTGCCTTTTCAGGTGCAGGGTTTCGGGAGGGCATCTCTAGCTCACTAATTTGTTTGTTTCGAGAACACTGCCATACAGACTACACTTATGCTAAATTGGATTGGAAAACGTTTATTTCACTTTATTTATCAAAAAATATTAGAAACGCAAGATTTTAAGAGAAAATATAAGGGCTTTATAAAGACGTAGGGTTGATCCTAGCATTGTTTTGTGTATTTTATTTGTTCCTGTCGGTTTGTCGCGCTTAAATTCCTGCTATAGTCCGCGCTATTTGGCGACTCCTTTCCGCCTTTGTAAGTTTTGCGCAAGAACCTTAGGAAAAAAAAAAAGAACAGTGCTTGTGGTGCATAATGCGTTGCTTTGTGCGGTTTTCTATTTTAGAGTTACGGCTGCAAGGCATGTTTAAAATAGCACATTAGCTGTCCAATGTCTGAATAGCAGATAATAAGCGTTTCTTGCGCTGTGTTCTTAATTTTTCAGTTTGAAAACTGATGTTTCCAAATTGCTCGTAGTTCGCACACTATCATCTGCCCACAAAATTACTGACGACAGAGGCGATTGGCCCTGAAAGTTTTGGGCCGAAATGAAAATCTTGCATACCGGACTACGAACTTTTTCACAAAAAAGATCTTATATGAACTGCTTGTCTCATTACAATAGCGCATTGTTTTCACAACACGTTTTGTAAACAATCAGGGTGAAAAAAATTTGTTTGCAGCTAAGCTTTTTCATAATATTGTTACGGGGTAGTTCCGCTTGGGATTGCAGAGAGCGGACACGGAAAACAGGGCTTTAAAACCACAGGCGTTTACTGCAGGCACCAGCCGACACTGCTCGACCGTCGTCTTCTTCACAAAAACTCAAGAGCTTCTTCTTCTTCCTTCCTTATGCATGCACCGCCTAATGTAACACTACCCCGCCGGCTGAAAAGCACCGTCCCGGTGCGTACTAGCGTCCACACCAGGGTCCGTGTAGTACGGCTTGAGGCGTGCAACATGTACCGTCTCAGTGCGAGGTGTGGAGGTATGGCGTGCGGGATGCAAGGGCACAATTTCGTATGTCACTGGAGTCACTTGTCGTAAAATACGGTAGGGGCCTGTATATCGTGGCAAAAGTTTTTCCGAGAGGCCAACGCGGCGAGCTGGGGTCCAAAGCAGCACGAGAGAGCCGCAAGAATACTCGGTGTTGCGATGACAGGAATCATAGCGACGTTTCTGGGAGTGCTGGGAGGCTGTGAGTCGGTTGCGAGCAACAACGCGGGCAACGTCAGCTCGAGCTATGGCGTCACGGGCATATGAGCTGGCAGTGGCGACTGGAGGGAGCAGGCTGTCGAATGGAAGCAGAGGGTCACGGCCGTATAGAAGATAAAAGGGGGAGTAGCCGGAAGTGTTGTGACGCGACGAATTGTATGCAAATGTCACAAATGGCAGCGTGATGTCCCAGTCGCGGTGGTCATCAGACACGTACATAGACAGCATATCAGTCAATGTCCGGTTAAGGCGTTCGGTAAGCCCGTTCGTCTGTGGATGGTAGGCAGTCGTGAAAGAATGACGAACGTTGCACAACCGTAGGATCTCGTCGACTATACGCGCAAGAAAGCAACGGCCACGGTCGGTGAGCAGTTGGCGGGGAGCTCCATGGACGAGTATAACGTCGTTGAGGAGGAAAGCAGCGACATCGGTTGCACAACTGGTTGGTATTGCTCGTGTGACCGCGTAGCGTGTGGTGTAATCAGTGGCCACCGCAATCCATTTGTTCCCCGATTCGGAGAGCGGAAAAGGCCCTAGAAGGTCCAGACCCACGCGAGAAAAGGGGTCTATGGGGATGTCGATCGGCTGCAGAAGTCCAGCTGGTAAAACTAATGGCTTTTTCCGGCGTTGACAGCGGTCACAAGCAGCCACGTATCGGCGGACTGTGCGGTAGAGGCCTGGCCAAAAAAACCGACGGCGCACACTGTCATATGTGCGAGAGACGCCTAGATGACCCGCTGTCGGAACGTCGTGAAGCTGTTCAAGGACGGCTTTGCGTAGGTGCTGAGGGACGACTAGTAGAAGGTCAGGGCCATCAGGTCGCATATTGTGCCGGTATAAGGTGCCGTCGCGGAGCACAAACAAACGAAGGGCAGGGTCATGGCGATCGGCGCAGAGGCGACTGATAATTTCGCGAAGCTCAGGGTCCTGGCGTTGCTCACGGTAAATGTTGGAAAAGTCAGAAATAGAGAGCACGAAATCGTCATTGTCGCATTCAGGTTGGCTTGGCGGGTCGACTGGATGACGGGACAGGCAATCGGCGTCTCGATGCAACTGGCCAGACTTATAAACTACTGAAAAATTGTACTCCACCTCCGCACCTCCACCAAGATGTTACGGGGTAGTTCCGCTTGGGATTGCAGAGAGCGGACACGGAAAACAGGGCTTTAAAACCACAGGCGTTTACTGCAGGCACCAGCCGACACTGCTCGACCGTCGTCTTCTTCACAAAAACTCAAGAGCTTCTTCTTCTTCCTTCCTTATGCATGCACCGCCTAATGTAACAATATTAATGAAAACAAAGCTGCATTATTCATGATTTGTGATAAAAAAAAAGAAGACGGCAGGTTTCTATGGTATGGCTGGAAGCTCAATTCGTTACAAGAAATCGAGGCGTATTAGGCAAAGAGCGCACACCTGATTTAGTAATTCAATACACGGCTTGACTTGTATCATGAAAGAAGGGCGTGATGGACGTCAGGGTCTCCAGTACACTTGCCGACACTTCTTCACTTGATTCGGCGCAAGTAAACTGTACTCGTATGTGAAGGCTGGATGTCGCTTCATAGAAAAAAACATTGGAAAAGTGTTGCCTTCGTTCTATACTGAGCAGACATTAGTTACCGCATTTTGTCGAATATTTGCCAGATGAACACCAGCTCCCTATTCGCATTTGAAACACTGAATTTTGCTAGTTGGTTTGTGGCATGATTGCTCTTCCCCGCTCAAAACAGTCCGAAGAATAGGCGAAGCTTAGCCACGATATTCGCTAAATAACAGCTGAGGCCACAATATTTCCCACATATCTAAAGACAACAGAGTTTTACAGGAAATTTTATGAATTTGAGTCCCCAGCTAATAAGTTCTTTGCCACTGTCTCGGTGCTTCTTCATAGCAAGAGACCCTCTCCAGCATCCTTTAAAATTTTACAACCTAATCGATTCTGTGGTAGAAAACAAGAAAAGAGTGTCGTCCACTAAACATTCAGACGTAATTCAGTAGTCAAAGCTTTTGTCCCTCCTCAGCTAGGCTGAAACACAGGACGCCAGCGGCAACATAGGCGTGGTATTTCACAACACTAAACTGAATTCCGGCCTGTAGGAGCTATGAATAAAGGGATAAGTTAGCCGTAACCGCGTAACCAGGTAGAGCAGAAGAGAATTTCTTTTACGCAAGAACCTCAACTACCCTGAAATATTATCTCGTGCTGCCAGTCATTAGATACACCATGAAAATGACCCCAGACGCATACCGGTAAGTGTAGGTTTCTATAAAAGCTTAGGCTATAGCGCGAAAGGCAACAGGTAAGATACGATACTTGAATATCATCCCTACGCCTCAGCAGCACAATGTCCGGTCTGCATCCAATCGGAAGAAGCGGGTTCTAGATCAGAACAGGGAGTAAGGCAAATTCTTCCCGAAGGTTTACGCTCAGATGACTGGTCAGGTAACGCTAGCGGTATGAAACAAAACTGTGAAAAGCAGTCCGGCAGAGCCTATTTCATAACCAGCATAGGCGCACAGGGGCGGACGCGGCCAAACGCGTCGCGGGTCGTCTCGGCAGCCCCTCAATATTGGAAGAGAATGGGGCAAGATTGAGGAAGTGGGCAGCCAAGCGCATTGCTCGGAGGGGGGCACGAGCCGCTTTCGCTTGTTGACTTCCTCGCGGCACCCCTAGATATTCGTTTGTTGAAGCTGATCCTCGGGGGACGGCGTGACTATTTCGATCTGTTATGCGCAGCGACGGCTCAGCAGCGTTGATGAAGGTATGATAGGGGATTCTTGTTTGCTTCGGCAAGAAAAACAGCACCAAAACAGGACGTCCCTCTCGAACCGCAAAAGGAAACTTGAGTTAAAGCATTACCGGTAGCTTTGAAAAACAACATTTGTAAACAACCAGGTGTGCAGCTATGGTCGAATTAACGCAGCCGCCGAGTATAGAAACATTTAATGGTAAGCGCGAAGAACGGAATTTCTTTCTAGCCCACAGAAATTATGACCGAACGGCAACTCTGTCGCAGCTGCAGTAAATGCACGCAGTCCCAATTTTCAGTATGAAAACTTCTGCCGATATAAGTCATGACATTGACTGCTTTAGAACAGTGACTTATAGTCTGGCAAGGATCACCTTTAATACTTGCATAAAAGAAAAAGCCCGCCAATCAAATCCAAAAGTTTTCCTTTTCAGGATACATGGGCAGAGAAAAGTCATAAAAGAAATATAGAAAACTGCACCATCCTTGCATGCTATTACAAGTCTAGAAGACATTCCCTAGCCTAATTTTTTTTTGTATGGTGAGACACAGCTTTAATCGACCCCTACTGGAAAATTGATGAAAAGCTATTTTTTGGCAGCGAGTAGGTGCACATAGATCTTGTCAAAGGTTTTACCGAAAATAGACGCAAAACACCAGAAGAACCACGCGTGCGAGCGCGCTCTCTCTCTCACAAACACACACACACGCACAGGCAAACACGCACGCACGCACGCGCGCGCACACACGCACACGCACACACGCACACACACACAACACACGCACACGCACACGCACACGCATACACACACACACACACACGCACACACACACGCATACACACACACACGCACGCACACACACACACACGCGCGCACACGCACACACACACACACGCACGCACGCACGCACACACAACACACACGCGCGCGCGCAGACACGCACACACATACTCATACACACACGCGCGCACGCACGCGCGCGCACGCGCACACACACACACACACACACACACGTACGCGCACGCGCATGCGCACACGCACACGCACACACACGCACACTCGCACGGACGCACACATGCACACGCACACGTACGCGCACACGCAGACGCACACTCACACGCACGCACGCACACGCACGCACGCATGGACACACGCATACATACACACACGTACGCACACGCGCGCACGCGCGCTAGTGCGTGTGTCGTGCCGGTGCTTGTTGTCTGTGCTGAAATGTTTTATAAGATTTCGATGAGGAAACTGTCATAGGATGATAATGCTCAGAAAATCATTTTTGTATTATATGTCAAATGTTCGCATAAACACGGCTTCGTGCCGAATTACTTTGCCATGTGTCTTCCTATCACGCGTGTGAACAATGTACGCTTGAAGCTCTGGCAAGACAGTACAAAGTGGCTTTCGCTTTTGTGTCGATGCAGATCCTACAAAGTACGATGACAGCACAAGGCTCGGTTATCGCAACCCCGCTACCCACAGTGAAGCACGCTGATTTCCCTGCATGACAAGTTATTCGAGGTTTTCCTTACACATTCCTCGCCCTTTCTGATAATTTGGAATGCATCAGAAATCTCATGTGCGCTGCACATCATGTACAAACAGCACTGTAGTCTCAACAAAACACGGATAACAATTACACGCGAGGCACTGTTGTGCTAGATTTCTATTTTCTTTGCGCCTGACGGAATCGGCATGTCCTGCGAGGCGAGCCATTGATACAGATCCCGGTCTGTCTGATGTATATACACCCGCAAGAAAAAGGGGTAAGATGCACCACGCCCTTCTTATAGGCAGCATATTTGTTCCCTTGGTTAATATTGCATAGCTTCTCCGGAAAGACATCCGGACTCCCCTCAGAATTCTGTTCCGATCCAAAAGAAAGGAAGTTGGCGGTTATGCCGTGCATTAACGCCCTGTCTCACCGGCTTAAAAGAGCAGGCGTGCGATACGGAGCAAGCTTGCTTTTTTCTGCGCCCAATAAATTGAGAAAATCAGGGGCTGCAGTACGGAGGAAACGCGAGGGGAAGAATAGTAAGAAGCTATGCAATATTAAGCATGGGAACAAACAAGTTGCCTGTGAGAAGGGCGTTGTGTATCTTATCCCTTTGTGTTGCGGGCGTAGATACATCGGCCAAACCTTGCGGTGATTTAATGTTCGCCGCATAGAACATGCATATTCCTCCATCAGAAAATAAAATTCACAAGTAGTGCAACGCTGCCTCGCGTGTTGCGCGGCAGTATTTTCATTGCCAGTTTCATGTGTAAAGGGACATGGAATAAAGGATGGGACAAGGTAATTTTTCGTAGTTTTCATTGATTATTTTGGTGGCATGATCGAAAAAATGTGCCTGATTGCATTATTTGGGATTTGCTTAATTCCGTAATAATAAAGTAACTCATTGTGCATGCCACAAATTGGGTGGGTTGACTGTTCGATCAAAGTGGCCGGTACTACCAATTATGTGGTCTTCCTGTGTGATATTTCATGCTGTCGGTGACCTCGAGACCTCTAGAAGGAAGCCTTTAACAGTTGACGCGATAAAATATATGCATAGTATTCTCCTATGGCAGGACTGATTATTCCATAGGATTGTTTTCGAAAGAGGCAACTTTTTTATACTTCGTAAGCAATTTGCCATGGCCTGATTGTAGGATGATTTGGTCATTAGATTAATCAGGTGGTAAACCGCACACCTGTTCTCAAGTCTCGAATTCATTCCTTGACACAAAGAGGCATATTCAATATGCATGTGATTCGGGCGTCTTGGCTATTATGTCAGCTTGCTGCTGCTTCATGAAAAGAGATTGCGCTTCTTTTACTTGAACTTATTTTTCTGTGTTGCTACTGAACACAGAAAGTCTCATAGCAGATCCATGACTGTCACCCCTGCACACATTTTATTTTTTCGCCAGGCATTGCAACTGATAGAACTCCACTCGGACTCAATTTTATACTCCCTCGACAGCCCCCCTTTTTGGCTCAGCACAATTTGTGAAGCCTCTTTTTTCGCTGGTTTCCTTTCAAGCCACCGGTGGATGCGCCATGTCTATAGGCGTTTTCTTTGTGCGGGCATGTGCTGTTATCATAATGCGCGATAACCTCTATATCACCTCTCATCCCTTAGCGAAAAAGTGGATGTGTTTAAAATGCATTTCAAACATATTGTATTGATTTCATATTTATTTCGCATTTTTTTGTCCCTATGCTTAAACTGCAATACGAATGCTTTCTAAGTATGCTACGAATAATATATTGAACGTTCTTTAAAATACGTGAAAAGTACATTTTCGCCCACATAGCATATTTGTAATGCATTAAGAAAATACTAAAATACCCATTGAATAGATTAGATTACATTAGAAGTACACTAAAAATATACGTTTAATACATCAAAAATACATTCACTTCGCTGGCTTAAAAAATGAGGACTTCACTGAATGATACGGGTGAATGCTTCAACTTAAGAACAAATTGTACAAGCGGAATTATCATCAATCACAATGTACAGTACATGAGATTATAAGGTAACGTGACGGCATTGGAACGGCAGACACCTACACAGCAAATCATGGCGGAAGGGCCGCAGCAATCACTAAACGCTCCGGCAAGCGCCATACTTGACTTGTCTTATATATACCCCCCGAGAGCGACGCACAATCTTGCCCGGCGAGGCGTTTATTTCCGCAAAGACTGTGGGCCCAAATATTATCCGAGAAGTGCCTTATTGGCCGCGTTCGAATTGGAAGGCGATCTAGAACAGAATTGCTAGTCGAAACTTGCGTCAGAAATAGGTCAGGAGTTGAACTGTCAACCAACAGATACACGGGCGTCTATGGGAGCCGGTCGGCTTTGCCGGTCGTGGACTTTTTCGCTGGCATATTCGGGCCCGGAAATACCCAAGGCGCCTTTGCCGGTATCATGCTATCACGTTCTCCGCACGTAGTGTAAATAAGTGGTGATTACCTTCCTGCTAAAAGTTACCATAAACGAAAGGACTTCAGAACAGAAAAGTCTTGGGCAAGTTGGTCATCCACTGCAAAAGAGTAATCATAGCGCGGGAACAACAAGGCGTTCTCGTCCGGTCTCGTGTTTGTCCTGCGTTGTTCCCGCGCTATGATTACTGTGTTGCAACGAAAGGACGACAGGAAAGGAAGTGTTTTCACTGTCCCCTGAAATGTCATTTCGAGCGCTAGATTTTTCCACGGTAGCTTGAAGTGTGATGCAGATATGTTTACGCTGACTGCCCATTTGTCGGAATCGAAGTATACTTGGGCGGATTAATTGCGTATTTACGAAAGTACACTTTAGAAACATTGCCAACACCAAAATGCGATTTCCCTAAACTCGATTTCGAGCATTAGGTTGTTCAAAAGCATCTCGAAGTGTGCTGCAAATATGCTAAGGCGGACTGCGAATTTGCTAGAATTTAAGTATTCTTTGGACGAATTAATTACGTATTTACGGAAGCACACTCCAAACACGTTGACAACACGCAAATGCCTTTTCCCGAAACGCGATTTCGAGCACTAGACTGTTCAACGTCAGCTTGAAGTGTGCTGCAGATACGTTTAAAAGGACTGCCCGTTTGTTCGAATTGAAGTATACTTCGTATGAATTAATTTCATATTTACGAAAGTACACTTCTAATACCTTAACAAGATGCTAAAACTGCATACATATACGTTTACAAGGACTGCCCGTTTTTTAGAATTGAAGTATAATTTGGATGAATTAATTTCATATTTCCGAAAATACACTTTTAATAGAGTGACAAGATGCTAAAACTGCATACATGTATTTCGACGTATTTGAAAAGTGCTCGAAGTATGCTTTAAGTGAGGTATTTTTGACATATTTTAAGAATATTTTTCGAATACCAAGCATGAAATTTCAGGAACGTATTTTCTACATATTTTAGTGCATTCATGAATACAAAATATGTTTAAAATACAATTTAAATAGCCTACCGTATATTCCAAACGTATTAGTTTTTGCTAAGGGATATTACACAATCTCCTGTATATAACTATATCACCTCTAATGCAGAAATGTTTTACCTGAAAAGTTTTAACCAATGCACAAATAAGTGTAATGAGGCAGACATACACAGAATGTACATCTTTTGTTCTTCGACGTTTAAAGGAGTGTGACCAGTAATGCCGATATTAATAATATTCGTTTTGACAGTCCCTTGTTATTTTCTTATATTGCCTGTTATTTATTGCATTGCGCATTCATGATTTTGGAACCACGGCCACATGCAGCGTTTACAAAAATTAGAGAATATTCTAATCGAATAAAAGTATTCCGCATTCGTATTACTACTGGGGCGTAGCTGCGCTTGGAATTACAAAAATATGTGCAGTCATATTTGGCAGTCAACTTTCCTCTTCTGCTGAGAACTTACCGTGATATTGATACTTTAGTTTGACGAACGAGTAAAGAAAGTTTGGACGCAGAAATGACGAACACGAGAAACAAAAACTGAAGGCAGTAGAATTCAGCAAGAAAAAAAAAACTTGTTAGAGCCAAAGAAAAAAAGTTTTCTTTGAATGTTTGAAAGGAAAACTTATCGCAAAAATAAGAGAAAGAGAACGCTAGAAGAAAGGTCGCAAAATTTGTAACTGAAGAGCTTTTATTTCTGTGTTTTCTTTTTTTCTCCCATGGGCATTTCGCCATTGAAGCAGGCTTAAAAAATGGGATTCATGCAAAAATAGTTCCGGAAACGGAAATTGCGTTTTTTTTTCCACCAGCGGTGTTTCTAGGGACATCTACGGAAGTGCGTACGCTGAGCTGCCAGTGCTTCCGGTTCTAGAACTTCGACGCCAAGCAGCGGCTATGAAAGCTATCACGTTTCCGCGCCGAGGAAACTACATTGGCCGTTATGAGCTCGCAAGCGTGACTGTCAACGTCTTCCTAATTTTGTTCTTCTTTCTTCCACATCACAGCCTCGCTTTTGTTTCCGCTCTTCCTTCTGCGTAAAACGAAGAAAAAAAAAACAGATACGCACGCATGCCACAGATGAACAAAAGGAAAAAAAAACTTAATAGCTAAGCTTGAGCTCATAACACATCCTTGACAACTTTTGTACTTCCAAACAGAACAAAAAAATTTAAACGCCTCCTGAAAGCAGAGTACTGTCTCGCAGGAAGTAAGATACTTGCTCAGGAAAAACACTCTGTGAACGGACAGTTTTTTTTCTTTTTCATACCGCCTCCAACCAGGTGCTAATGCAGAGGCTTCAGATCTTAATAGCGAAGAAACTATTACCGCTTGTATTAAACAATATTTAAATTTAAGAGAATAGGTAGAAGTAATAAATGGCGCTAGCTCACTTTCTATTTCTGTTACATGTGGCATTTGGCCTTTCCTTTTTCTTGTTTTTATTAATACCATCTCAGTTGGAATAAAGTTTAAAATGCGACTGAGCACAGATCATTGCGTTTATATTTTGTTTTAGCAGATCAGACGGGTTCCACCCAACTAAAGGCTGATAGCAAGGTAAAGAAAAGTGGTAACGGGAAATTCTTTGTTTTTTTAACAGCAAAGTAGTATATTGACGTTTCTTTTACAAGTACACTCAACCAACTTTCGAACCAGTTCATCTTGGATATTTGATTTACATGAAGTGAGTCATATTATCACGCCAACATTTCTGGGCAAAAGCATTTTTGAGTGGGAAACCTTTTATGACACAATTTTTTCGTGTAATATAAAATTTCACTGTAACGATCACTATATCCGCTGATCACCCGACGGCTGTTTTGAATTTTTTTTAATTAACATTTTTTCTATCGTCGAAAGCCTTCCCCATTGGTTTTTACGTATCTTAAGTGTTCGACGCTACCAACGAAAACACTTTAAAAGAAAAATTTTCCTACATATCACAAGAATGAACGATTGCCTTCAACATTTCCTTAAAGGTATCTTACACTTTCCTAATTTTAAATTTTTTTTGTGAAATTGTTGGACATAGTATTTCTGGGTATAATATTTTTTTTCTGAGTTAAAATGTAGGCTTGCCACATACATACTATGGTTACTAATATGGAAAGGCACTGAATATGTTAGGACAGAATTTAAACAATGTGTCCATAGAAGCAAAACAGGCGGCATATGACGCGCTTGTGACGCCGATAGTGATTTTTGAGTATGCTTTCCCTGTGGTTGTTCTATTCTATCGTGTGCATGCTGATGTAATTTAGCATATACGATTAATTCTGCCCTATTCGTTATGGGAAGTTCGACAGATTCAAATAGCAGAAAAAAAACATTGCTTGTATCCTTTAAATGAATGTCGAAAAATAAAAAAAATAAATTGTTCTTTCGCATCTACTGCAATGAACAGGAAGTAGCACCTGAGACTACTTTTAGTAGTCCCAGTACGCTTCTTCTCGAGACGGTCACAAATTCAAGGTTCGTTCATACTATTACCGCACATATTTGTTTAAGCACCTCTTTTTTCCCTTACCATTAGCGACTGGAAAGTATTACCAGAAGATTTGGTTTGACGCAACACTGTTCAACTCTTTTAGAAACTTGTGAGCCCTGTGCTAAATGCCCCAGCGCTGTGGCAGGTTTTGTAACAATAAAGAAACAGAAATAAATAAACATTACAGAGAATAATGCTATTCTTTGCAGAACTCTTTTATGCTGAAACTACTCTCGAAGAGCATTAAAGTACTTCATGTGGCCATTTTGAATTAATGGGTGGACTGAGATGCAGAGACATCAAAGAACAGAAAATTGACAACTTCCATTTCTAATTCGATTGCGCTGAACTGAATAGAAATACGCGTTTTATTATCTGCAAAGCGACCACTGCATGCCTCCGGCAGAAGCACAGAACCCGTCATCGTAACCACATGCCTGTTGCATACGTCTTTGAATCGATATGCAGCGTGCCGCGTACCTCACGTTTACAACTAGCGCACGCTGAACCTTTAGTGACCTACTGGACGTCCGTTGTAATGATTGGAAATCGGATTGATACTTGGAGAACAAGTTTACAAAATGAGATATTTACTCAGTTTAGACTGTACACAAAATATTTCGTAGAGCCGAAGTTCATATAGAAATTTTGCCCATTGAAGACTTTTCACTTGGCTGCTCTCTCCAATTACAGCAAGCATATCGGTCGGTTAAGATTAGAAGGCTACGTATAGTGTAGATGAAAAAGTAGAATCAAGAAGCATTCTCCTATCAACTCGTTCACAGAAAAGGAGGCGGGCTAATAGTTTTCACGCGTAACACTGTAGCTGCGCTTTAAAAAAAGCCACATGGACCAAGGCGCTAATTAGTTGCCACTGGCATTGGTTGAAAAGCCTTTCCGTAGGAAAACAATAGCAAGCATGTAAAAAAAATATTTTGAATCAGACTACGCGTGAACAGCATATCAAGAGAAAGATGCTCTGCGCGCAAATCAACCGCCACAATTTAATACACAGGAAGCTCTCCTTCAGAAAGCGTAAAACACAGTGCACTACTATTGAAAAGTTCAGGACTTAAAGCTATTCTTAGGAATGGTGAATGCCTGGCTGTGGCGCCCTTTGCTCCTTTCGAAAGGGGGAGAAATTCGCGGTCGAACTTGCGATGCAATACACACCAATACAGACATGCAACACATAATATAAAACATAGCGAACACAGTGCACAGTCAGGGCAAGAACGTTTTCGGGATGCGTATTCGCAGAATATGTTCATTTCTTTGTAGTGTCGCTAGCCAGCCCGATGGTATTCTTCCAATAGAGAAAGAACTCATGTCGTCTGACGTTTCTAGTATTTCATTGGCCTGCTTTAGCTAACCACGCCTTTTTCTGCCCATACGCGTGCTGCAAACTATTCTCCGTCACTGTACGTGCCAAACATGGTAAGAGTAAATAAAAAATAAATACTAAGCACTAATGATCACAGTATGTTTTAAATAAAGAAATGATTTGCAAAGATATATGTAGGTTTCAATGGGATCTCAATCAGATTCGCTTCTAAGCGGGACGGAAAAAATTAGGGTGATATGTAGGCGACAAGTGAATACTTAGGGACGTAAGAAACAGGTTGTAATCGCAGTTACATAGAATATTACGCAAAATTTGCCGACAAAACGGCTACAGTCATGAGTCGGCAAAGGAGTACATAAAGACAGCTACGAGACAAAAGCGGAGAGAGTCAGGTAGAGAATTTTTACACCATCTAGTGGTACTCATAAATACCACTCACCTGCCAAAAATATTTGAGTTGTGATTGTTTATTTTTCGTAATGGATGAGTTAGCCATGAATGACACTGTTTTTCAAAAATGAAAGGCCATTTCTGAAGGGCGATCATGTTCTTTTTCATGGCTGTCGTGAGTTTGCTCCTTCAATCATGCCGTCTTTTCTCCGCCCTAATTTTTGCGCCTTTTTTATTCAAAGATTTCTTACCATCTGGTTCGTAGTCTTTACTACTCAACTCCAAATCTAGCCAGCAATTTATTTCAGAGTCCAAGTTTTGTTCATGCCGATATTATGCGAGTTCAAGGCAAAAACCACATGCTATAAAGCTGCAAGCTCCTTGGACATTGAAGACTACGGTGCTAAGGCAAGTAAATAATCGCAAATGATCATATGTTGCCTCTGCTTCGCCCGACACGTTCAGTGCTGTTTTGCCCTATTCCCGGCGCAAGCTCAAAATGGCGCGCATAGTTACGCGATAAAAAAAAATAAGTAAAAAAGACGCTATATCGAACTTTCACACGCATCTAGAAAGCAAAAAGCAGCAAGAACGTCAGTGCAGCGCCCAGATATCCGTTCGTGCGCGCACGTCGTTGGAATTCAGAGCGCAGAGCCCCCGAAGCGCGCGACAGTGCGCGCCTCTCCGACCGTGTGAGCGCGTTGGGGTCAGTGCGAGCGAACTGCGCTGGACACGCCAGATTGGAAACGCGCATCGATCGGTTCGAGGAGAACGAAGCCTGCGGCGGCCGCTTCCAGTGTTGGGCGAGATTGGTTCGCGTATATAGCGAACGGCACGCGTTTGGCGCGGCTGGCACGGGAGAGGAAAAGTTCACGCGCTAACGCCCGGTGTTCGGATTTTCTCTCCCGGTCGCCGAGCGTTCCGCGCGGGCCGGCGAAGTAGGGAGCGCGTGCGCAAGCGTTTCCTCAGCGCGGTCGCCGCAGCGGAAGCACCATTGGCAATACCAATGCGCGCACTTTTTCCGCCGTGGTGAAATGGAAGAAGTCGTGCCCGAAATGCTTTAGACGAGACATCCAGTCCGAAAGAAAAAAAAACGTTTTTCTGATGACCCCAGCAGCCATCGAAGGAAAACACTCAGGCGCTCAAGTTTGCTCTCCATCAGCTTTACTCGCCCACTTATTTGTGCGCGAACATCGAGTCTCGTGTTTTGTTGTTTTTTGTTACTTCTGGCGCACATCAAGCCTCCGGCGTATGAAATATCTGTTTTATAGCGGTATTAGGCAACTGAATGGCTTCCCCTTCGTTCGCCTTACGTACATTCGACCACGGGAACCAAGGGCAAACACAAGGGCAACACTATTCCTCCTCGCGATTATAAAAAATAGCCATTAAATTGTATCGAAAGTTGTGCTAGTTAGTGCTTAACATTGCACAGTAACGCGCTATAAATGTCGACACAGGACGACTGCTGCAGTGTTCAGGATACTTTCAGCAGTCATCGTAAGACTTCGTTTTTATTGTGGTGCCGTTATTTAATTAGTGCTAAATCCCAGACTATCGTTCTCAACTTCGAAAAATTCTGAAGCATATGGATAAATTTGTGCGCATAGCTTTTATGATGCAGACAGCGCCATGGTGTTTCTGTACAAAAGCACAAGCAAGTCTAATCGTACGCTCGAGCATGGAGCACTTTGAGTACTTAGGCCTCGGAAATAAAAAGGAAAAGTCTGTAAGAATCCTGTTTGACGTCGCAGCATATTCACTTACTCCGAGGATAGGCATCACGAGAGAAGGCCGAGTTTTACTGTGACAAATTGCGAAGAACGCAAGTCCAGAAAGAACGGCCATATTTCTGTGTTGAAAATTCAACCATTGATTGGTTTTTCAAAAGTGCCTCTGTAACACCGCCGTTACAACATAAAGCAGCTTGCAGCACCATTGCGGCTGGAGGCACTCTGATATTGTTCGGGTGTGTAAAGTAATGAGAAGGCTCATCCTTTGCATTCATGGACTTCAATTTTAGCGAGAGGAAGCTTGGAACAATATATTTGTAAGGCACTGACTAGTACGCAGCAAAAGGAACAATTGTCATGACCTCAAACCACTAGGCCACCGCTGCGGTTAAAGCAAGAAAGAACTCCGCCAGGTGTGCACGGCAAAGTAAAAAAGTGGTGACTCTGAAGCCGAGTGAGCCTGCTTATTGTTTTTTTGAGAAATGTGAGGGAATAAACAATTTGTGACACTGCACGCAAAGTTAGTCGTTTGAAAAGCCTATAAGGTGACAGGCTACAAAATATTTCAGGCTCAGGGTGGCAGTGGAGGCAACGGTGTCGTTGAATGTTTCGGCACATCAAGCGTAAGTTTTTAAACATTCGCTACTCTTCAGCATGAGAGAAGCAGTATATTGTGAACTTTAATGATTCATTCGTGCGTTCCAGTAACGTGCTTTTAGAAGAGTATTTTGCTTTTGGCCGATATGCGAAGGACTTTTTGACAAGTATTTTGAAGTTTGTAGATATGTCTCTATGCACTGAAAACCATACAGACCTGTAATCTGGATCCGAATACGAGCGGGTAGCGCCGATACGGGGGGGGACCATTAAGTTCTGAAAAGTCATTTGAGTGCCTGCAAATCGATGTTATGAAAAGGAAAGTTCGGCGTGATTACTGCAAAAAGAGTGTGCCAGTACTCCGACTCCAACATAAATTTCAACATATTCGAAAATTTTGAAATTATGTCTTTTCAAAGGTACCATCAACTATGATCCTGGAAGAGCAAGAAATGTTACACTTTCCATTTGGCAAGACCATCAACAAGACTAACGTAGCGTCTACAAGTATCGTAGAGGCAAGGGTGGAAAGTATCATAACGGTCGGAGCGTTGTCTGATCCCGGGCTTTGAAAAAGGCGGCATTCGGGACACGTCCTAATGGCCGCTTCCCCGCATTCCATACGGTAGCGTCCGCTCGAAGCGCTCGCAACGGCCGATCTTGTTTGTTGTCGTTCGCGTCGGGTTGTCCTCTCCAGCTAGAAGCTTCGTCTTATCAACGTGACATTTCTGCCGAAGTCGGCAGCCTGCGATGCTCTTAAGGATCAAAGGCGAATCGTCGCAAGCGCGAAAGAAAAATACAAATGAAATTCACGATAGGAGCAGAGGTAGAATGATGAAGCTGTTTCTTTGGAGAGAGGCGGTTGCGTGAAAAAATAGTTCGCGTGCCGGCGAGGAAGATGCGCGTAGAGCGCTCAGTGGGCGAAGCAAAAATAAAAAGACCCACTTCCGCCACTGCTGCCGAATTCGCACCGCCTGCCATGGACTGGTTCCATCGCCTGTTTTTTTTTTCTCTTTCTTTTGGTCGGCTACCTCAGACCAGGAGAGCAGTTCCGGCCTGGTCGATAAGAGAAAGGAGTAAGCTGTGTAGGAGCTTTCGCGGGCTTTACATTCGGCGACGAAGTGTACGGAATCCGTGCGCTTGGTTGGATTGCCGCTAAGCCGAGGCGCGAAATGAGAAGGGATTGACCTAAATGCAGCTGGGTGTCTAGAAGGGATGAAAAGGTGTTCAGATTTCGGCCCCTTGAGCGCTCTGTGATGTTTTAGGACAAGGAACAAGAAAGCAGATAGGGGGCGCGTTTTATGTTCGTTTCCAGCGTAGGCGGTGGCGCATCGTAACGAGGTGCTCACCGTCGGTTGATGCTGACAGGACGTAGGATTGAGTGGGAAACATCGCTGCTTAAAGAAACAGAAAATTCCCAGTATAAGCTTGTTTTTGAAAACAGTATTTGTAGAAGTGAGTTAAATAAAAAGGCAAGGTGTTTATCTTCAGCTTTATTTTTCAGTTTAGCAATCAGCGAACAAAACGTTTAGTTACTACTCGCTAAAACATTTCTGAAGCCACCTTATCATCTTGTGTTGTCTCGCAATAAATTGAACGATCACTCTCCCTTCTCTATTGGAACTGATAAATGCCCTTTGCGGGTTTACTTTAGCTTCAATGAATTTCGGGGCAATTTTCTTTATTAGAAGCATTCCTGCACTGAAGACAGCAACCCGGTAAGCAGTACTACTCTCCTGTGTGGGCTGGTGCAGACCGGAAAAACATTGGAGAACCAGCAATGGCTGATTCCCCATGCCGGTGCAATTGCAATCGCCAATGGGGAACTGAAATGAGAGCTCCATGTGAACGTAGAAGGTACGCAGAAGAAAGTGCCTGCTTCTTTCTCTTTCGCAGATTATGTTGCACTAAACACATCAATACTGCTCCTTAAAAGTTGAAAACGCTAAAAACAGATATCGTTTGGAAGATGTGCTCACAATACTTTAATTCTTCCTCAACAGGGTACTTTACACCTCAACAGTACTCTACCTCTGCTTAAGAATGCACGCTCACAATGATTCAATTTCTCGCAGTCAAAATGAAAAGGAAGCCTTAAAAAGTTTGCTTAGTATCCTGCTAGACAGAGTGTCCCCTTTATTGCAGGCACAACACTAATCTGTGGCAGGAAGTATGCATATTATAGGCGAATGCGAGATTTGGTTTTGTGGTTTAGCGTAAACTATTTGTTAGCCGTGGCTGACAATCGACACTGACGAGGATTTCGCCTGGATTATCTCATTAAAATCAATATACTAGTCGTACATAAAAATAGCGCCACATTCTGAATATTCAGGCTCATTCAAAGTGAATCATTCTTTGCTAGGCACAAAAACTCATTCTTGAAATAGGTAGAATGTATGACTTCGCAACTTAGTCCATGCTGCAGCGATGAAAGGAGAGGCTAGCCAGACATATTGTCTGATTTATAATAAACAAGATTCAATATAAGGTGTTGGTATTTGGAGCTGCCGTGTTTGATGTTTGGTGAAGGTGTAAACACGGCTGTGGCATCATCACGTTGTACCAAACAATAAAATACAGGCTCATACTCTTCCCTTTTTTACTTTGTATTTAGCGAATGTGAACCCTGATATACTGATATTAAAGATGTGTGTTTTCTGTAGCTAACTTTTGAGCCGAAACACAAAGCCAAAAATATAACTTGATAACTATGTGCGGGAAGGCGTTTGAAAGGCGTTCTTAGTATTAAACAACTGCTCGTCCAGTTGCATACTCAAAGATTATATCTATTTATTTCACGCAGTTATGGACCAGTTGACTTAGGCTGTTTACTTATCGACGCTTTGTTTTAATGCTCATCGCGATAACGGCCCTGGCTGCATGGGCTGATGGCACTACGCAGTCGTTTATTTCTTATGACATCGTCACATTGTCACAAGAAGACTTGTTGATGGAGTAAGAAAAGAGGCCTTATTCGCTGAGGTAAAAAAAGAGCGTTAGTGATTGAGAGAGACACATTTTCAAAACTCGCGGTACCTAAATGGCGTACTTGATTAGGCAAACATCTGCAGACAAGCATTACTTCATCCTCATCCTTACTCGAGCAAGCCACGTGCCGAAGAACTGAAAAGTCTGTTTGCAATCCTTTCTGCGCTCAGTTAAAGCAGTCAAATAACAAATTTACAAAAAAAATTCCTTTCAACAAACACCTGACCCCCTTCATGTTGTTAGTCAGCACGCTTTCGATTTGCAGCAGTTTGTCGATCGCTTTTTTTGTATTGCTCAGAGCACTATATACATCTTCTCGAAATAGTGGATATATGAAGCGAATTGCGCACCGCTCATTAAACGTATGAACAAAGGGCAGATTTTGGACTATACGTATGAAAATAGTCTCTATTAATTATTGTTTGCTTGAAACGGCCAAGCTCAAGCTGGAAAATATGTAATGAAGCAATGTCACGAAAGGCCGCGCCTCTAATGGAGGGAACTCTGTTCGCTCTTGCGACGCTCACTTCCTGAACGGTGCCTGGTGCTTCCGACAGCTCAGCTTCCGACACGCCCGTTTCAGAGGCTTCGGTTGCTCTAGCTTTGATACACGTAGTTGCAGGGAGGAAAGAGAGGCGCCTATTTTGTGTGCACACAAACGCTCCCACGAATTCTGCTTCCGATGACCACGCACATTAA
The DNA here is from genome assembly GCF_055824585.1 of Amblyomma mixtum. NCBI lineage: Eukaryota > Metazoa > Arthropoda > Arachnida > Ixodida > Ixodidae > Amblyomma > Amblyomma mixtum. The sequence continues at coordinate 284,955,952 of NC_143012.1, read as the reverse complement.
CAAAGTTCGCGTGCAAAGTTTACAGTTTGGCGTGCTTCTTTAGACTTTAGTAACATAAGTATAGACATGCCTGCTGTAGAGGGTGACTGAGTACATACCTTTATAATGGGGTCCCGCATGGTATGCTGCGATCGTAATTTTGTAAACGTTTTAAATAATATGATAGATCTGGACGCACCAAGAAAAGTGTCCAACAACGAGGTCATTCCTAGGCGTGATCTGTCGCGGCAACATGTTTTCCGCCGTTTTGGTTGCAACTGCATTTCAGTAGTTCTAAACCTATGCTTATGTTAGGCAACGCAATCGAAACTTGACTCCGAAAAAATCTAAAGAGTCCCGAGTCTGTGCTTAATACTAAGCATGCTTCTCTTGATCTTGATTCCTCGCTAAAATTTGAAGGTGGTGTGAATGTCGGTCTTTTGGCGAACTTGGAAAACTAGTCGATAGGGTCGCTTTGTGAGCGAGGAATACTACTTCGTCTAGAAGACACGCGATGAACTTGCTGCTTCCAAATACGTATTGATGGCTCAAAATGACGCGTCATCTAAAAAAGACTGAGGACTGGATCCTTAGAGCAGACTCAATAATAATAAAATATAAGGCATCCCTTCTACCAAGTAGGAAGACCACCTTGTCACCCTCGCAATAATGGTAGAAGCAACTGACTGTCCAGCCACTCCAGCATTTATTGACGGAGTTCATCATGTCCTGAGCATGACTTCAGAAAAGCATGTCGCTCCTCCTGCTTTCATTACTAGCAAGAAAAAAAACCTTCTTTTGTAAAGCTAGAAAGGCATTTTTGCGCTCCTCATATAAATGTTTTTATAGTAGATTACTTATCTTCCATAAAAAGCAGGGGTAGTCAGGCTGATAATAATGATGATGAAACAATTTCCTGTTGAAAGCTGCACTCATTCGGAATCTGTGGGTATAGTTGCACTTTGTGGGAAATTTTTTATACGCTGGTAAAGAGAAACTCTGGAGTTTTACGGTACGCAACTAGAGGAATATTTTTTTTTGAGGCCTAGAGATATTATTTGCGCAGCAAGAAATTAGACGACACATAGCTTACGCTTAATTGTACAATGCGATAACATTACAGATGCCTCCCGCCCAAGTTCTCCTTGTCTTTCATGCATTCATGAGTCGCTGGGAGTACTTATGCAGCTATTGGCGCAGTGGTGCGGAAGTTACGCAGTGCACCACTTGGCCGGCTGGTATCTGTTTCAAGCAGAGCCATCGGTGGGTGCCGTCAATGTGTAACGACAGCACCGCATTGCGGAGAGAGGCACACAGTGACAATTAAGGCTTCACGAGAGGAAGGGGAGGTGTGTAAAAAATGTGGACTACGTGGAGGTCCGCACTTTTAAACTTGTATGTTGGGTTTCATCAAAGGCGTCAGGGCAAGGAGAGCAATATTTAAATTTTTTTCAAATACACAGAATGCACTGCTACACTGCTGATGGAGACTTAAGTTGACGGTTGTCTCACGGGATTCGCTGGGTTCTTGAACAGAAAAATCTTTCTGTCTGAAGATTGAAAGTGGTACTGGTATTAGCCCGAGAACATTCGTACAGTGTTGGACTTGACCATTTGCTAAGGTTGCGGATGCAGCTTCAGTTGTAACAAGTGAACATGTTCGGCGCCATTGCAAGCTATATTAATGGTCACCGCAGCCTCTTTCTTACTGTTATTTTAAAGATATCACTGTCGTCTACTAGGCACCAGTGTCTAGTAATGCTTTATGCGCTCACGCCGGGAAAAGATTCCGTAATAGAGGTTATCGGTTTTTGTAACAGCCAATTTGTCTTCTGGATGTGCTTGGTACTAATCGGGCAACATCTCTGGCAATATACTTGCGCTTACCTCTATCTTTATTATGAATGCACTCTCTGCACCTTGTACAGGATATCTTCCTGTTAGGCCAAGGCCAATTCTATGTCCGCTCAGCGTGGTGCAATGTTCCGGCTCGCTTTTGTAAAGAGCCCCACTCCCTGTTACTTTCAAAGGAAGGGCGCCGTTCTGGAACGATGCCTCTGATCTGAGCGAACAAAAGGGTTGTGTTATGGCATAAGCCCGAAGAACGTCATGTAGGGCCCCTTTTCTTTGGTGGTGGAAACCACGCAATCCTGGGAGCAAAGCCAAAATATTATAAGAATAAATCACTCTATTGCATTTTCCACCGCGGCACTGTGAAACTCGAACAAAAGTGCGAATAACACAAAAGCTTCGAGAGCAAGTGCTTTATTTGCAGTATTCGTTGTCTCTCAGGACAATAATTTGTTGTTTCTGGTGGTTTTATAAATGGCTATTCAAGCTGTATGGGAGGACTAAGGCAGTAAGTGTCTTATTCTCATGTGTCTACCCACGCTAAGGAGTACGTCTCCTTCCTGTGATTCATCGCCTTTCGCATGGTTCATGATCCGTCTCTGGCAGTAAGTCTTGTGTGAACACTTCTTACCAGCCGTCAAAACTGCTGCACTCCGAACATGTGTTTTGGGGCTTTTCCTCTGGTGCAGAAGCATTTATTTTGGTATTTCAAATTACTCCTAACTGTGTGGTCAGTACAATTGTCTGCCATGTATCTCGCCGAAGAATTAGTTCTCATAAATGTTGAAAGAAATAACAATCAGCACAAAGAGATGGATTTCGTTAATATGCATTTGCAGAGAACGTAGAACAGCTCGTATTGGTTTCGTACAAACCTCTTATGGGCCTTTCTCTCATAGTTTTGGCATGACTACGTCAAAGCACAGCCGGCGATCAGCGTATTTCTGAATATGAGTACATTCTTGAGTGTCACTCTTTGTTCAAGTGAAAAAACTAAAAACACAGTCTCTATCTTACGCAGTCTTCAGTAACGGACAATGCTATTTATATCCTTGGACGAAATGAGCTTAAGCGATGCAGAACTTACTCAGCTGCTGACAACGTAAGCATATAGACATAAAGTTGAACCGTGCTTCTCGCTTCTCGAAAAAATATTTATTTCGTCTCAGTTTCCAACAGAAGCTCGTTTTATATGCAGGGTGATTTTTTATGCGAAGCATATTGCTAGAGCTACCACTCACGCCGTCGGCGTGGGACCCCTAGACGTCACACCACGTGACACCGTGACGTCACACCACGTGACACCGTGACGTCACACCACGTGACACCGTGACGTCACGCCACGTGACACCGTGACGTCACACCACGTGTCATCGGATGAGAGAGGCGGCCTCCACCTCGCGCCGTCGCCGTGGGACCCCTAGCCGTCACGCCACGTCACACCGTGACGTCGTCGTGACGATTCCATCGCACAGACGCCGGAATGTCCTCGAGCGGCATTCCCGCGCATTTCGAACGCGCGTTCACACTCGGTGTAGGCGAAACGCTCGCTCCACCGGGCAGGCAGACGCGGCTTCCGTGGCAATCCAGGCGCTCACCCAACGCGCGTCTCGGGGTTAGTCGGCGTTCCGCTGTAGCCATGCCGTTGTCTTCCCCCACGACGAAGGCTTCTAGTGGTTGTATTAAAATGACCAAGTATGCAACCAAGGAAAGCCATGTATTACCAAGCCTAGCCACCAATATGCTTCGCATCTGACTAGGCTTAACCTTAGCTAAGCCTCAGCCATAATTTTTTTAATCTTTCCAGGTTTACTTTATAGAACTGTAGGAGATAAGTCGGTGAGGTCTATTGGGTTGGACTGCACAGAAAGGAGGACATTAAGTGCTTCATATGGTTCAATAATTGGATGAGTATTTACTTAAATCAACTCGTACACTTTATATTTTTGACTTTAGGAGGCACACTTATATTCTTAAATTGATCATCTACAGAGAAATGAGCCTTGTTTTTAAATCACAGTGAAAAACTTCAAAGGGAATTGAGTGTCTCACAACCCAGTCACTACCGTAGTAGTAGTCAGTCAATACCGTAGCTTCGGCTTTACCTTTTATTATTGTAGTGAAGACGTCTCTCTATGAGGCCCATGCTTTAGAAAGACTGTTATGTAAGAAAGAACCGGGAAAACCACTCTTCATTCCTAATAATCTTTTAGACGCAAACGTTACGCCCCTATCCTATTTCTTTTTTTTTACTTTGACCTTTGCTCCAATTTTACTTGCTTATGATAACCGCTCTCTCCTTTGCCGAAGTGACATAGAACACACTAAGTAGAATAAAAAACTGATCCACTCGTGCCAGAACAAAGAAAGACACATCTATTTTCAAAGCGCTAGATTCATCGGAAAAGCTGGTATTTTGTATGTGGCTGGTAATTTATGTTTTGGAGCATTTTTTTTCATTGTTATGGTGCCTTCTTTGCATTTCGAGTGTGCTTCCCATCAAGACTGTCGTGAACTACGGCCGCCACATTCAAGCAAAATACAGAGAATAAAACACATGTCTATTATACATTCGTGACAAAGCATACGAGGAGGCCTTCCGGTTTAATCTTATGGTTTTCTGGATAATGATTTTGGAGTTCATGGTTTTACATCAATTGCAACGGCAAATACGATTTGCTTGTCTTTCATCGATGACGCCTGTCTCTCTTGCGATAGCTTGATGATACTCTGTGTTTCGCGGGAGCCTTCTTCTTGATGAGCCCGCACCTGAGGATCTTGACATTTTTTAGGGGGGGCTTCGAGACCGAGGCCCCTCACCATGAACCTTGAACGAGCCTTGCTTTTGACTTCGCCCAGCGCCTCCTGCAAACAGAGAAGGGTTGTGCGCTTCTTCTGTAAGGCACACCGCACCATGCGTGGTTGACGATGTCGTGCCATGACTTTAGACCACTAGGCTTATGAAGCGACGGCTTCCAGGTGTGGATGCAGTGTGAAGATCTCACGAGTTAGGTGAAACGAATGCAGCACCAACACGAAACCTCCTATTGTGCACATCGTCGCATACCAGAATTTCGTTCTGATGTAAAGACCAAAGTACCAAAACGGCCTGTGTCAAAGTTTTCTTCGGCGTTGCGGCAGCTTGTTCGTGTTTTTCACCACTATGAAATCAACAGACTGTTGCGACCTCGGGTGGTTGATACGTTGATGTCGCGTTCGTTTCACCTGGTATGAGAGATGCTAACGTAATGTCTGCTCTTAGCAGTCCACGCTCCTTGGGTCCTGTGGTCCTTCGTTGCGAACGCTTGATGATGACAACCACGGTCACTACGCGTACGTCGAGGTCCTTTACCTTCCACTCTAAAATAATAGTCGCTGTCGGTTCACATCACCAGGGCTGCGATGTTGGTGGAATGTAGAAACGAAGTAAAAACTAAAGCTTAGGAATTGAGAGATAATAATGTCAAGCATAATAATAATAAATTACAAAACTGCATGTCAAGTGATTTATTTACACAGCGTTGGATCCTGTATGATGAAGCGTTGGTTATCTTTGCAAAGGTGACATTTTCCGCGTAGGCGCTTTAGGCTATTCCGGACTTCTGCCCCTTTTTATTGATTCCGCTTTTTAATATTTCCTTTGTGATTTTTTTTTTCTGATCATTGTTTATCTGTTTTTGCAAATACCTCTGATTCAGCCAGCATACCTGACGTACAATGTGAAAGCAGTAGGTTACGACAAGAACAATTTGGAGAAATTATTCACATTCCCATCTTGTGCGCTGTTCTTCTGTAAAGACAACTTCTATGACATCCAAAACGCGTGTATTGACCCCTTCTTCCAGCCTTGCTTAGCTGACGATGATCAGGGTGTTCGCTAAGGCAAAACAGCGGGACACATAGCACATGACTGTAGATGCCATACACATTTATTCTTCGCTACTGCTGTCGAATGATGACCGGAGAAGGTACTGGATACATGAATTATTTCGTACACAGGCCGCTTCCCTCAACCCACGAGGCCTTAACAGTTGTTTGGGCAGGTTGTTGCCTGGTCGGGGTCTTCGCTGGTGGGTATGCTCCCTATCGCAGCCAAGAGCAAGCACTCGACTGTCTTGTCTGATTCTGTGCCGAGTATCAATATGGGCCATCCTAGCGCTGGTCCGATAGAAACGTAGTGCCGGTGGCAGGGGTGGGGCGAAGGGGGGGGGGGGGCACTCTGCATGAATATGTAGAAGCCTCGAGCGGTTGTCTCATCTTCTCGGCGTCGCTGCTCCGCATGTGAGGATCCGTTGTCGCTCTCGCTTGTTCTCACCGACCCACAACTGCTGATCTTCACATATTCTCCTTTTGCGCTCTCGTTAGCGGCTACCATCCCCCAGCTCCTCCCCTGATTACTTCTTTGGTCGAGCCACCTTCTCTGCCACTGTATCGAGATGCGTATTGACGGCATGTTCGTGACCCATTAAACGCAAGTCGCCTAACATGGGCTACACATACATTCTGACGCCACTGTTGTGGTACCGACGAACGATGCGAAACCAGTCCACCTTTCCTCTTCCACTTATTGCTGTAATACTGAGCACAGATGCTGCAGGATGGTTAAAGTCCTTTTCGTTTATACGAAAAGAAGCACCAACGCCATAATTAAAATTACTGCCTTTCACGACTTGTTTACAATCACTCGGAACACGGTTCGTTTTGTCACTGAAAGGGCGCCCTTGCCTAAAAACGCCAGCCGCTACAAATGTCATGTTACTAAATTTGCAAGAAGAAAGAAGGCGCGGCAATTCAGTGTAACGAGCTGCTGACTACGCAAAATGTCAAGGCCGCACGCGTAGTAGACAGCGACAAGAAACCGTACCGCGCTCGGCAGTTATAAACTTGAGCTAACGAATGTCATCAGGCCCCATTTTTCACATAATCTATCAGGAAGAGTTTTGAGCAGAAATTGCAGAACACATTTACGCGAAGCCATACATCGGCCTGACTCCACGAATCTATTGACTCACTAATAATCCACGTGCTCTGAAACATTTTACTCCGCTTGAAACCCACGCGCAAAAAAAAAACGCTCCATTATTTAAGTACATATGGTCGTATTTGGCAACTTGACCTTTCAATGTACTCACTGCCGGTTCGTGAAAGTCGTTAGCAGAGAGCTTTTGGGTTAGCTTGCTTATTCGGCGCTGTTACGTTTAGGTGGTTTCGAGAAGAGCCAAAAGGAGAGCTGTTTCCCGGTTGTTGCGCCGGGCGAGAACAAACTGCCACTGTTGAAAAGTTTCGAATAAACGCAATCTGGCAATATTGTGAGATACTGAATTTCCTTAACTCATTTGATCCCGTGCGGCATCACAAATTCTAATCCCGAGATTCAGAATAAGGAAACCTTCACTACGATGTGTGTCTGTATATTTGACTTGGGAACAGAAGTTCCTTTAGACTGTGAAGAAATGCTGGTGACATTCAACACAGGCAGTTCTAGGTGTTTACAGCATTGCGGGTCTTCGCGAACCCGGTGCTTATAACTAGTTGAATGATGAGAATAGTCGCCAGACAAGAGAATATGCTTTTGTCTTTAAATATCTACTGAAAAGAAAAAAAATAATGCTGAAGCGGCCTCGCAGTGCTCTCGCAAATGTGGTGCGTTCTTCAGGAAGAGCGTATTTGTCGTAGCTGCTTCTATGACGGAAGAAATTACCATTCCCGTTCATTCACACACAGCTATATGCCTGCCATACGCTGCAAGGATGACTGCGAAGGACATCAGTACAAGGGATCACCTTGTACCGTGAAAATGAGTTCGTGAATTATTCAGCTCTCCTTTTGTGCTTCTCGAGTCCACAGCAACTGAACATAAGATATATTCAGCTAAAGTAATTGCCTGATAGGGACTCTTGATTCCGGCTTTGGTTGTTCAAACGCCTCACCCACGGTAAGAGATTTTAAAGTGTTAAGGAAGCCGTTTACGCATGCAAGAAGATAAACTTGCAACAGTTGTTGATAATGAGTAGAAAAAGTGGTTTTTAAAGCGTTTTTAATGTCGAAGACATTGCTCACTTGCAACATATTGCGGTCTCATAGGATAATTTTAATGCCGTGGAACATTATTATTTATATCTTCAGAGTGTGTTGAGAAACTGTAATGAGAGAAAATAATTTGTGCATGTTTATTTTTTCGAAGGCAGAACTTTTGTACTTTCGGACTTCTTTATGACTGCCCGCGGAGAAAACTGAGCAGCTAATGATAACTTTAGAGCATCAGACTGGAAGTCACAAAATTCAGTAAGTCTTAAATACGTAGGCAAAATCTTGTCACACCGGCGGCTTCTGTTTCGCGTGTTTCGCGTAATCCGTACTGAAATCCTCTGCTTGAATAAATGAAGCTTTGGCCGCACTCGCTGGTGTATCGAACACCACGAGGCTTATAAAAGGAGGCTATCGGGAGAGAAAATGCCCGGAAGCAGTTTCGCACTGTGAACAGCCCACTGTGCACGCGCGTCAGAAACTTTGGCAAAAAGTCAAAACTAGTGCGTCAGCCTGAACTTTGGTTTTGAAGATGATTAAAAAACTAAGATTTACAGATTACCTAAAACAGGCACTTAGGGGTACGTGAAATTCACTTATGCTCATTTTGTCACATAAATGTCACATACAGGCATTTGATTACCTGAAATATATTAGGGGTGTTTTTAGCAACGGCGGCTAGCGTGAATGTTTAAATTGGAATCATCGTGCTGGCCGGATTTATAGAACACTTCGTTTGGCAGAAATCTTGTAGAGGATGTATTTTTCGAGATATTATCCTTGAAAGTTTCTATTGTTTTCGCGTAATTATGCATGCAAGGCTCTAGCAGTCGACCCGCAACGCTGCCCTAGTTTGACGTAACTGTTGCGTCGGACGTTTCTTGCATTTCGATAGCCGAAAGTGAAAGGCACACAGTTCTCAGCTTCAATGGTTTCTCTATGCCGTTGGCAGACGGGACATCGTGTCACGCCAGCAGGATTTTTGCGCTGATCGTCACCGCCCTGCATGCGCAAATAGGAATCGTGCTGAGAATCTCGACGCAACTATCTCCCAACACACGGGTGCTAGGAGACTTCTACCTGTTTGAATTGTGTGCGAATTCCACTGGCGATTCGTTCACAATCTAAACATACTCGCTAACTGCAGTGGCTGAAAAATTCAATAAATCAAGTAATTATGTGTGCGACGGTGACAATTATCGCCTCGCTTTGTGTTTCCCTGGCCTCACAATTTACCAATGAGGAAGGGTAGATTTCACTTACCTCTGAAAGATAGATTTTAGATACCTGTAAGGCTTTATTTAGATCCCACAGTAGAAGAGCGGTTCATGATACGGCTGTCTAGCCACACTAACAAAATCAAGTAAATGTTTAATGTGAACACAACTCTGAATAACTCATAGAAAATTTAGCAGCTTGAATAGACTGAATGAATTCGATTGGGCTTGAAAGAGACGTCTGATGGAGCACAAAAACAATTAAGGTAACTCCGTTACAAATAGCTATTACTTTCCATAATTTTGCAGCAATGAATTAGGAAATACAAGGAATTAATTGTTGGTAATCTGTGCCTCGAAATGTAATTTACTTTGTAAATACACTGCTAGTAAGTGAGCAGCCAAGGAAATAAGTTTGTAATGTTACAGCGATATCTGCGCCCCCAAGCACGACTTCTATTGCTGCTATAAAACTGAGAGCAATTCCACTTTTAGTTAACGGACATCAACAAGTCACCATTTGTTTTGGTGGTGAAAATCAAAAAATGACGTGGTACTACCAGTGAAGCTTTACATAGACGCCACATCGTGCTACTATATAAATTATAAGCTAGTCAAATAACAGAGGGCATAGTTTATTTGCATCCTTAACAGCAACTATTAGCTATGCTAGGACAATGCTGGCCATAAATAAAATTCTCATTCGTGGAAATCGCTTCCTTCTTATTTTTCTAGAGGGAAAAGCACTACCTTTTGGAGGTCCCCTTAACAATAGAAGAAAACACATTACGTTTTGGATGTACCGTACAATGGGGTAGGAAACTTTGTATTTAATTCTTTTTTTTTTTTTGTTGAAGTCCAAACATAGTTTTTCACCTGTAGCCCGAGTTATATGCAGCTCCTCTCCTTTCTTACAAGTTATTCAAGAAATTATTGCTACGGCTACAACAATTTAATTCCAAACTTTTAGTTGACAGGTCTTATGGAGCTACGTACTGACATATTGCGTCGGCGCATGCTGGAGTCGCAGGAAGACGTTGGTCTTGTTTTTCCTTGTGTGTTCTAATGAAGAACATCATAGCCTTCTTCGAATATCCACTCCAAAGTCAGTTTCAGTTGTCTTATTCTTGAAGCCTTCACAGCTAAATTTCGCACTTTAGTTTTTGTCCAAACAAGTACTGCAATTAATTGATGAGCTCGAACAGGGATCATTGTTGGTCTTCAGGGAGCGTAGCTGTAAAAATCTTAAAGCGCGCTCATTCGCACGGGTGTAAACAGCCTTCCCGCGGCAGGAAAATAATCGCGCTCTGAGGCAATCCTTTTAATTAAGAGCGCCCTAAATCCCCTTAAGCTCCCCTGACCTGACGTGAATTGAGGCCGCGGCACCAGCTTCGGTGGTTGTGTAGGGGATAGGAACCATGCAGGTAAGCTGCACTACGTCGCTCTGGCTTTCACAGAGGCTTGCGCTGCCCACTAGCAGTATTTAAGCAGCTCAGGGTCGGTTGTTATGGAAACAGGAATACAGCGCGCAGAACTCTGTATTCATGCCACTTCTCGAAGGATTACGCACGCTCTGCTCCTGCCATAAACTTCTTGAAAGGAGAGCTCCATGCAGGAGTTTGTTCGGTTGTTCGGGGTAGACGGCGAGGTGTTGTTTGCCTATTAGTTATAGTAATTCTTAGCCCGAAACCTTTTCCGTGGCCTTCCTGGCCAATAAGGTTAATCTTTTGTGTTGTCACGTGACTCAGGATAGCCTGCTTCGTGCGTCGATTGCTATGGGCGTTTTGAATTCAATGATGGTGGAGGTCAAATGTTTAGGGGAATCCCCCAAGGTGGAGTAGATTTGTAATAAGGGAGTAATTACTCATTGGCATCCACCCGAGCGCAGCCATACGGCTACAAAGGAAAGCTATACAGCTTTCTCAGAAACTTTGTAGTTAAAGAAAAATTCGTCCTCGTCCGGGGTTCGAACCCGGGACCACCGCTTCACCGGAGCAGTCGCTCTACCAATTGAGCTAACCGGGACTGCTCCGGTGAAGCGGTGGTGCCGGGTTCGAACCCCGGACCAGGACGAATTTTTCTTTAACTACGAAGTTTCTGAGAAAGCTGTATAGCTTTCCTTTGTAGCCGTATGGCTGCGCTCGGGTGGATGTCAATGAGTAATTACTCCCTTATTACAAATCTACTCCACCTTGGGGGATTCTCCTAAACATTTGACCAACACTGTTCCCACTTCGAGTTACTGATCAATTCGCTCTCGCCCTACCATAAGCTTGCCGTCCCGGTTAGCTCAATTGGTAGAGCGACTGCTCCAGTGAAGCGGTGGTCCCGGGTTCGAACCCCGGACCAGGACGAATTTTTCTTTAACTACGAAGTTTCTGAGTTCTTTCCTGACGTATATATCTATATGTTTTGCCGACTTCACAGTATACAACGGATGCAGTAAGTGCGTACGTCAGTAATGATGCGAATAAGGAGAGACGCGAAATATAAAACCGGAAATTGCGTCAAAAACTATTCGGTTTCGGATTATATTATTTTTTGACATTCTTCGTGGCCTCATCTCTTTCATGACAAAAAAGATACAGTGAAGTGTGCAGCACAAATTCAGGAAGTTATATTATTTTTTGGTATCTGTCGGTCAAAACCCTTAGTAAAACGCACTTTCGATGGTCAAGGCTCATCAACAATTCCGCGGGTTTCATACGACAGAGCCCGACGTTCTGAGTATCAGCATATCACCATGGTGAGGAGAGATCAGATCAGCGCTTCTGTGGGTTGTAATACTGCATTCTTCTGGCGAAAGGCTATACCATACGATGCGATAAACGAGGCAAACAAGCAAGTAAATTTTATTGTTAGTTTCCTCTAGTTCTATTTTTTTTTTTCTGTGATGACTACAACTCATCCCTTCGGCATTTCTTAACCAATTACAGAAAAATTATTCTGTTTTTTTTTTTCTTTCTGGAAGCCTCAGATATTAAGGGGTGGAGTAAATACCTACTTTTTTTTTGTACAAGAGCAGGAAATTTTGAAATTTATTTTTGTAACAAACACTTTCTTGTCATTGCTCCTGCTAGGGTTTTTTTTTTATGTGTAGGGGGCATCTTGAAACATAATTGATAACATAACTGCACAGAACATTGGTTTCTGATTATGTTGGCATAAAAAGCTTGTGCACTTTCTTAATTTTGACGCCCTCGGGATGACTACGAAAATGTTTATGGTAGTTACTGAAGAACTGTATAGTCTAGCTTAGACTAAATTGCATTTTAGAAATTAAGCAAAACGCCAAATTTCGGAACATTTTATGAAAAAAGAACGAAAATAGTAATAATTGTCGAGTTCCGTATGAAAAGTGTGGATGAGAAACGAAAAACAGACAGATGTAGCAGTAAAGACGCAAGTAAAAAGCAGGCCCAACAGGGATTGAAACAAAAGATTTCTCTTGGAAACCTTGCTGCACATACAAAAGAAAATGGTGCATCAAAGATTGCACCAGCCATTTTCTCTGCTAAATAAAATGAAATCATTCTGCCTTGAAAGCACAGAGAAAATACGCCGCAAAAATAAAAAAAATAAAAAAGCCAAGAGATTTTGTGAAAAGGAAATGGCCTGTGGTCGCTGTACGTCGGCTGTCCGAGGGAGGACGTGTCCGGGCCATTAGGCAGATGGCCTTTATACGATTTCAAATGGGCCGTCTTGTTTCTCTGCTGGTTGCCGTCGAGCGTACCGCGCTTAAGACGTGGTCGGTGAAAGGTGGTCATTTTGTTCCGTCACTTGGGCTTTTCATTATTTTGTTGCTTTTCTTAAATCTTCCGCGCTTTGTTTCTTAGCGGCGCTTGTCCACCGCGATTTGTCGCCGCCTTTTGTCACTTTAATGGAGCCAGAAGCTAGGTTCGCCGGAGAACAGCTTGGGACAACTACGTGTATAAACTAGAGAGGAGGGGCGCCGAAAAAGAAGCAGGCTCCGGAAGTGGAGGTTGGCGTGTGTGGTCTTGAACGTTGGCTCTTACCCGGTTTAGGGAATAGCTCCCATTGAAAATGAATTTTCTTTGTTGTGTGTAGCAGCTGTAAATAGCTTAGTGCTACTGCATAACATACTGCATAAAAACAAAACTAGACCGCGCAAGCTTAGACAGAGATAAAACACGCGCAGAAGAAGGGCAGTACCGTTTCCCAGTATAAACTACAAAAGCGAGTCCCCTACTCATTTGTTGTGGAAGAGTTCTCAGCGTTCTCGACATCTAATGGTACCCATTCTTCAGACCTTTAGCTAAACAAATCATCAGCATCGTCGTCATTTAATAAACCTTTAAATATGGCCGAATGGCAGTAAAGCCATGACTTAGGATGATATAAAACACAGGACATGCAGCATGGATGTCACTGAACGTAACACACACAGCTTTTGGCACGCAAATAGAACAAGTGTGGTAACGAAAGCCACAATAATAGGCACATTAAGGTTGCTGACCACAGAAAACATTAACAACAGAAGGAATCCATCGCAAAATTGGTAGTTATAAACGCCAAAGAGTTATGTTGCCGCTGTGCAGAAATTTCGATTATTAGTTATAACAACAAGTGCGTTAGTGAGTTCTTCCCGTGATCGAATATCCATAAGTAACCGTGAGGAAGAAAACGAAGTTGAAATCAGAAAAACATGGAAATGGTTGTTGAATCTGTGAGAAATATGTGCAAGAGAGAAAAAACACGGGCGCTTTTCATGTGGCGTATGCCAAAATTTGTGCTAGAAAAATTTACAAGGTTAGACATCTGATGCGACAGTTTAGCGAAAGCAGTTGTATTAACATTCGACGATTACTTTAATGCTTTTATTCAAATTAATTCTTTTACTCTAAGCAGTGGCTTCACATTCACGACAGGAATTTTCTAGAGGGTGTTGGTGGGCGGAGGTGGATGTCGCTTCTGAAGAGTGGACGTGGGGAAGGAAATTGGGTCCATCGTGACCGCCTAGCTGGGGGATTGAGTAGGAAGACGGATTGTGGATTTAGAGGACTCTTTTCTTTCCCACTGCTTTTAAATTCGATTTCACCGACAATTTTTCATTCCACAGTTTCGTGGGTTTCTAGTAGGTCTGACGGTCGGAATAGGTGGGTCGGATGGGGGTGGGCGACGCTTCTGCACGGTAGAGTTTGGGGAGTATGGCGGTTAACGCATCTTGAGGGAGGGTGGTGAATGGGAATGTGGTGGGGAGGTGGAGTAGGATTGGCAGTAAGAGGGTGACAGCCCTTTAGCCAGTGGGGTGAAGTGAAGAGGTGGGTGACAAAGCAGGCTGGTAGGTTGTGCTTCTAGAGGAAGGAGGCTTCTCGCTTCTGCGACCACAGACGACAGACGCCGCCAGCATCGTTTTGTGACCCTGGTACTGGTGTCACAATTAAGCATTACATTTGAATATTACTTTTTTCACCCTGATCCGAAAGAGATATGCTTCTCTTGATGTCAGACGCCGTCAGATGCCAAAATTAAAGCGGCATACTCAGGCATAGACCTGACGAGAACGTTGTAGGAAACAGGTGTACCTTTGATCTACAAGCACGACAAGATAAACGAGGTAACCCATTGCTAATATGTATGCTCTGAAATTATGTAGTTCAGTGTGCCCTGAAGTATATATATTGAGAGACAGTCTACAGGAAATCCCCGAAAAGAGTATAGTTATGATCATTGTGCACGCTCAAATGCCTTCATAATTTGTCCTCATTGAAGTGTGTTAACATTCCTGGTCACGAATTTAACAATATGAAACAAACATCCCTGGAATCCTACTTGCATGCGCACCATGGCAGAGAACTTAAGTTAGAAAGGACGTAAACCTAGAATGGAAAAATAAAATAAAAAAATAAAAAAAGAATTAAGAACATGATGTTTAGGAAACTGCTCTGTTCTTTCATCAGGTATGACTGCGGACGAGTTGCAGTTGCTTTGTGCGCCTTTAGTTAGTCATCCACCGGGGCACTGAACGTAGACCGTTGCTGTAAGAGGAGGAAAGAGTTTCTGGGGACCGGTATGGGCCATGACTCAAGCAAGAGCCTTATGCGCGTTCCCGGCTTGGTGTCCAGTACAATAGTTGTCTCGTAGTCGGACGTGCTGGAGGCTCTTACTTGAGTCACGGAGTATTCAGCACGGAATATTCCCCCTCTTATATCCACGGTCTATGTTCAGTGAATCGGCAGATGGCTAGCCGAAAGCTCAAAACTGCAAGCTGCATGTCATACGCAGACATCCTGACGAATAAACCGAGTAGGTCGCGAGACTTCGTGCTTTACGCGGCATCGTATACTGCTATTTCGGTCGAAAAGCCGTCGGCGCCCTAATACTTGCTTACTATGTGCACCGCAAGATGATCGAACAATAGCTCCGTGCGATGCCTGCCCCACTGCTTTTCCTCCACCACTGGTCGGCCTTTCGGCCGGAAATGCAGATGCCTTTAGTTCGGAGCCTTCGTTTTTTGGTATATTTTGAGTGCCTTTACTGACAGAAAACAAACCTACTCCATCCTTGTGTTCTGGTATCTGCCTTCCACACTTTGGGAATTTCAAAATTATTTACTACGCTGAGACTTGCTTTCCGGGAAACTAGACTGGCCATCCACACCCAGTTCTGGAAATTAATTCGCTTTATCTGTGTGACCGCGTCCTTCTTTTGATTCAAATGTATCCTCTTTGAAATAAAAAAAAAACGTCATTCACCAAAGCATCGCGTGCCACGGACAATTAACTTTCGTATTTTATTACGAATCCGAGAGGATGTAAGCACTGAATGCTCGAGGGACTACGTCACATGCGTTAGACCGAGAAACTTAGGTAATTTCATTGTATTCGCATTGTTGTACATACGTAATAGAGCTTGCTAATTTCTGTCATTTACACGCACTTCACTCCTCATCTAGGGATTGTAAAAGTCTCAATTAGGGCTTTTTGTTCGTAGAGCTCTTTGTGGCCTATTAGCTATTAGTTACGGCTTATCTAGCTATGCACGGCTCATTTGGGCGGCTGGCATCGATTGTTGGTTCGCCAAAGGCGGTTAGCACACACTACCTGAACAGAAAACCTCAATGTGCCTTGCATTGGAGAGCTGCGAAAATATTCAGTGTGCTTGAGAGTGGCCAAAAAAGAGCATGAAATCATGAAATAAGAGCTCCCTGGTAAACAGAACACAAGAAAGTTGTCTTTTCCGCGAGTAAATCTGATTGCGTAGGCCATGTTAGTCAGGGTGCTGTGGTAAAGAATGGCCAATGTGGAAAATAGGAAGTAGACAGACGTCGAAACTTAGTTTGTTGGTATGAATTGCTGTGGAAGGAGCAGATTACAAGCGAAGGTAAACATTGCAGGGTAAAAGCAGAAAGCGGTCAAAACAGAAAACCAGGAGGCCAGATTGGATTCATGAGCATGCTAGAAAACGGTGAAAGCAGCTTCTTCGAAGAATGGTTGACTAGATTTGTGCTGGCGATGTCCGTGTCGTTGAGCTCACGAAAATGACCTAAAGATAATGTTTCTGATGATAATGACCATAGAGTTTCTTCAATCAAATTTCTCGCCTTAACGCTAGTAAACAACATTGACAAAACGATATTAAAAGTTTCAAGATGCTGGCAGGGAGCATTGCAAGATCAACTAAATAAGATTTGACATGAGGGCAATCGGCATCCAAGCATTGTTAATAAGGCTTCGATAGCGAAATGTGGAGTACTTTCCTTCTGCCATGGTTGGCTTCATTGCACGCTGAAAAGCGCATTTTCACCACTTACCGAGGAGAGGCGGCGGCGTACATAAATAAAAGCACTATTTGTGAGGACACACCATTGCACCGAGGACCTGCCCTAACACACTGCTCGAGGTAACGCTACTTATGGATAAATAATAAATGACCGCTTATGTACTCCCCGTCTACAATAGTCTTGTCACGTGAGCGTTGAGGCCTTCGTTGTGATGCCTGGCCGCTGAAGACAGGGCTCGTTTTCTTGAACCTAGGCGGAGCCACTAAGCCACATTTCTGGAGGGGAAAGTAATATGGATGATGGTAAGTAAAGCGAAGCAGAACTCATTACTGACCCAGGAAGGACCTTGCGACAGCCCGACTCCAAGGTCGCAGATGGTGGGAAAAATGAATCAGGCTCGGCGAGTTACGAGCGCTTGATATGAGATTGTGCTCTAGCCATCCATCTACGGCGGCAGGTTAATTTTCTTGCAGGATGGTAGCAGCATTTCCGTCTACCAAGGTGAGATAAATGAGGTTTTCGATATTTAAATAGAATAAAATTTCAGGCATAAAGCAAACTAATATATAAAGCAGTGATTTGGGTAATAATGCCATGGTATTCTATGCAAAAATAACAACTTTGACAACAATCAATGTAATTAGACCAAGGTTTGTATACTTTTACTCTGTATACCCGGGTAGTGCTTTATTACTGAGGTCATCTTGCTATTCTAGATATTTGATCGAAATCAGGAAAACGAAATAAGCAATATGCTTTCTTTTAATCCAACGCGCACTTTTATCGGAAACTTTTTATACTGCACTTCTAAACCTCACCTGGCTTCGTAGCTCTCGATCACACCGAAATAAGATCCCGATCTTGGAAGCATTCTTAAGAAAAAATATGTGTTTCGCCGGGGCTGATACACAAGGTCAACGCCACAGAACGCGCCATTGGACTATACGACCCCGACGCTGCATTGGTGGTCACGGGTGCCAGGTTAACCTCAGATGAACGCGAAGTTTTCTGGGCATACGCCGCAGGGGCGGAGGCTCATCCATTTAAATTGATCCTTTTTACATACGATGTATGGGACGATAAACGCACATAAACCCAACATAAATCAATCTTTCTTCGTGATGGGTTTTCTGTTGCATTGGAGCTCGTGTTCGCAGCCGCCTTCCCACGTGCTGTTGTATGCGCTCTCATGTGCTTGTAGTATCCACTTGCGTTGTCTTCTCGAGTGATACTTTTGCGTGGGGTGAAGTCGTCGTGTGCAGCAAAATGTTTATAAATGTGCTTGTGCCAACGCTGGACGTCACGCACGCACTCCTGCAGCGGTGCAATCTAAGCGTAGCCCTATGTAGAGAGGAAATTGTGATGTCGTGAGTAGCGGAAGGAAGGCGTACAACTTATTCCCAATTTACTCAAAAAGACGTTTTTGAAATGTCTAAAAGTGAATAACTTTCTAAATGCTGGCTTGTAATTTTTTTACACATGCTTCGAGGGAGCATTATGAAATGAACGTCTGGCAGCGAATCAACCTGAGCCTAAAATGGTCTTGGTTTCATTAAACTGTGCATTTTGCTGGTGCTGCGCACACAAAGTAGGCTGTAGGCACCGCAGTTAAGATGCAGCAGTTTCATAACTGCACTGGTGATGTCGTATTTATTTGTTTACCTCCTCCTGCCCCCTTCCTTTTGCGCAGTTTCTAGCCTCATCGAAAATATTTTTTAATGCTCTAGAATTAGAGGGCTGTGTGCAGGTGTAAAAGGCCACTTTCTTTTGTCAGTAGCCACGGCAGTGACAACCTTCCACGGCGGGTAGGTGGCGACCTGCCACCAGGCTACGACCGAACTTAGTATACGCTACCTTGAGTACAACAAACCTTAGCATGCAACCTCGGATACAACGATCTTTCAGTTGTTACCCTCGCGTATAACGAACCTGAGCATGCGAGTTCCGATATAGCGAGCTTTAGCACATTACCCTCGAATATAACGAAGTTTGGTTTAATAACCTGGGAGATAACGAGCTTTCTTGTGCTACCTCAGATAAAGTGTCTAGTTGTGCCACCTGGGATATAACAAACATCATTGTCTCGACCTTGTATGTGACGAGCTTAAAGTGTTCACTTCGGATAGAATGAACTGAAGTGAAACGCCTCGGATATAACGAAATTAAGTGTGTCAGTCTCGAATATAACGAACGTTTGGCTGCTAACGCATTCAACAGATCCACCGAGGATCACCTCATGATTTCTCTTTCGCTCTCTACTGAACACGAATGTGACTGAAAGACATGCTTATATGTATGCTTTAGGCTGAACACGTATAGATATTAGCGACATAGCTACACAGACCAAAGAAGGAGCCCTCCTGTGCAGACAGAGGCTGCTTCTGAAAGCAGATACTAATTAGGTGAAGAGGCATGTCTTCTATTTAGTCTTCTCGAATAAGTGCTCAACCCATAATGGTCGCTTTTATGAGAAAGATAGCGACATTACAAACAACCAGAGCCAGAATATAAAAGCATACGCGCTAAAATAGGGACATATTCTTGAAGCAAGTGCATGCAAGTCCAGCTTTTATTTTTGTATCATTCAGCCTAGTCCTTATGAGAGAGATCTAATTACTGAGCCTGCGTGCTGTAAGTTACATACCCCGTTTATTCATTTGCGTCAATTTTATATCTATGGAAAATACGTCCTGTATATTACATGGTGCTGCCAAATCGGTTCTTGTCATCATTTATCTTTCTTTACAGTCCTATTGATTGAATTAAATACAATACTCGAACTGCTTTCCTGACTGCACAGTTGAACGGAGAGTTTTCTTTGCTACACTCATTTCAGTAGCCTGTAGTAAATCTTTTTGTTCCCCACAAAATATGTGCAAAGTTGTCCAGTGCGAACCAGATGATTAATATTTCGCGGTAAATTTCCTAATAACAGAATAGCGTGCCCTAATAAGATGATAGCAGCGCGCTGTGCAGGCGCCGCGCGCAGACCACGCCGTTATTGTTTCGGCTTTCTTTCACAATCGAGGCATCAAAGAAGCCGCTATTGATAAAAGACTACAGCAATTCTCTTCCAGTACAAAGGGTTCCCACGTCTGCCAAAGCGCGTGACCCGCATCCTGCAGGCACTGCCTCTACGTTGGGGATTCGTCATTGGTGCTTCTTTAGGGTTATTCATCGACCAAACTCTTAGAGGGAGGCCCGCTTCATGCAGTAGGACTACGTAGGTTGCGAGATTGCTATGGCTCGAGCAAGAGTGCATCTTTTCACATCAAGGTGACCGAATGTCGAAAGCCAGGTCAATGGTTTCCAAAAATTGATGCCATCCGTTTTTTGCTTTGTGACTATGATCCTATATTTCACTTTTCTTTTCTGGATGCTATTATTTGTTTCTGAACTTTTCTGTGATCAGCTGCAAATTATAGAATCTTTAGACAAATCACCCTGTACTCCACTAATTGAAATAGTTTTTATATCTATATAATCTATTGCTACAAATCCTTCAAAATAAATTTCAATGAAGCAATAAAAAACCAGCTGTACTGCAAAAAAAAAATAATACACCTGCATGTCTATATAGGTCGCGTGTCCATATTTCTAGTATTAATTTGGGAAGGCACGAGGCTTCTGTAATTAAGATTTGCTTAGGGTATATTTGCTAACACACTCGTACACTATAACGCGGTATGAAACAAGCTTGAGTGCAATACTTATTGTCTTTAGCAAAGAAAACGTGAATGCGAAGCACGATGTTCGTCACGTTATGATAAGATTGAAAATGGTGGTGTCCTTTTGCACGTGTTAACGAAATCGTTCACGCTGGTGCATCTACACACTTAGAATGTCGACAAATATTCTTAGCTTTTGCGCATCTAGGCTTTAACAACTGGGCGACGCTTACGGTCAAGCATAAGGTACCTGGAAGCGGCAGCTTCTTCATTCATGCGCCATATTGGCAGAAATTGCACTGAGAAGACCGATATTCGATGTGATGTATGCTGTTGAGGACGTTGCTAATGTTATTGTCTTAATGTTGTCTTCGGGTAACGGCACTCGTGAAAGTTTCTGCGCATCAATTCGCTGCCACATGTCCGCCTGGCCGCCACTCGTGCAGTGCCGTACGTTCCGCTGGGACGATCACGACACGAGTGGGCGGCACCGGGCCAGCCTCGAGAACAACGGTGGGGAGTGGTGCAATCACGCCTTGCAGCGCACGCAAACAGACGGGCAGGCAGACGACGCTACTTACAAAGAGAAATTCACTCTACAGTGGCTGATATTCTTCCATGAGAAGGAAAAATAGACAGAAATTCTCTGATTGCATATTTCCAGAAATTCTGAATACGATAACAGTTGAAATTCATTAATTCACGCTGAAAACACGCAGGCACCGCCCGACAAGCTATGTGAGAACGGAGAACAATTACATGCGAGGCAGTGTCGTGCTACATTTCTATTTTCTTTGCTGCTGACGGAAATGGCATGTTCTGCGATGCGAACATTATTACACAGAACATGCCAATTCTGTCAGCACCAAAGAAAATAGAAATGTAGCACGACACTGCCTCGCGTGGAACTGTTCTCCGTTTTTTGTTGACACCACAGTGCTCGCTGTATATGATGACCAGCGCACAAGACAGATTTTGCTTAAGCATTCCACATTATCAGAAAGTGCAAGGGATGCGTGAGCAAAACCTCAATTAACTTGTCATGCAGGGAAATGAGCATGCTTCACTGTGGGTAGCGGGGTTGAGATAATAGAGCGCGTGCCTTGGAATCTTTTTTCATCAGTTTTATAGCATGTGCCGCCGCGGTGGCTCAGTGGTTATGGTGCTCGGCTCCTGACCCGAAAGACGCGGGTTCGATCCCGGCCGCGGCGGCTGAATTTCTTTGGAGGAGAAATTCTAGAGGCCCGTGTACTGTGCGATGTCAGTGCACGTTAAAGAACCCCAGGTGGTCGAAATTTCCGGTGCCCTCCACTACGGCGTCTCTCTTAGCCTTAGCCGCTTTGGGACGTTAAACCCCATAAACCAACCATAGTTTTATAGCTTGTGGGTGGTTCCAGTGCATCTGTGTTTGAAAGAAAGCTTTCGGAGGTGTGTTTGTAAGTGTATAAAATTGACTGCTAAATTTTGAATTAAAAGTCTGTTGTAAGTTCAGCGTCTTCAGTTCATCTCGTCTCGTCCTCTGTTTGTGTTCGTCAGCGCAGGTTTTTAATACGACGAATCACCACTAACTCGCCCAGTCCTCACATCTTCTACAGGTCACAGGCCATTCGTGCTCAAGCATGTGGTTGCTTCATAATGAGGCAGCGGTGATTTTCGTGCAACGGGAACGTGTCCGAATGCAACCAAAGTCAAAGCTGAATTTGGAAAATTGATAAAATACGAGGTTCCCAGACTGACTCTGGAATAAACACCAAATATTTTCATATGCAGCGAAAAAAAAATTTTCCTTGGTTTATTCTTGCAGTGGGCGAACAAGCATACAATACAAAATTTGCAGTTTCAAACCAATCAAGAGCAGTTTCCTGCCTTTAGGCTTTCCAACTGAGAACCATCATAGCTACAATCCATTACCAGAAATTTTTTGGCAGTACTGCTGCCGAGGTGAAATACTGCCTGATATTCCTGGCATCTCTGACTGAATTTACCTTTATGGTCCGGTATAGGGAGGACAGTTGGGTGCTCCACTTTCGCAGCGTGCTTTCCGTAAAAAGGGAAACTACTCGTACCCGCGAGATATCGCTTTTTGGTTAGATACGCTTTTATTAATGACTGGAAAGGAGCAGTCCGCGTCGCAAATGAGAGGTAGTTTGTTTGAACCATTTCCGTTTTATGTGACTGTAACAGCCACACGGATGGTGAACAGGAGACGGACACTGGCGTCACTTTTCATCTCTCTGGTAATGGCCAGGCTTGAAGCCTGAATGTTCGCGCATCGTTTTTTTTTTTTGTTTCATGCGCCAAATTTAGCTCGTGTAATCGAAAAGTCATCTTTCTTCGTCAGCTGAGGAGCGTGGAAAACGTACTGCACTTCTCAGTGTCTGTGTTATCGCTTAGGAATCAACAGTTCGATGACATTCTGGGATATTTTATTTCTTTCTTACGTCACTCATTACGTCGACACGCAGTTTTTGAATCTTCGAGTGGTCCCTGGCAGCCAAACCTACTAGAAGCGCTTGTACAGAATTCCTGATAAAGATTGCAAAAACCTGCTTTAAAGTCTCAACATGGAGGATCATGTCAGGACTAGCGTACTGATCCATTATTCCACCCTTATAAAAATTTCTATAGAAAGTCCATAGACTGTCTATAGACTTTAGTCTATGAAGTCTATAGACTGTCTATAGACAAATCCTTTAGACTGGTCTATAGACAGTCTATAGATTTATGGCCATACACTTTTAGTAGACTTTTGTCTATAGACAGTCTATAGACAAATGTCTACTGAAAGTCTATAGGTCTATAGGAAGTCTATAGACACATGTCTATAGACAGTCTATAGACGATCTATAGACTTATGGTCATACATTTCCTATAGAGTTGTCTATAGACCGTCTATAGACACTTGTCTATAGACGGACTATAGACGACCTATAGACTTATGGCCATGGACTTCCTGTAGATTACTGTCTATAGACAGTCTACAGACAAAAGTCTACTGGTCCAGTAGACATATGTCTATAGACTGTCTATAGACATTCCATAGGTGTGTGGCCTGGCAGTGCTATAGACCTTTGTCTATACACAGTCTATAGACCTCTGTCTACTAAACTATTAGTAGACCATTATCTATAAACTGCCTATAGACAGTCTACAACCACTGAAAAAAGTCACCAGAGTTCACAAATGACACAATCAATATACTTACAAATTTAGTTTTATTTCCAAGCTATCCAGGCCGGGAATATGCAATACATGGACCATAAGAATGCACAATAACATAAATGTTGAAAGTAACAGTCCCGCTAGTTTCCTCAGAAGCATTCTTGCGGCCTGTTGTCTGCAGTCAATCATCCGGGCATGTTCACCTGTACAGCACAAAGGAAAAAAATAACAGAGGAACTGAAAAAAAAATTCCCACATCATCTCTACACATGTGCTTTACAATGAAAGACATATCCTGGCTATGCCATTCTAGAAAGGCAATCTTGATCTTTTGGTTTGGTTTTATGGGGTTCAAAGACCCAAGGCGACACAGGCTACAAGACGCTGACGTGAAAGGCTGCGGAATAATTTCGGCCAACTCTGCAGAGTACACAAGCCTTTAGCATTTTGCCTCTATTAAAATGCGACCGCATAGGCCGGAATCGAACCTGCATCTTTCAGGTCGCCAGACGAACATGATAGCCACTGAGCTATCACGCCGGCGCAATCATTTCAGTAAATACACGACAGATTATAAGTGTCTTCATAAAACATTGTAACAAAGACCCGTAATCCCTGGAGCACTCTACTCTGAATCCAGTACTGATACTGATTTCTGTATGGCAATCCTTTTACATTATTTGTAACAGAAGACATTGAACAATTGTGCCACATATCTGCATTGACTCGCAAGGAGGTGTTAAGAATGCCACCTCCATAAAATACAGATTCAGCGCACCTTACACAGGGATCCAAAAAGAAGAATATTGCAGCATTTATTCTTATAACCGCTATAGAAGAAGCGCTTCAAAATACCCTGCGTGAAGCCTGGTATACCCGGCCAAATTTTTAACTGGCTCTGGTGTTGCATCGCTAAATGCACCTTGTAAAAAAGTGCCTTTTAGCTACACTGCTGGCATATTCGTGCTGTAATTTGACGAGTGAAATGTCATTTCGTGGTTCCTTTTTGTTCATATATTGTTTGAGTGCAGCACTTGCGTGTTTAGATCAACGTTATCAGAAATATTCGTCTGCCACTACAACAGCTGAAACAAGCGGCAGACACAGCAATGAATCTGGTCCATATGGCCTCATCCTCTGGGTAAACTACCACTCCTTTCATGGCGGACAAGTCGTTTACCTAGAGTAAGTGCAAATGCGCCACCAGAACCATTGGTGCGTATTCCGCTTGTTTTGGCTGTTCGTAGCAGCAGACGATGAATATTTCTGATAACTTTGATCGAAACACGCAAGTACTCCACTCAAACGTTATATTAACAAAAAGAAACTATGAAATGCTATCTCACGTGTCAAATTACAACATGAATATGCCAGCAGTGTAGCCAAAAGGCACCTTTTTTACAAGGTTCATTTATCGATGCAACACCAGAGCCAGTTAAAGATTTGGCCGGGTGTACGTAAGTCGATACTCAAACGGGCACAAGCTATACAAAACCGGCAGGCAGAAGCGACCAGTTCACCACAGATTTGCGCCTATAACTTGAAGCACAAAGATGGAACAGCATACTCATACATCTGCGCGGGCTCTTAGAAACAAGCGGGTTGCAGCGCTTCCATGCCGCGCTCATTATTCAGAAAACCCATACTGCACACAGAGGCTGCAGCTGCGCCGTTTCAAAAGCAGTCGCGAGTTTAAGACAACAAATTACTGTCACGATAAAATACCGTCTGAAATTCAATTAGTCTTTCCTTCAAGTGCAGCCCCAACAGCGCCGTGAAGAGGTGTGTTTCTTGCATGGAGGTAGCCTAACCCAACGCTGCTAGAAAAATCAACGAAAGCACTGAACGCGCTCAAAGTACGAAGTATTTAAATAAAGCAATTAACGGCTTTCAAGAGGTGCAGCTATAGTAACACGAGAGCTTAATTTAATTTTAGGCGCAAATAAGCGGCGAATTACATCGGCGCTTTCGTAAGTTAGCAGTCTGAAATCAGAAACACATACTTTGCCTCTCGCGCAAATGGTATTAGAGAAATCTGTGCACGCGTGAGCGGGATTCATGAACGAACCACTCGGAAAGAAATGTAAGCCACCTCTTGTCGAGCCGACCTTTACCCAGCTTTCAAAATGAAGTGCCCGCAGGCGAGCGGGGCCACTCGGAAAGAAATGTAAGCCACCTCTTGTCGAGCCGACCTTTACCCAGCTTTCAAAATGAAGTGCCCGCAGGCGAGCGGGGGCGGCCAACGCGTCTCTGATGACAGACATGGAGGAATCGGTACGTGTGCAACGACGGGGAGACGGGATGGAGCTCGTGGGTTCTTCGCGGTGTTTGAGCACGCCGGCCAATCGCGCGGGCAATGAATTTTATACCATCACACTAAAAGAATTCCTTCAGCGCTGCTTAACTACAACTTTGACAAACGTCTCGCGCTCCAGTCTGTAGCGTTACAAGACACCTTTGCTGAAACGTCGGCGCCCACGACGCGCACCGAGCGAGCGTCCATATACGTAGGAAGGAAATGCACACCTCAAAAAGAACAGCACTCCAAGGTCCAGACAAGCGATAACACAAAGATTAGAAAATAAATGTAATCCACCACAGAACGAGAGTGTATGTAAGTACGTTTTCGGAGGTGCAAAGTAAATTGAGCTCACACGGCGCTAACTACCGCACAGTTCCATTTCGGCCGTCATTCACAGGCTAAACGACATTTCTGGCCGCGCGTCTAACTTGAAACACGAAAACTCTAGTAGACAGCTCGCGAGGAGCGGCTTATCATCAAGGGCATCGCACAGACTGCGTTTCCGCGCGTTAGTAAAGACAGCGGCACAGAGATAAGCGGCATTAGTCGAGAACCCGATGGCTTCCGCCTTAGAAACGAAGATAGGACGTTTGTCACTGCGCACATAATCTGTTCTGCACACACAGCTCTGCTTAGAGTGGTTTAGGAGACCAAATGAATAAAATATAAACGTATAGACTTACCGTAAGCGGACGATGCAGCTGGATTTTGAAGAAAACGTAATCCGCGAAAAAAACGCCGACTCCACCGATGCAGCCACGCCCAGGGTTGTTTGCAGCCCGAGTGATTTTCCGCCGTCTCGTGGTAAAACGGTAAAACGTGAAACAGAAACCCATTTCACGGTCGTATCTTTATCGCTCGCACTCTTTCCGTGTGGAGCTTGATCTGATATCCAAGACCACAGAAGGTAACTGGTTTATAAGCGTGAATTCTTCGCATACCCTCTAAAAACCTTATTGTTTTCGTGAAAAGAGAACCGAAATCTAACTGCTTGACTGTATACGCGCCGCATCTCCCACCGAATAGTATGTGGTACAATTCTCAAATAATAATTATAATGTTGCATAGCGTAACGTCTTTTTTGCGTGTGTTCGTGTTTAGAAAACTGATATGCTCGACATCAGCGTGTCATCGGCTCCGAAGCAACAGGTGCAAGGGTAGGAACGAAAAAATACTGGCTTTCTGATTGTTGCGTCGGTGAACTTATTCACGTGAATACAAACTGCAAAGGTATAAATGGGAGATGTTAATCGCACAAAGGACCAGGCTCTTTGAGACTATTCTGAGGTGTTTCTAAGCGATGGGCGCTTCCTTGAATTCTCACACCCGTCTTTCCCCCTTTATTTTCAGGACGTTTTAAAGAGAAATGTAGAAGCGTTGATGAAATGTGTCTGATTTCAGCGCGTTGGACAGTAACGATCGAAAGATGGAATGGAACTGTGTCGAGCGATTCCTTTAAGGGACAGCGTATTCATTCGATGTAGTACAGTTTGCGGCGCCTTTACTTCAAGAACGGCTGCCTTTCCGCGGCTTACTTGTTAGCATTAAATATTTAACTGTATTGACAATATACGTCACGATATAACGAAAAGGAGCTTGTCAAGGCTCCTGAAAATATACAGGTGGGTGTTGTAATGTCCTCACGCAATACTTTTTTAATTTGCGTAATAGCGAAGGAGGTGGAGGACTCCCGACATAGTTGCGGTCACCAGATGCAGGTCCCCGCAGCATGCAGTGCAAAAATAAATTGGAATTGTTCTATACTTAGTCGAAAGTCAGTGTATCGAACATTGTTAGATAAAATTAGGATTGTTATAGACTGGTCTATAGACAGCAGACTATCTATAGTGTACAGTGCATAGACGAAAGGAAATTGAGGTATTTGTAGACCGTAGTCTATAGAGAGTCTATAGACCGTCTACAGACGAAAGCAAATTGAGGCTATAGACCTTAGTCAATAGACAGTCTATAGACCATCTATAGACGAAAGAAAATTGAGCCAGCTATAGACTTTAGTCTATAGAACGTCTATAGACAAAAAGAAATTGAGGCGACTACAGACCTTGGTCTATAGAGAGTCTATAGACCGTCTATAGACAAAAGGAGATTGTGACAGCTATAGACCTTAATCTATATCGAGTCTATAGACCGTCTATAGACAAAAGGAAATTGAAGCAATTATAGACTTTAGTCTATAGAGAGTCTATAGAAAAAAGGAAATTGAGGCAGCTATAGACCTTAGGCTATAGCGAGTCTATAGACTGTCTATAGACGAAAGGAAATTGAGGTAGTTATAGACCTAAGTCTATAGGGAGTCTATAGACCGTCTATAGACGAAAGGAAATTGAGACAGCTATAGACCTTAGTCTATAGATAGTCTATAGACCGTCTATAGACAAAAGGAAATTGAGGTAGTTATAGACTTAAGTCTATAGAGAATCTATAGACCGTCTATAGACTAAAGGAAATTGAGGCTGCTATAGACTTTAGTCTATAGAGAGTCTATAGATAGTCTATGGACAAAAGGAAATTGAGACAGCTATAGACTTTAGTCTATAGATTTTCTATAGACTGTCTATAGACAAAAGTAAAAGTCTATAGGATGTCTATAGAGTCTATAAAAAGTCTATAGAAAGTCTATAGACCATTTTTATAAGGGCAAATATCGGCTTTCTACATGTTCTTTGCTCTTCGCTTCTCAAGAAGCCGTGTTGAGATATTGTAGTGTTCTAAATAGTATACATTCAACTTTTCTGGAACCATTAGGATGAAGGTGAGACGTGAGACGTAGCGTATAGAAAACAACGCCCCGAAACGCCTCTTGAACGAAAAACCTGCAGGATATCGCAAAACCACGAAGAGAAGCAGGGATAGCCGATACAAGTGGAGCTCCTCCCCACGGCGACATGAGACAAGCTGAGCATGTCGGAAGATAGAGCGGCCAGGCACGGCGCGGTGCATTTGAAAGTGCGTAAAAGTTGTCAATTTAATGACACCCACCCGCCTTTCCAATACCACTGCACATAAAATATCCAAAATGGAATGCCATATCTATCATTTATTTACAATTTATTGCTGCCTTCGTAAGGACATTTTCGCAGCAATTTTTCTTGCAAGAATGACACCGTTCAGCCGTTCCTTACGCTACTTTCCGTTCTCCCAAATATATCCGTTCTGCGCATAGCGCATGTATGCCTAATATGTTTATTTAGCCCATACATGGAAAGACATTGGGAAGGCCAAGTTACAGCCTTCTCGCCTGCTAATAATGATATTTTGTGTTATACTAGCTTGTCTGATACACAGGGATATTGGCTTTCACCTCGGCTACTGCGTCCTCGTACGCTATAACAGCTGCAAAGTGGCAGCCGCTTGTACGGCCCATTACATCTCACTTGACTGAAGGCTCTTGTGAAGCTGAACGTGCTATAGCTGCCCTCATTTTCTACTGGAAGACATATAGCATGTTTAAGAAAAAGGGTTGTGCTGCCGCTGCTTTGGCGAAAAAGAAAAGCATGCCTTATAGGCAATTCGGTTCACGAGAGCACGCATTCACATGAGCTTACTGCTGGGATATGTGGAGGAGGTGTTCCTTCATGAAACACATATAGGTAGCCATAACGATAACTAAGTTATTCGTCCTTTCAAGCCGATGCGCGGCAAAAGGGGTGCCTCTGTCGACATCACTGAAAGGAAGAGGTAGAGGAGTGCAACGAAAATTGACCCCAACCGGATGATGGGCTACTCTATGTACGTATGGCTTGAGGCTGACGTTGTCCATGAATATCGACGCTTTTTGCAAAGCACGCATCGTCGGGACGACATAGAGGGAAGCATGCGCTTCCTAAGGACCCGCAAAACAGAGAAGGGAGGCTGACAACGCAATAACTTCTGACAGGCGCCAAGATCGAGAGGGGCAAATGTTCGCTCTTCTTTTGAGAGAGGAAAACACGCGTGGGTTTCCGTCTCCTTTAGATTTTTTAAGCAAGGAAAAAGTGGGCTGATAATTTATGATTGGTTTATAAAAAGTAGCTACTTTTTATGGGATTTTATCCTCACCCGCAAGGGGTTAACGGCACACTGAACCACAGATTGCATTATGAAAATGTGGCTGTCGCAGGCAGGAATGAAAGGCATTAACATGTCCTAAGAAATTGAACATCTTTGCCACTGAGCCAGCGTGGTGGTTACCGGTGATATGCTCTTGAAGGTAAATATGTGCAAGGCTGGTAGAGGGCACCACGGCTTGGGTCGTAGAGTAACTCTGTACCCAGTTATTTTTCTTTATGTAGGCCTAGGTAAACATTTTTCATCAGCCTGCGGACTTATTTGAGTCACCAGTTTTTACCATTTGTGGCGAATGATATCAAATTTAGAATAAAGCGAAATTTAAATCCTGTGAGAGCACTTTCACTTTGCATTTTTTACTGGCAGTGATATAATCTTCCTTGAACTCTCAATAATAGGCAACTGCAGCGCAAAAAAACCATGGCCGCATAGCAAATATGCCCCCTTTTGTTATATACTTGCCTCCATTTCTAAAAACAATTATTTCGTAAGAAATATTACACGTTGCTGTCATTTCCTTCTTTTTACCACAGAAGGCTTCATACGGGATCAAACATCATGCGACACACGGTAAAAATTGTAAAGTGACGACAATGAGCATCGCCTTTTGAAAACTTTAAAGAAGTGCTCAATTTATTTATTCATTTTTTTATTATGTATTATTTCATGTGCCAAGGTTGGGGCTACTTTACGGCGAATTTTTCTAGACGTCTGCACTACTGCACACATCAAGGAAGAACTCAATAGAAGACAGCCTAGAAATAGAGCGGAGAATACAGTATGCCTAATACATAATACATAATGCACCAACGCACGTTAATTAAGGACACTAGCTGCTGCAGAAAATTATGAATGCGCGCACAAAAATGTGCCAATACAGGAGCATAAAATCATGGTTGCAAATATAAACAATAAAGGGCTAAAATTTTCTATCGGAAGCAATGTTTTCAGTGCCGCTTTTTCCTATTTATTCCGGAACCTATTTTTACATTCTTACATGATAGCGAGATCAATACTTCCATTGTGCATAGAAAATAGGCATATTTAAATATGCTGTTTCTCGAAGTTACGGGGATCACTTGATACGAGTGAAGATCTCTGGCTGAACATGGTGACCTACAATGAATTTTAAGTTTGGTGTTAAATATGATTTTTTTTTCGGCAAATCATTTGGAAAACATTTGAAGTGGCAAACAATAGTCGTTGGGAGAGTTTCGAAGAATTCAGCTTAATTAGGGAAGCTATGACTCAATTTTTTTTGTTCTATACCTCGATAGGATGAATCACGCTGTTTTATTGATAGTCCATCTGAAAAACGGCGCACAGAAAAAGACGAAAAACACAGAGAGAACAGGACGGACAGGAGAGGACTAGCAACTTAAGAGTTACGATATTCCTAAGAATATTGTTATCAGTAACATTAAATTACTATCAGGTACTGCTGAGAGGTAAATATATAAGGCTCAATAGAGAGGCTGTTGTCTCACAGCGGATTCGATTCCGATGCAAACACTTCAGTTATTCGAGGCACAGTTCCTTGAAGAAAAGAGCACTATCAGGCGGCACTAAATACAGAAAAAAAAAGACAAATAATAACACGCGATACGCCCGCATTTACTAAGCTCAAGATAACATTTGTGTTTGGTAGGTTATCTTAGACATGAAACAACAAAGAGCTGCTCAAACACAACATCGTTGTTAAAATCGCGATCACCATGTAGCAGTTTCAAGAGATACTTAGCGGCCAAATTATATAACCGACAAAGACTAGACAGGACGAGCACTAAACTATTGCACGCTGTTCAGAAATTAAAATTTCAAGCCTGAAAGGCTTTGCAGTGCATAGGAGCGCAGGTGAAGCGTTTTATATATTTCTTTCCCCTGAAACAAAGACATCGCAAACTAGCTTCGCTACTCAAAAACAAGTATATTTCTAATGTATTGCCAAGTTACCAAGAATAAATAGAGTAATAATGTGGGCACTTCCAAAATTCAAGAGAAAGAAGTGAAGCCTTCAAGACCTGACTGCGGCGTATATAAGGCACGGAAAAATGAACCTCTCTGCTTTTTACTCTATGAAGCCCTCAAGCGGCTGCCTTGTAGATAGAAATCCTGGAGTGTTGACTTTTGCTTCAGCTCAGAGGCCTTGGTCGCCTCCCGTTTATGGCACTGAGAGTGCAGCCAGTTCGTCCAAAGGTCCTGAAGATCAAAGGTGACCTACTTTGTTTGGCTGAAAAAATGGCGAGTACGTCAAAAATAAGAAATAGAAAAACTTGTAAGGGGATGAACACCAAACGCATTACCAGTAATGAGCAATGGATTGTGCGGCGTCCAAACATAATAGGCTGAATAACACCTCGAAAGAGTACAGTTCTACAATTGCACTTTCCTCGGCTACATTGTTTTTCACTGTTGTTTTTAGGAAGCACACCAAGACCAGATTCTGCAGAAAAAATGGACACAAACACGAAGGTCGCCATGACGTTCCTACTGAACGAATAATGCTCGAGCAAAGAAGACTAACTAAATAAAGTACGCCAGGCATACAAATGTGAGCAGAGAAATACACTAAACGTTAAGAGGTGAAATATTTAAAATTATTGAAGTGTGCGCAAGGAAAGTAGGAAAGACTGTATTAATAAAGAAGACTTCGAACTCAGAGGCTGCCCTATAGAAGCTCGGCAATATTTCCAGGCGAACACGGAACGTTGCCTCTCTTTAAGCCTTCTCATGCAAGCAAAATTGTAGTAAAATAGGCTTCTAGGAAAATATCCTAACATGATCAACAGTCTGAAGTATCCATCCAAGGGAGCAAAATGAGGCATTCATAGACATCGGGTTTGGTCAGAAAACTGCTGGTAGCAAAATTATTCCGTTACCCTCCAAAGCGGCGCGACATTAGCACAGTAAAGTTTCTTTTGCTATCACTGCTAGTTTTGGCATGAAGAAAAGAATATAATATATAGGAAACGGCATCGTTTTCTTTAATACAGCGCAAACAACATTCTGTGCAAGCACAATGAGGGCGTTCTAAGGTGGAAGAAAATGGAAAAGAAATAGGTGATACGTTATGTACAACTGACTCCAAAATCATTTTTTGTTCGTACCTGAAGACGTATGTTCACATGAAAACTTTATCTCAGATACCATTATGTCCTAAGGTTTTTGTTCTTTCGCCTTCAACGATCATAATAAGAGTTCGGCCTTTTCTGCTATCTTGTGATTTCTCTTGCAGCTTTTCTGCTGGCGCCTGGAAAGGTACTGATCACCTTTCTTTGGGAAAAGCACTATGTAACACTACTACGCTGACGTGGGTTTCACTTCGAGTTGATTATCAATTTGGCATTACCTTGTCCTGTCCTATGCGTTCTTCTTGGAGCAGTTAGCCGATCGACTGCCCACGATACGCGGGTCTGCCGGTTTAACGCCTCAACCGGGGCAAACTATTGCTCAACTACGACGTTTTTACGAAAGCTGCCCAGCTTTCACTGACTTTGATGTCCTATGGCTGCGCTTGCGTGGAGACTGATGAGTGATTACTTCTTTTTTTAAAGT
Organism: Amblyomma mixtum; assembly: GCF_055824585.1. Taxonomy (NCBI): domain Eukaryota; kingdom Metazoa; phylum Arthropoda; class Arachnida; order Ixodida; family Ixodidae; genus Amblyomma; species Amblyomma mixtum. The sequence goes on along the minus strand of NC_143012.1, from coordinate 284,922,379 downwards.
CTCATTACTTATCTAATTGCTTTTGCTCAAATTGTGACGCCGTTTGTACTAGTTGTCGTTGACTTGGCGCCCCTGTCTCCCTTGCCCAGATTTCTTTCTTCAACTAAATCTGTTGCCACCCTCTTATGTTCAGAGATGTTTATAGATACTCTCAGTGCAGAAGTGGCTGTATCCCTGCTGATGGAATTTTCGCAAACAAGGCAATAAACTTTACTGAAAACACCTGCTTTGGTCCTTCACCGAGACATGCGTTTGGTGATTTTTTTTTGCGTTTGCTAGAACTAGCTACACTCACCTTTGATAAATCCGAGAGCGAGGCTGAGTAGCATTGGGCTTATATCGTCCAACCTGCTGTTATCTAGCTGTACGCAAGTGACATTTTTGTGCTGACGAGTTTACCTAGCTTCCGTTCTTTCCTACTCCTTTCGTTCACATCAGCTGTCGCGGCCCGACTGTAACTGCCGGTCAGCAGAGCTCTAACGATACGGAGTATTTTACTATTGGTCGAAGGCCGTCCACGATTCTTTTTTTTTTTTGAAGTGTTGTCTTCGAAGACATGTAAGTGTGCTCCATTGAGAATAAAAGCTTCAAAATAATTGTCTCTCTTGCAAAGAGTGCGCACCTAGCTAAACATACCGAAGGACAGGAGCTGTCTGGAGACAATCCGAAAAAAAGAGTTAATGAGGCGTCTAAAGGCATTTTCAGAAAAAAAGGGCACACTAAAACAAAATAGAAAGCTTGTACTTTTCGAGGGGTGCAGTATTTCTTCAACGAATGGTAAGGATCTAAACCACGTTAGCAAGACGCGAACTGTTCTGTCCTCCAAAAACCTTCGCCATCTTTTTGCATGCTGCAGGTTATCAATTAGAATTGCAGAGAAAGGTTGCTTGAAAAAAGAAGTAATGCAGGAGCACTGCGATAATCGTTAGGCATGCACATGGCACTAATAGAAATTTGCTCATGCCACTGAGACCTGAATAAAGATGGATTATCCGATAACTTAAGAGATCTGTTTTAATTATTCGGCTTCGTGGAACCAATTACACGTCAAATATTTATATAATTTTTCGCCGCTTCCTCTAGAACAGGGGTTCTCAAACTGGGTTCCGCGGAACACAGGGGTTCCGCAGGCTGTCTTCTTGTGTTCCGCGAGAACCCTCACTTGCCCTGACCCGGCAGCTGATATGAGACTGGCTCTGAGTGCTGCTGAGCCACGCTTTGACTTGCTCTCAAAAGGGAAGCAGTACCACCCATCCCATTAGTATTTGTATTAATCGGCGCAATAAACATTTAACTTTTGCAACTCTCTCTTTGCAAAAGTGCACTCGACAACATTGCTGGTAAGTGAACGCGGGGTGTGAGGGGGGGGGGGGGGGGGGGGGGTTCCCTGGAACTTATTGAAGGCGTTTGGGGTTCCTCCAAGCAAAAAAGTTTGAGAACCCCTGCTCTAGAACATTGTGCAGCCCACCCTATTGTCGTAGTGTTCCCCGAGACCAAGTAAGCTGGAATAATTGGGGTTTAATTAATCCTTGCATAAGAATCTAAAACCTGAGGGCACGTCCTAATTTTCGTGATCTTGCCCCAGGCAGTAAAATTCTGTCAAAGCGTGTTTCGCCAATTATTCTACCCTTCATACATATGAAACTTCATAAAAGCTTACAATCTATCAAAGTAAAAAGAGGGAGCTATCAAGACGTCCAAAAAATTGTGCGCAGCAAACATATTCTACACTATATCTAGACCAGAGAGAACACGTGGCATATGCAGCTAAGTACACTTTGAATGTAAGAAACTCTGGAGGAAGGAGAGGGACAGCATATTAGAATATTCACTTCAATGTTCATGAAAACCCACCTTAACAAAATCTCTCGCAGTAGTGTCACCGTGCTGCGAAGCGTTCCCGCACAAATTGTAGCACAATTGCTCGGTGCGAAGCAACTCCATGAAACTTGCTCAGCAAAAGGGTTGAAATGCGGGCCAGTTGGTACATTGTAAACGGAAAAAAACCAGTCACACAAGACGAGGGACAAGAAGAGTGTACACACCACAACGACTGGACTAACAACTATTGTGGTGTTAGTTGTTAGTCCAGTCGTTGTGGTGTGTACACTCTTCTTGTCCCTCGTCTTGTGTGACTGGTTTTTTTTCCGTTTGTTCAGCAAATGCATAGAACATATCGTTTCTGCAGGGAATCTGTTCTGAAGAATTTCAGTCATTACAGTTTGGTTTACACTCCAGAGGTGAAAGGCACGCGCATACTCGCATATGGATTAAAAAACAGTGGCACGTAATGTAGAGGCGCTATTGCATGCACATTTCGGTAGAGAACACTAAATTTCCAATCGAACGTAACAGGGAAACCGAAAATTCCCTCAATTAGGCGCTAAATTCCTTGTTTGAGAACCTTTTTCTCAGCATCAGCTTCAAAACTCGGCAAATGAAAAAAAGTGATGAAATATCGGTTCTAAAATTTTCTTGATCTCCGTAAAAGTTTTTCCGCCAAGTTGTAAAAAAAGATGCCCAGGCTTAGCTTGGTTAAGCCAAGAATGCGTTGCATATTGCGCGGTCTTTTTGCGCGAGGTATTGCTTGACGGCACTCGATTTTCTCAGCAGCTTTTCCTGCGTGACGTATGGATGGATGGATGGATAGGAGCGCCCCCTTTGAAACGGGGCGGTGGCAACCGCCACTATGCTCAGCCGTCCTTTTTCTTCTTCCCCCCCCCCCCCCCGTTTTCTTCTTTTTTTCTTTTTTTTCACATGGTTTGGGGACGTGACGTCACCAATCCACGTGACGTCACGTCACGTGGTTTGGTGGCTGCTCGGCTGCGCCCAAGGGCTGAACTGAGTGATTGCAATATGCTACGCATAAAAATGAAATGCCTAGGATGAAGCGTCCCTGCATCGGAGCGGCCTTCGTACCCTCTCCTGATTATAGAGCGATGTGATAGGCGAGGCCCATTTCATAGCTCAAAATCCTCCTCTAATAACGGGCCCTAGCAGCGCGCCATGAAACTCAGAGCCACGGTTGCCTGTACATTTCTCGAAGAACATTTGTGTTACCGTTTCGACGAGCGTCTGTGCTCGTACTGGGTAGTCCTCTCGCGGAAAATAGCGTTTCAAGAAGCTCGCTCAAGCGGAAGAGGAGCGGCTCGAGCAGACTCGTGAGATGGAAGTAGCGGGGTACAGCCCAGCTTTGGAGCGCTGTATCTATTGCTGTGAGTAGAAGTGGCAATGCCCTCAGGGTTTGTGCACCTTGGACACATTCGGAAAACCAGCCTCTTCTTATCTCGCCATCAGGGCGAGTTTAAATTGTATGTAACAGAAAATACTGCACTGTAAGAACCATTGTGCTTGATTTCCGTACTGTTTCATCTTACGGATAGACTTTGGTTCGATTTCTTCGGAAAGAAAAAGTAGCTTCTTTATGCATGTCTCATGTAGGCAACAAAGCAAACTTTCATCAGTTGATTTTTTTTTTGCACGGCAGAAAATATATTGTCATCGGGGACAAAACTTGAATCTCAAATAGTAACTGATGCGCCTTCTAGGAACGCCGCTGGTGTTGTTGCCGGAAGGGTGTCGATTTTTTGTTAGTGAATAATGCCTAACATATACAATTTTATCGCTTTAGTAATGCTAAAAATTGAAAAGTAATGGGTGTGTGAGAAGACAATTGTTATTTTTGACACTTAAACTTTGAAAATTGGAAGCTTGTTCAAAGCGGCACTTTGTTTGAAGGGTTTATAGCCTACAAGTGCCAGCTTACTCATGGCAAATCTGAAATCGTCGATTTGTAGCAGCATTCTGTTCACTTCGTCTTTCAAAAGATGCCTCAATAGATTCCGTGTTACTCGGTCAACGCTGAATTTCCCACTATAGCCGTAACTGCTGCCTATTTGGTTATTATGCGAAGCATATTACTAGAGCTACACTACAGCCCGTCGAGCGCGGCGGTGGATCTACCATTGACCACGTGACCACGTGACCACGTGACGTTTAGCGTGACCACGTGACACCACGTGACAACATGACGTCACAGCAGAGGAGAGATGGGCTGCCGGCTCGCGCGGTCGGCCGCGGCGGTGGAGGCTCCACATCAGAGGCGCGGCGGCTGACCGCGTGACAATATGACGTCACAGCAGAGGAGAGATGGGCTGCCGGCTCGCGCGGTCGGCCGCGGCGGTGGAGGCTCCACATCAGAGGCGCTGCAGCTGACCACGTGACGCTACAGCAGCGGTAAAAAGCTGAGCTTGCCTCGCTCTCCGGGCACTTACGAGGCGGCCAGGTGTTGGGATGCCGCCTAGAAGCAGGGCTGATTTGAACGAGAAGCGAAAGCTTCAGCGTGCCACAGAGACCGATGAAGAGCGGGATGAACGTCTGGCTAAGCGGCGTGCTCAATATGCGGCTCGGCGACAGCGTTCTACAACAACTGAAGAACAAAGCGAGGAACTTTACCAAGCCTAGCCATCAATATGCTTCGCATCTGACTAGGCTTAACCTTGGCTAAGCCTCAGCCATTTTTATTGTTCAGCTTTAGAGTCCACGTCAATTCTTTCCCCTAGTTTGTTCTTACATTTTCCGTAAAATGTGCAAGCTAAGCGCAGACAAAATGATGCTTTTGAACCCCAGTGAACAGTCGTCGTCTTCGCTGTCACAGTAAGCCTTCCACGCGTCGTTTTTCTTCTGGCTGCTTGCACTACACCAAGTTAAAATGTGAAAGTTGCCAAACATGCGAAATAGAGACCGTATATTCTTCACTGCGCAACATTTAGAATCCAATCCAGAAGTAAACCAGAAATAAAACAGCGACAGAAACCTGTGACGTTGGAAAGCTGGAACGAATCCACAAGCTGAATAAAGAGTATGGAATGTCATTAAGCTCTCTTCTCTGTGGACTGACGGGTTCTAGCTTTTTTTTGAAATCTTGAAACCAATCTTTTTATTGAAACCAATCTTTCTTTTCCAACAAAGCAAGGTACAGCTTTACAGCACCTTTATTCAGAGAAGGCGAAGGCATTTTCACTCTAGTGGCATCGATGGTGAGCCCGCCTTTCGGACATGCCGAAACGCATTGGCATTCTCGTATGCGACATTTGAAAAGCAGATCTGCTCGAACATATAGAAACTGGAGTGTACTGTGCGCCTACTCGAGTTTTGGGTGCGTTTTTCTCATGTTCTCGTTCATCTTTACATGTTAAATTTGAACCTTGGGTTTCGGTTCTTAACACTTAATTTAATCACTAGAAAAAAAATGCAGCTTATTACTTACATCGCTTGAGCAATATGCCCATTTTATAGAAAAGGTTTCTCATCCTTTTCTGGGAACTTCTTGCTGCTTATGAATCTAAAACGTTTACAAGTACTCAACGATGGTATGATTTTTCATTGATGCATGATTCCAACAGACATAAATCAGGTGGCTATTTGACAACATGCCTCTGGCTGTTTTATTCTCGCTTCTCTCCAGAAAAAATTTGCTTCAACTTAGATGCTAACTCATGTCTAAGGTAGAAAATGCAATCAATAGGGCGCATGATTACACATATTCGATCGATAGGACCCTTTCTTCTGATTGCACGGAAAAGAAGGGGCTGGTCATGGAATATAATTAGCACATGTTTTGTGGCCAATATCCCTTTTTGGTTTAAGTGCAGCACTGTCTTTTACTACGAGGTCAACTGGAGCTATTGTTTGCGCTTCGGCATGCAGTTGTAAACCTTTCTAAATTCCAAGAGGTGGCCACAAAAGTTGCTACAAGCTTATCAGATGCTTCTTGCCCAGCTTATTGGCATCGTAGCCACCACAGGCACTAAAACTCATATTAGTCACGTTTAATACCTGTTGAAGTTCGTAACGTTCAGTGTCAACAAGTGCCGCGCATGCAGTTTTCGGATAACAAGAAAATAATTAGCAATTGGTTTCTAGTAGCTGTGAATGAATCATTACTTTTAGAGTGTCTGTGGTACAAGAAAAGCATTTGAGTGGAAATGGCTGCACTGCTACCCTTTCTAATCCCTTTCATGGTACTGATTATTTTTTCCTTCGCTAAGGCGAATAATTTTTCCTTTTTCCATCTTGCTCGAGTCAATGCATCTGTGAGAAGAGTATGCGTTAGATTGCTTGGGCCGTCCGCGCCGGCAAATTCAGCCCCCGCAATCGCTTTTTATAAGGAAAGCATCAAATGTAAAATACTGCCGAAGAGCTTAAGACATGTAATTCGGGCTGCAAAGTTTCCGCCCTAATTAATAGGTGAAATAATGAATCAAAAATTATATTTTAGGGCGGATTACTCTTGACCACACACACTTCTGGAGAACCGAAGAACTAAAAGTCGGTTCGACAAAAAATACTTGTTCAATTCCCTGCTCGACAAATCCAGGGTGGCTGTGCTCAAAATAATTTATCACTCCTTGCAGGCGCTACCATCCTTCAACATCCTAAGGTCCTGCCGCTGTTTTTCGGTAATTGTCATTCAATCTGCGCTACTTTCCAGACTTCGCACTGTAATCACAAATATGCTGTTTATTTTTTGAGCATGCATTCTTGGTAGGCAGCTTATTTTCCCGCTGACGTCTGAATAGATGGACCCGCCTGACGGCAGTCGGAATGAACTGCCACCGGCACGCCTTTGTTCGTTGCTGACGTACCTCAACTTACTGCTTAGCTTCCTTGGCTTAAAGACGTAAGACACCGCTTACACTTCTTCTGCCATCTATTTCAGGCTGCGGTTCTAAGAAAGACCCGCAAAACGCAAGAAACAGTAACGAGTTGCTGACGAACGCTCGTTCAAAATGGCGGTATCATGCATCGAATTCATTCTGATCTTGCATTGCCTTTTAGAAATTGCTCGGCTTGTTATTGTTATTTTACGAAACCCCTGAGCAGTGTTCCGTGCCTATATATACGCGGCTCCACCCATTAATAATTATAGCCTTTTGTATCCGAATTAGGTTTTGATATTGTAGTTAGTGTTCCATTTACCGGTGCACTCCAAACTAGAACTACCCTGATGCCACGAAGGAGTTCGTATCGTTTCATAAAATTGACACTAAGCTGCCGTGGTGGCTCAGTGGTCATGGTGCTTAGCTGCTGACCCAAAAGACGCTCGATCTCTGACATGGCAGTCGCATTTCGATGGAGGGCAATTGTTAGAGGCAGTTGTACTGTGCGATGACAGTGCACATTGAAGAATTCCAGAGGCCGAAATTTCCTGGAGGCCACCACTGCAGCATCCCTCACAGCCTTAGTCGCTTTGAGACAATAGATCCCACATATATCATAAGCCATAAAATTGACACTTACTTCGATATATGCTATTTCTGATGTTGATACCCGGAAGGCAACTTTGGCCGCGACTTTTGCACTTACGAAATTCCTTGGCACGAAGTTTGGTAACAGTGGTGCAGTAGCCGCGACAGCGGCCGCTCCCGAATGGCCGCTCCTGATCGCATTGGATTTATATTGCTGTGAACCAGGATGTGAATGAGGAATATTACGCGTACTCTGCCAAAGTCACCGTCGAGGACGCCTGTACCCTTTATTCAGAAGGAAGTTTGCAATAGAACTAACATACAAAATACATAAATAGTGCTCGTACTGGGTCCACTGATTAGAAGAAATTCACGCAAATAAGGACTCAAGTATAATGTAACACGTTTGGGAAATGCCAGTAGTTTTCCATACCGAACACTACGAAACTCCATCCGCTCGACTGCTAAAATTTGTACTTACACACAAAACACTGGTTCTAAGACTTTGACACCATGTTTACCGTCCCCGATATACTCTCTAATTAGTATGAAACTAAGATCGAGATACACAAGTAGGGTATGCAGTGGGGGGCCGATATGCTAAGAAACGCACTGTTCCTTTTGATACAGAAGTACCCCTTTAAGTTTAAGGCGCTTGAATAGCACACTGTATCAGTTATATTACTGTTTCTGAGGGATGGAACAAGCGATTTGAGCACTGCACAAAAGTGCTGGAAAGTGTTGTCTCTATGCACGACCGCATAGATATGGCGACAATGAAGTTTTTGTTTATTCATTTTACAGGTTCACCGACAGAATCACGTGGTAGTATAGAGCAAACTACAAAGCTTCAGTGGGCTTGTTACAAAACAATTCACAACTGCTTTTATCTAACATGCTCACCTTCTCACTAAAGCTTGTCAAGGTGCTCATCTGCAGTGAACCGTCACAACTAAAGTTATGAGTAAGAGAAAAAGGAACAAATATCTGAGTTTATCCCCTCTTTGCGCTTGATACGAAAGGTAACATAAAAATTGATGAGTCGCGAGAAAAGACAACTTTAGTGCAAGAAGCTCAGTGCTGAGCATCAAATTATTTAAGTGGAAGTTCACTGCCCGCCAATATCCCTTGGTCAGCCTCCGCTTTAGAGTAGTATCACGCATTTTCAGTAAGAACAAACGGTAAAGCGAGGAAGGGGATGTAAGGCAACAGATGAAAAAAAAAGTGCACAGGCCACCAACAAAGAAACAATTCAGAGCAAATTGTTCGTGGACAAAAGTAGAACGGTCTGACTGCGTCCGCGGCTCGCATAGTGATCGCTGAACGAACGGGTCATTTTTTTCCCATTAGGCGAATACCAGTGCGGGGATGGCTCTATCCCACTTTACCCTCGGCCGAGCCGAATGAAGGGTGAAAAGAGAAGGACGGCCCGAGCATAACAGTGACCTCCCGCTGCGGACGGGGAGGCCCTGCTCACACGCCAGACGCCTCGGCAGCCATGCAAATGCGGCAACGCCCATACGTCTTCCTTATCCGTTTGTACCTGGATGGTCCGATTCACACGGGAAGTGCAAAACGGGGGATGCGCATTACTATGCGACCTGAACAGAACGGGATATCACGCTAAAAATGCGTTCGAGAAAAGGATACCGCGCTTGCACGTCCGACTGTGAATAGTTGGTTGTTCAGAACAAATGCAATTTCTCAACATGTGCAGCCTTTGTAAACCAACACAACAGACACAACTAAAGCAAGCAAAGCAAAGAAAAGCATGATCAATCAGTTAGACAGGCAGAGCGGAACGGTGGGGCTAATAATTAACATGCAGAAAACCAAAGTAATGTTCAACAGCCTAGCAAGGGAACAGCAGTTCGCAATTGGTAGCGAGGTGCTGGAAGTAGCAAGAGAATATGCCTACTTAGGGCAGGTAGTGACCGCAGATCCGGATCATGAGAGGGAAATAACTAGAAGAATAAGAATGGGGTGGAGCGCATATGGCAGGTTCTCTCAGATCATAAATGGTAGCTTACCAATATCCCTGAAGAGAAAAGTATACAACAGCTGTATCCTACCGGTACTCACCTATGGGGAAGAAACGTGGAGGCTAACAAAGAGGGCTCAGCTTAAGTTAAGAACAACGCAGCGAGCTATGGAAAGGAAAATGATAGGTGTAACGTTAAGAGATCGGAAGAGGGCGGAGTGGGTGAGAGAACAAACGCGGGTTAATGACATCTTAGTTGAAATCAAGAGGAAGAAATGGGCTTGGACAGGGCATGTAATGCGAAGGCAAGGTAACTGCGGGCCCTTAAGGGTAACGGAGTTCATTCCAAGAGAAAGCAAACGTAGCAGGGGACGGCAGAAAGTTAGGTGGGCGGATGAGATTAAGAAGTTTACGGGGATACAGTGGCGGCAACTGACAAAGGACAGGGTTAATTGAAGAGACATGGGAGAGGCCTTTGCCCTGTAGTGGTGTAGTCAGGCTGATGATGATGAATACAGAGATCTGAAGTAGTTCGCAATGCGTCACAGAAAATAACGGCGTAAACATACGAAACACGAACCAAACAACGTGAGCATGTTCACATTTGAAGCACCCATAGTTGATCGTTTGCAGCTGTTTGGCACCAAACTTTGTTGCGAAGAGGATCTTGTACGTTTGATCTTTTTCTCCGAGATTGGTAAAGGCTCGCTAAAAATTCTGTCGGGACATTCTAATGTTGCAAAATGTGAAATGGCTGTAGCTAGCCCGGGCTCATCGCTATACATATCATGCGTTAAAAATCATTTAGGTTCCGCAGACTAGATAGGAGATGAAAGGCTGGCCGATTTCCCTGGTAATGGAAATCGAAAGCGGCGCTTATTGGTTTTACAATGCTTTTAGAAGTGGACCGCGCGAAAATAACACGGGGAACATGCATTCTATGTCTTTATATGTATTTTTATGTTCCGTCATCTTTTCTCGCGCTGTTTGCTTCTACAAGGAATGCCCAGAAAATTTCCTGTTTCTCGCGTGCAACAAGGGGCTTAAAGAATTGAACAGTGACAAAGGGTCTTAACCTACGAATGTAGAGCAAGAACATAAAAAAAACCAGCAATGTTTTCTTATGTTCATTGCTTTTTACACGAACTGAGAAATTTGTGCAGTAGCTGTTGGATTTCAGTGTCCTTTTAAGCGCCGCAAAATACTCAGTATGTCCCATGCGAGAAAACAGTAGTCTTCAAAATCCCAGTCTCGTATTGCCAAACTTACTCGACAAAAAGCCTGATGCTTAATTTTGCGGTCTTGAAGCTAAATATACTATTCAGATCTGGTTAAACATTGTAATCAACGCCATCGGTGTGAACCTTAGCTACAGAAAATAATTTTTTTAGGTGCCGTAATCGGGTTGCGCCTGAGCTTTCTGAGGTCGATCATTACTATAAGAATAAGTATACGTGCGTTGGTGATTTATATATTCAGTGAGCACTTTTTCCTCCTTTTACATGTTCTATGTTTTCTTACTAGGCCCTTAGTTTACAGTGAGCGGTTGGGATGTGCATTTGTTGTTGCTTTAGCATTGCAGCATTTTCTCTTTTAGTATCTACTATTGCGGACTTTTTGCTGGCTTGTGAAAGCCCTTTACGATGTATTCTGTCCTTTCCAGAAAATGCAGATTGAGGAGTCTGCTGTACGGCTGTGGTTGGTGACGGTATTTTGAGGAGACCACATGTTATAAAAACTGGATAGGAACCTTCTTCATTTACTATTTTATTTTTGCGTACATGTGGCAAAGCTGAAAGTACTTTATACTTCAAGCCAGCATATTTCGTGCGGATTCCAAGAGAAGACAGGCTTAGAAGTGGGCTGTAGAAAGGTGTGCGGATGAGATTAAGATGTTTTCTACGATAAGGTGGCCACAGCTGGTCCAGGAGCTGGTTAATTTGAGAGATATGAAAGAGTTTACTTCCCTGCAGTGGGCGTAGGCAGGCTTGTTATGATCATAGTAATAATTTGTTCTGATGTTATTAGCCCTGCAAACAATCTCCAAATGTTCGTATCCTTAAAAGGCATGGTTCCCGGTGTGTAGTCGAAGTTCAGGGCTGGTCAAGCTCCTTGTGGCATTTTACTCCGGCTTCATCACCCAAAGCAAGAGAAAACAAGCTGTCCAGCACATAATGCACTATTTACTGGGTAAGGAATAAATGAGTATTGATTGATTGCATTTGTGGGACCACTTGTTTTCGCACCACTTTTCTCGTTTATAGGAAATGGACAGTCACTGAAAGCAAGGAAAGCACGGAGTGTTTTTTCATTTGTATTTTAAATCGCTGGGAAATAACACAGAAAATATTTTATGACTAAATGATTACTAATTAGAAAGCGAAAGAAAATCTAACCACATCCCGCCGTTCGGATCCGAAACCACGACCTGAATTTCTCCTTTACTGACACCAGAAATAAAAAACCACATAATTTCCTTTGTTTCAGATGCTGTTGGCATTTTTCATATGCATGTCATAACGAGACGCTCATTTCGTACCCTTCTCTTCTTATAATTGCACAGTTCACAAAGCACCAGCAATCAGTACACGGATAAATATCTTTCTTCCAGCCAACTCTGTTCAACCAGAAGAAAGGATTGCTTTTAAAGGAATGAACGAATGAAACCACGTTTATTTCACTTTGGTGTTCTATTGCTGTTCTTAATGTGATGCTCAAAGCGTGATGACTGCGCTTAGCACATGCTCAATAGGACTGTCTCCATTATCGGTCCACGACTGGCATCTAAGAATACTGCAGGTTCTTATTAACAGGAGCCGAAGGTACGCCTCCAAGCTTAGAAATTAGCAGTTTAGTTTACGTTTACCCCCTTTTCGAAATTCTGTCTGTCTACTGCGGCTTACTCAGGGCTTCAAGCATTAGACAAATTTGGTTCACAAAGGTGAATCCCTCAGTACATCTTTTTGCTCAAAAGTCCGACGTTTTTTATCAATGCATATGCATTCAAGACTGAGGTCATAAACTAGGCATCCGCCTTACTGCCCACCTTACTTGGCGGTCATCTATGTGTTCCAAGCGGAGGTATCACTCTACGCTTCTTTTCTCTGACAGGCGCGTTAGCAGAAAGAAATGAGACCGCTTCTGAAAGACAAGCTGGAGGTCGGTTATCTTCCTATTGGGAGCAGCTTCACTTATTCATGCGCTGTATCTATGGTCTTTCTTTAATTCACGTCGTTAATTCCTAATGCAGTGGCGCCATACGTCGACTAAGTTTTTCGGCCGGCAGGCACGTTTTATGCGTGTCACCCGATATCCACCCTCTAACGGCATTGCATTCACAGCCTCTGTTGCATGGAAGGGTTACATCATGAAGCTGAAACAAACTACACAAAACATATACACTTATTTCAATGAGCACGAACAGGAAGTGTTTTCGAGCTTGTGCTCTTGCACTTCTGCTTTTTTGGATGTGTTTTCTGACTGGACTTTTTTGCCTAGTAACATTTTCTCTGTCTGCGGACTGCGCAAATCATTTTTTCTTTTCGTTATTTTAAAGCCGCACCGCCGCTCTCATCCACTTCCCACCTAATGTTGAATTAAATTAAATAACTGTTGCCTAAAACAGCAAACAGTCGTTTCATTCGGCAGCAGAAGACGAAGCGAAGTAAAAATGACCTCATGCGCTTCTTCTACTAAGTTATATGGAGAAACTAAGTTGCGACCTATAAACCAAGCTTGGGCAACCTTACCTGTCATCACCATTGTGAGTGCTCAACACCGCATAAAAGATCGGTGCGCTGTACAGCCGCGTTCGCGGGCATGCTTCGGTAATGAGGAAAGTCTGCCTAACCAGTGATGCGTAACTTATTTGAGATAGCTGCTTCTTCTCGCCCAATAGTACACAAGAAGACAAAAGAAGTACGCTTAGCACCCTGCTCTTATTCAGCGACTTTCTTTCTGTACACGCTCTTTGTTCTTTCTTGCACAGCGGACCGTTGCAAAACATTGTTAATGATGCTAAGGTGAACCACGCACGGTTGCGTACAAGGTTGCATAAGATGAGAACACTCTAACAAGCGACCAGAGGTTAGCCTGCACCACTAATCATACATTTCGGAGGGTAGCATACGTCACCTTCGTACGTCACCTTCGTACGTCACCTTTCGTACGTCACCTTCGCATATAATACCGCGACGCAGGAAACCACCCAGTTCACCCCGTTCCGTCTCGTGTATGGCAGAGAGGTCCGCATGATGCTAGACGCCATGCTGCCGTATGGCGACGCAGAGCTCCCCCCTGAAGCAGGTCACTTCGTGGAACAAGCAGAGCAGGCCCGTCAGCTGGTCCGCTTGCACATCAAGGACCAGCAATCCGCCGATGCCAGAAACTATAACCTTCGGCACAGGGACGTGCACTACGAGCCCGGCGACCACGTGTGGGTGTGGACACCCGTGCGCCGCAAGGGATTGTGCGAAAAGTTTATAAATAGGTATTGTAAGGGATCGGTAGTGTACGCGGGGTCATCGGAACGCGGCTGGGGGCGTTCACAGCGAAGCGTCTCCTTTCTTGGAACGCGGCCGCTCGCGAACGCGCCGTGAAGTACGGGTGTCCACCCGCCCCGCGTTACCGATTCGCGCACGTGCTGGCACGAATGTGTATTTGTGTTTGTTTTTATTTTTATTTTGTGGAGAGAATGTCCTAATCCGCACATGCTGGTACGACCGTGCGGTTGTGTTTGTGGAAAGGGCGTTACCCTACGGTAGTTGGAGGGCTGACCATGCTCTTGATTATCCAATGATATGAAGAATGTAGAATGATTGGGTGCTACCAAATGTGGGCCGGGCCTTGAGGTCTTTAAAACCGGGCTCCGGCGCCAGAAAAAGGGGTTCTGTGCTAAGGTGAGATGCTACGCATCTTCGGCTACGCCGAGTAGGGGCCTCCCCTTGTATTAGCCAGTTCCACCCTTTTTGGTTGTTTGTCTTTTTGCCGTTTATTTTGTCTCTAGTGCCTTAACTTGTATCTATTGTAAATACTGTACATAAAATTTGAAGTGTTCGCCTTACCCCTGCGTCTCAACTGAACACAAGACCGTCTCTGACGGGGCACCCCTCGTGCAAAAAGCTTCAGTCTTCCAGTCGGAACCAACCGTCTCTGATGGGGCACCTCTGGTGCAAAGAAAGAAGAACCTGTGAACTTTACTGGCGCAGCCGACAGGATCCTGCGGCCATCGGAAGACGGCGCAGGAAGAAGATTGAACGCAGGAAGAAAGGCCACGGTCAGGCAACAGCAGCGTTCGAGAAAGGACCTGTGGAGAGAAGGCGGCAAGGACGTAAGGAACACGGCAGTAGTCCAGCGACGCGGGACTGGGTCCGGTCAAGGAAGCAGTGCGTCGAGAACTCGACGGTCACCGGCGGGTCACAGCAAGTGACGACAACGGGCACAGGACCGGCGGCGTGCGACAGCTCATCGCAGCGTGCGGGGAAAGTGGCGGTGGACTGCGACGCCGAGGAGCTGGCAGTGCGGATCGACGCATCGAAACTGTGAGTTTCCTTCGTCGCATTGTTCACGTCCCTGTGCATGTGTTCGAGCCGGTAGGACAGTTGAGGGGTACAGAAGGCGGTAGTAGAACAGAAGGCGGTATGGACGGTTATCCATGCCGGCCCTTACTCGATGTGAGGTATCGAGTGGAATTGGCGTAGGCGCGCTTAGCTTACTATCAGTCTGAGCTTGCAAAAGTGAATGGAGGAAAGGCGCCGCTATGCGAGGAAAAACCTCCGGATTTGCAGGCGTTAGAAGCAAGGCGCCAGCAGCTAGAGCTCGAGTTGGCTAAGCTCAAAGAGTCTAGGAGAGCTAGTCAACTAGCCAGGGAGAACTGCTCCGAGTCCCGAGCGGAGAGGACGCCAGTGCTGGAAGGCAAAGGCCTGTCAAGTAAAGGTCAAGAAAACAGCCAGGCAGAAGTAAGAAGTGAGCCAGATTTCTGCGAAGCTGGAATCGCAGTTGAACAAAGTATCGTGACGGAACGCAGCGTCGCGGTATTAGAGGCGGTGAACGCGCACTCCGACGATCATGCTGCTCAGGTTAGCTCTACCCCAAATGACACCAGGGACGCGGACGCGAGTTCAGGATTGTTGGAAATCACTCTAATTCCAAAAACGCGGTCTCAAGCGGGCTGCGAAAAAGAGCATTTCGTTCGGCAGGGGGCGGTCGGTAAGGACAGACGTCAGATTGACGAGCGAGTGAAAGGAGGAAGTCCGGCGTTGCTGCAACCGCACACTGTGTCGGGCATAGGGTATGAAGTGCCCCATAGCGTTGGTGGTGGCAGGAGCATCCCGTCCGAGGCAGAAAGCGGAGGTAGGCCTGTTGGGCCGATCAGACCGAGCGCCGCGCGGCTGTCAAACGCACCCAACGGGTGCCCGATCAGTTCATTCGAGGACGGGGAGATGCACGACGACTTGCCACGGGGCAAATTGGGGTCCGGCGACTGCGAGGGAGCTCATGCAGCCTCAGACTATGCCACGGGGCCAGCGGGAGCTGATCAAGCACGGAGCGGCGGTTTCAAAGTTTGCTCGTGCAGTAAAGGTGCAGATGACCCTGGGCGAGGTGGAGTGGCAGGAGGCAGGTGCGTGGCTTTCACCTTGAAAGTCGGCGCGTGGAACAGTTCGTTCCGTACTGCAGTACGCCAGATCAAGTGTAGTAAAACCGGCCTCACTGGTATGGTTAAACTGAGAAGGGGATATGCCCCTTGCGCAGGGCGGGGCCCGTGCTGGCGTGCCGGAGAGAGCGTGCCCTTAGGTGCGTTGTGTAATCAGGGATTTGGACCCATCGAGTACCACAACGTTTTCGTCCCTGGAGGGCAGCAACTTTTTAGTTATCGCCCCGCTGTGGCACCAGCCTAATGAGCCGAGTGGCAGTTAGGCGTTAATTATGTTGAGACGCGTAGTGGCTCGAACGCACACAAGGACGCTCGGTGCGACTAAGGAGGCTCACGTGGTCACTTACGGACGTCGTGCGAGTGCTACTGAACGCTCAAGTTGCGAGTGTATGTGTGTGTGTGTGTGCTCGTTCGCGAGCAGGACGAGGGTGTCTACTTGGAGGTGGTGAACTGGGTGCAACCCACCAATTTGGACGCCTTGTTACGGCGCACGGCAGGCATGCCACCGTGTGTATTTGTGGAATTTGCTTATGTTGTGTGTGCATTTTGCATTTTGCTTTTGGTTTTGTTGGTGCCAGTGCTGGTGTAGCTGCGGCATGTCACCCACCGGGTGGTTTTGTGACCCGTACCGATCCCTTTGTTATAATTCTAAAAGTGGCATTTGAGCCCTTTGTAGAATCTTGGGAAGGGCGTGTAAGGGATCGGTAGTGTACGCGGGGTCATCGGAACGCGGCTGGGGGCGTTCAAAGCGAAGCGTCTCCTTTCTTGGAACGCGGCCGATCGCGAACGCGCCGTGAAGTACGGGTCTCCACCCGCCCCGCGTTACCGATTCGCGCTCGTGCTGGCACGAATGTGTATTTGTGTTTGTTTTTATTTTTATTTTGTGGAGAGAATGTCCTATTCCGCACATGCTGGTACGACCGTGCGCTTGTGTTTGTGGAAAGGGCGTTACCCTATGGTAGTTGGAGGGCTGACCATGCTCTTGATTATCCAATGATATGAAGAATGTAGAATGATTGGGTGCTACCAAATGTGGGCCGGGCCTTGAGGTCTTTAAAACCGGGCTCCGGCGCCAGAAAAAGGGGTTCTGCGCTAAGGTGAGATGCTACGCATCTTCGGCTACGCCGAGTAGGGGCCTCCCTTAGTATTAGCCAGTTCCACCCTTTTTGGTTGTTTGTCTTTTTGCCGTTTATTTTGTCTCTAGTGCCTTAACTTGTATCTGTTGTAAATACTGTACATAAAATTTGAAGTGTTCGCCTTACCCCTGCGTCTCAACTGAACACAAGACCGTCTCTGACGGGGCACCCCTGGTGCGAAGAGGTTCAGTCTTCCAGTTGGAACCAACCGTCTCCGACGGGGCACCCCTGGTGCAAGGAGAGTAGAAGAACCTGATCTTTACTGGTATTTTGGCCCGTACAGAGTCCTGCGCCGCCTGAACAGCGTCAACTACGAAGTTGTACCCCATGGAACTGTGATCGTCGGCCCTCAGCGTCAACGGCCTGAAATTGTGCATGTAGTGCGCTTAAAGCCGTACTTTTCGCGTGACTGAGCGCTGCGTTCACGCTGTGTTTCTTACCTTTTTCCCCTTACCCCACGTGTGACCTTGACTCTCGCCGCATTTCATCTAGCGCACGTTGTATAGTTCATCTCACCCCTGATCTTCTTGTTTGTGCTCCTCCTCCTCTCACTGTACATACCCCATTCCACATCGAGACGATGTTTGCTTTCGCGGGGTGGAAAATGCCACGCGCCTAACGCGCCGCGCGGCCTCCGCGCTGAATCGAAGACGACGACGAAGCGGCGGTGGACTCTCGCGGCGCGCTTGTTCTGTTCGGTGTCGTGGAAGCTGGCTCTATAATTAAAAGAAGGCTCCAAGTCTTGGGTTCTTGCCGACGCCTACCTTCGCGGCTCCTCTGGTCGTGACAATATTTAGAACAATGGTCGTTTTTGTCGGAATGTCTTGTCTCTGCACGTGCTCAAGCCTAACTGGTAAGTAAAAGGAGCAACTTAGAGGAATTTAGAGAATGTTGTCTGAGTGCTTGCGTTATTTCGAGTATGATAAGGACGCAAGGGGAACAGTTTGCATTTAATCACCATCATCATCAGCCTGACTACGCCCACTGCAAGAGAAAGGTATCTCCCACATCTCTCCAATTAACCCTTGGATTACATTTAATCACTAAGAGAGAAATTACGACCTGTATTTCAGCAAAAGAATTATGAGGATGTGCCCTCATGAAAGAGAAGAGCTGAACAAATATTTCTGCTTCCATTACTTATTAAACAACCGGCGCGGTGGCACAGTGGATATGGCGCTGGGCCGAAACCGGAAAGACGCGGGTTCGATCCCGGCAGGGGTGATCGATTTTCGATGGAGGTGAAATTCCAGAGGCAGTGTATATTAAAGAACCTTTGCTGGTCAAAATTTCCGAAGCACATCACTACGCCGGTCCTTAAAGCTTGAGTCACTTTGGGATGTTGTGCCCACAGAAACAATAAACAACCGCTTTTGAAGCAGATTAAGTGTGAAACACGAATACAGTATTCTCGCAGTCACAGATCAGTACAGGTGTGGGAACGACTTACGGCACTTGCTATCCAATTTTTTTTTTCAACTAGAGCTTTATATACATTGGGAATACTCATAAGATTCCTTTGTCAAAGGGAAGAGGCCAGTTCGCAGCCCGAACAACATGTACAGAAAGCGGACGAGTAAACGGGGATGTAAAGGACCTCTCGCATATCGAAGGTGGCTAGTTAATTCTATGCCTTGCACTGAACTCCGAATTTGGCGGTATCAGGACGCATGGAATAGCATTGTGGCGTAAGAAAACCGGCAGGTAAACCATCAATATATTTTAAGGCCTAGCCTAGTCTTCCTTTATCATTAAACGAAAATCCGTGCGTGCGTGCGAGCGCGCGCGCGTGTGTGTGCGTGCGTGTGTGGATGTGTGCGTGCGGGCGTGCGTGCGTGCGAGCGCGCGCGCGCGTGTGTGCGTGCGTGTGTGGATGTGTGCGTGCGGGCGTGCGTGCGTGTGTGCGCGCGTGCGTGCGTGCGTGCGTGTGTGTGTGTGCGTGCTTGCGTGTGTGTGTGTGTGTGTGCGTGCTTGCGTGTGTGTGTGTGTGTGTGTGTGCGCGTGTGTGTGTGCGTGTGCGTGCGTGTGCGTGTGCGTCTGCGAGTGCGAGTGCGTGCGCGTGTGTGCGTGTGTGTGTGTGCGCGTGCGCGGGTCGTGCGCGCGTGTGTGCGCGGGTCGTGCGCGCGTGTGTGCGCGCGTGTGTGCGCGGGTCGTGCGCGCGTGTGTGCGCGCGTGTGTGCGCGCGTGCGTGCGCGCGTGCGTGCGCGCGTGCGTGTGTGCGTGCGTGCGAGCGTGCGTCCGTGCGTCCGTGCGTGTGTGTGTGTGTGTGTGCGTGCGTGCGTGCGTGCGTGCGTGCGTGCGTGTGTGTGTGTGTGTGTGTGTGTGTGTGTGTGTGTGTGTGTGTGTGTGTGTGTGTGTGTGTGTGTGTGTGTGTGTGTGTGCGTGTGTGCGCGTGTGTGTGTGCGCGCGCTCGCGCGTGCGTGTCTGGGGTGACACTCGATCATCCCCAACAGAGATGGCGTGCACATTTAACCGGTAGGTGGCGGTTATATTAATGACTGGACGCGCGAGTTTGCTTAGGAAAAGCAGCCTGGTTCGCACAAATTCCCGCAATGGCAGCGTCTGCCTGCCAGGGCAGTGGCACACTACCAAACCACTGCACCACTGGGCCAGAAGTGGTATGAGGATTGCCAGGGATCTATGTATGCTATGTAGAGAAAGACCGATTCTGCATATACTGGCATAAACCCATTAGCTATCGCGTCATATCCTTCAGGCGGGTCAGCGTGCAGATCAGACGGGGTGCGGGGGCGGTTACGTAGAGCCATGCAGAGGTAGAACTTCCAGCTGCGTGGCATCGGGTTACATCATGCCACTTGGCGAATTCGTTCACAATTTGAGCCGGCATGCTTACGCCTTCTCACACGTAAGCAGTGTCTCTGCCGTCTTATTCATTCATTAATAGTAATGTGGCTTCAACTGGAGAAGACTATTCATGGTCTCACTGATATATGCGATTGATTTAGAACATAGAATGCAGAATGAGAATAGGTTTAGATATTTGCAGCTCTTCTAAAAGATAGTAAAATTTTGGTGATACGCGTATTTCATGGTGATACGCGTAACACGAGAAGTGTTTTCCCAGACCCATTTATGGCATAATGGAACGCAAGAAAGCGAGGTCTAATGAACCAAGGTCGCTGGTCACGGATATTTTTTAAATCGACTGCATGGTATAGTTCTGAGCAAAGAAATATTACATCTAATCCTACTTACTTTTGGAGTAATAATTATACACTAAACACCTCAATCAATTCTCGCTTGGCACAGTCACTGCACTTAAGAAAATGCAATCGTTTGCTGGTTGTTAAAAAATAAAATAAGCTGATTTCTCTTTAGGCAAACAATAACTCTGAACCCTCCAGAGCTCTAGAGCTTAAGGGACATTGGTATAAATGCACAAACGCCGAGGAAGCAGGCAGTGCTAACGGCCCGGTAACGTTTAAGGACGTCTTTACAAGGAACATGGATGCAGACAGGTTGGTGAAAAAATTCAATTTTCTTTCACTTCTGCATCGCATCTGAAAAATATATTAAGGTGACGCGTTGGAGGCCCCGTTACGAAGGAAATCCGACGCCGGTGTTGGCGTAACGAAAAATAACGAGCGAGCATGACTATTTTGACCAGGACGAATTTTTCTTTAACTACGAAGTTTCTGAGAAAGCTGTACAGCTTTCCTTTGTAGCCGTATGGCTGCGCTCGGGTGGATGCCAATGAGTAATTACTCCCTTATTACATGACTATGGCACGTAGTGCCCAGAGACCAACCTAGGTGGAAGGTGGCCATCTAGGTCAAGGGAACTTGCGGCTTCCTAACAACGTAATAACAAAGGCAGGAAGACATTTTTACCTGATTTTGGCAGTAGTCTTTCACAGTTTTGTTCAATGAGCTATATCATAAGAGAGCCCACCCAGCCTGTTTTGATATCTATATTTTGTGGGTTGGCACAGCGGAGACCGCATATTATGTGACGTCTGAGTGGTGTGTGCAAGGCTCTCGGAAGCATGGTACGCCTAAATTATCCAAGAGTAGTTTCTGGTTGCATGTCAGTAATGTGTTGTTCCTTTTCACAGTGTCCGTACAATTCAATCGCGAAAACCTAACCTCGTGGAAGTCATTTCAACTTCCAGCGCTAACATCGCCATCATGCTTCACCAGTGAACACAATCAATAAATCGTACCACCACGCCCATATCGACCCGCAGCCTTCTAGCCAGTGGGAACCAGTTGCCCATTCCGCCTATATCCTGCCGTGCAGGCTGTTGAGAAACGACGCCACGCGTGCCTGGATAACACCTCTCCGGTAGTGTGCTCGAGATCAAAACACTGCTCTTGGCCCATATATCATAGTCCTCCCTTTCATTTCACAAAACGACCGCCATGTGCATCAGTCTCCCCCTGTCTAGTGTGCGCGGAGAAGCGTGCTCACAGCCGCCCTACGAACACGGAATCTGTCGTCGCCTTGAGATCTTATCACACCCTGAGGCACAAAACACGCGATGTCTAATAATCTGTTACCTGCCTTAGGCAAGCAAGGGTTGCGTGCTAAGGCTGAACAAGCGGATCGTTCCGTGCTGGGCCTGTAATGGCTGCACCAGATTTGAAAGCCGCAAGTAATTCACAAAAAGCCTGATTCAGCGAATAACAATATATCTTCTAAACCTGGCCACAAAAGTACTTCTCCATTTTTTCTCAGTGCCGATCGAATCTTCGGAAGAAAACAAGCAACACTAACGTCTGCCCTAAAGCACCAGTTGAACTTAACGTTCAAACAAAATACTTTCTCTGATATCTTTCACTGTGGCAGTAGAATATACAACTGCCCATACAGACCTTTAAATTTTAAAGGTATGATATTTTAGGATTGCAGCAAGGGCGTGCGGGATAATTAGGCGTCAACATTCTTCAGTTTTCAGATTGCGCGCCTTAAACAGTCAATCACTAAATGTGACGCTGTACTTTTGGAGCAACGGATAACAACAGAAAGTCATTGGCGAACAATCTGACTCTGTTGAGCTCAAAAGAAAAATAAGACGAGGAAAACATACCCTTGCCGTAAGTACAATAATCTTCACTTCCTACCTGTACTACAGGCCAAGTCACAACTCATGGTGCTTATCTAATTTCAAGTAGTCACGCATATTATATTAAGGTGCTCTAGAATATTATAACAACCATATTCTGTCACCTTTGAACGGGTACGTTCCAGTGGGATGCGGTGTTCGAGTGGATTTTTTCCTTGACTGATTTAAGCGCACCGTCTGATTACATGAGGCTGCCCTATTGCTAAAAATTCCTTTTAAAGTTCTACTGAGGAGAGAATCAGAGCTTAATTCTCTCATTCAATTCCAGAAGTCCGTGGCGTTTGTTATTTTGTTAGCTCTACAAACTTCCACCCTGCTGATTCAACACTTGCATTTCTCAGAGTATTACGGGCGCACACTATAGGTTCCTTAAGTGCCACCTGTAATTTTTTCTTGGTTAATGCGTTGAAGTTACGACAAAGGCTTCATCTTTAAATCAAAGAACTATTCTCGCGCACAAAAGCCAGCAACCGGATTTAATGCTGTGCGCGGCGTTCCTCTCACTTTGAGAGCACATGAGTGTGCTTGTGTGCGTGTGTGTGCGTGCGTGTCTGTGTATTTATTCTAGAAAACCCACCAGAAGGAAATCGGGCAAGAATCTACTCGAGGATTTATCAGCCAACTTTCTTATTCTGTCAAGCCAATCACCGAAACAAGGAGCATGTACGATTGACATTGCTGCCAAATTTGCCTTTTTTTTATTATTTGTGAATGTTACAATCTCTACCCTCTTTATACGGCTAAAGTGGAAATTTTGTGTTAGATGCATATTATCATAATAGACACGTCAAGTTTGTCCGACGCGTGTTTTGCACAACATTTATTCGGTAACTGACAGGTAGTAGCCTACTAAACGAGCTTATGAACATTCTGGCCTTCAGGGCAACCTTATGTCACTACCAGACTGTTTACCTCACTGAGGTGTAGAATTTTTTTCGGGATGTGATGTTTGTAAAGGGGATTATATAAGGTGACATCTCGCAAAATTTGGCGCCATGATGGTGTTTATATCAAGGTAAGGATGGTCACGTTCGGTTACTTCGAAAAGCTTCATGAACACGCTTAAAATCCTCCTCACTATCAACCACAGCTGTGTACAAAGATTATTTATAGAACTTCCACAACGCTGCACTGCAGTTGCCGAGGTTATCCCCAAACGTGGGCCACACCTCCGCAACCAACTCCTCTCTTGCCCTAACCCCACCGTAAATCAACACAACGGTGCGACCTTTAGGTATTATGTCTCCCAACTAAACATAGCGCGAAAAAAAGAAGGCGCACAAAGCGTGGTGTCGAAAGCCGTAGAAGCCCCAACCTGAAATACTTTGTAAACCTACCCACGCGGTGTCCATCCCGCTTCTGTAATCTGGCGTCCGAGTCAGCCACTTACCCAAATCAATACCGTAATCTATGTACTTAAGGATTCGCTCTCCCCCTGCTTTCTTCTTGAGGGCGGCGAGAACCTGCCTGTTGTGGTGAAGGCCTGTTGTGGTGAAGGTAGATTTATAATCACTCGCTCTTTGTAAACTTTGTCACTCAACTTTCTCCTCCTGTGTCCGTTAAAGTTTAAAGCCATGACGGACCTGTCCGGTACTATAACAGCGAGCTAGTGCATACCATGGGGAGTATCTAACCTGGGCTCACCGATGCCCTTAATCTGCTCGGGATCGGGTGCTTAGACATTAATTAATTACAGCTTGGCGGCAGCCTTGTTTGCCTTTAATTATACGTCCCGAAAGAGACGGTGAAGAGCCGGGTAGCAAGGGAGCGCAATCTATTTCACGCTTCCACTGCTACGTTACGTTGTCGCGCGTGCTTCAGAAAAGGTGAAAGATTTGCTTTCTCCTCTATAAATATTTTAGAACCACAAAGCTTTTCCCCACAGCTGGTCCTCGACCGTTATTTCTACCCACTGGATTTGGCGGATGTCTGTTGACACAGGTATGTTAGAGATACGTAGTGTAGGTGAGCCGTGAACTTCCAATTTCTCTTCGACTTTTGGTCCGCCAATAGTGAAGAGCAGTTTTGACTAGACGGTTATTGGGTGCGCTGACGCAGTTCCGCCTATCAAAGAAACCGGAGTGTGATGATTTTAGACACTACAGCTGCGTAGCCACCTTCAAGTACTACAACGGCACTCAAAACTCGATTCTTGGCTCGGCAAAAAAAAAGTGCCTAAATAAAATTTCGTCACACCTCTCATATAAACAATTAAATGTGAGCGAATGAAAAATATATAGCGTGTTCACCTAGTTTGCGCACAAGAACGTCATAGCTATAAGGTTTGCGTAAACGGGAATAGAGTTAGAGGTTGGCAATACTTGTATTTTTTTTCATTCCATCCACCGCTTCACTACAAGTCAGAAAGAAAAGGTCAGCAGGTTACCCTCGCTAGAATAAAAGAGAAATAAAAACTAATTTAGAGTGTTCTAATTACGTTATTTCTTAAAATACTTCATTACGACTGCAAGAAAATTCCTTCGAAAGGATTTGCAAGCAAAGCGCATATACAAACCCATAAACTAGTGCGTTTTGGCGGCCAGTGCCTGGAGTTCTCCACAAGGTTGTTGTGTATTATGTTGACATGCCTTTTAAGGCGAAAGCCTTTAATGCCTCATACTACCGTTAGCAGCCCTGCCGGCAGCCGTGTCGGCAGATGTGTCCGCGTTTAAGCGTCACTACTTTAAAAAAAACTGTGTCGAGGCTGGAAATCGAACCAAGGCCTTTGGCGTTTGAAGAGACCCTACCACTCCCCCACGAAGGCTATTTTTTCTTTATTGCTTGGCTTTGACACATAATATTCAACAAAACAAACAATCCACAAAACACTCTAAGCTCTAGGTACATACACACGGCACTGTCGTGGTCAGTCAGCATGAATCTCGCTTCGTCAGATTAAAATTCATGTAAATTGCACAGCGCCTCTAGTCTCGAGAGCCACTCCGGAGGCTCCGCAGCGGCTTTCTGTATGGCCAAAAATCAGCCCTTCCTTTCCTGAAAGGCTCGGGGTTTGAGCAAAAATAAAGGTGCATCTAGTGAACGCATGGGTGTCATAAATAAAATAAAAGAAATAAAGAAAAATAAAAGTAAGAAAAGAAACAAAAGATAAAAATAAAGATAAAGAAAGAAACAGAAATTAAAAGTAAGAACAGGAACAAAAATAAAAATAAAATATGAAAGAAGGAATGCGCCAGGAAACGCTTTCGCCTTGCAGCACTTTAGAGAGCCAAGGTGCCCCCTGATTTTTTTATTATTCTCCTCTTGTTTACTTCACTGTTATGAATATTCAGAATACTTCAGCTTTCATGTAAATTATTATTGAATACTCGGACAGCTGCACTAACTGTTTTCCTGCAATTGTTGCTCTAATGTAGGAAAATCAAGATTTAATAACTCTCTGTGCGGCGCTTTGCAGAAATTAAAGTACGGTATGACGTGGAGTGCGATCTTAAAATCTTTGTAAGCATCTCTAAAAGACGACGTAGTGTTTCAGAATGTAACACTGTTGGTGTCGTACAGCATGCTATTCTGCATATTTTAATTTTCAATAGTGATTCAAATTATCGCGAGCTCTTTCTCGTGTCCCCAAAAATTCGCACAACAATGCAAATTTTCGGAGGACCCAATGACAGCCTTCCGGTTTATGTGTATAGCATTCTGCCACTTGTGCTTCGTGCTCATTTGAATGGAACAGTTCTCTTTCAACTGGTAATCATAGTTAAAATAATACAAGTATATAATTCTTGTTATAAATGTTTGTAGATAAATAGCAAACAGGCTCCACAAACACCTCTGTCTTCGCGGTACAGATCTGCACGAAAATATTTGGAATTTTTTTAACTAAGACTTCGACAGAGCGGCGAGACACCTAACCGCCTTCGGTATCAAGAGGATCTTGTAAATTATGTGTGAAAAAGTGCGTTGTTGCGAGACTCGAGATACTCCAGTAAAGGACAGCACTGTAAAATATATTTTCTTTCTAGTTCTTACCAGATTTTGCATTTTTGGTTTTTCCTCTGATTTGAGTCTAATGTATCATACTGCTTTTATTTTTACCCCCTTTTAGTCCTTATTGACTAACCTTCCTGCCTTTTCTTACACTATGGAAATGATATCCCTTTATACTTTAGGGGTATGCCTTTTAACACAAACTCTTGTAGTCCTCGTGTAAGAGAGTATTCAAAACAGATGAGACAAAAGATGCGTAATTAATGAACGAAGCTGGTCGCCCAAATAATGCAAAACTAACTGGCCTCTGCGGAAAAATGTTACAAGGGCAATTAGTAATGACGAAGCTTAACATTACCTAAGACGACAAGGCGCTCATCACGAAGGTGTAATAGGCTTCCACAATCGGCACATAACGCTGGCAAGGAGTGCTATAATAAAACTTGCCGTTTTACAGTAGGCGGACTGCGCTCTGGCCACCGAATAAGAGTTACATGTGCTATACTTAATGTTGAGATGCGGATGCTCACCGATTTTCTGCCATAACGAGTTGTAATATTTATTGTCAGTCTTGCTGTTTTCGTACTCATTTGACAAAATTATTCCTATTTTTTTTTTCTATAAAGAAGTCACTGGACGAGGCGTTACCACCATGTCACATTGCCTTTCATTCTTCGAGAGGCTGACATCTTTCTTGTAAGAATTAATAGTTATCCTTAGTATAGTATTATGTTTCTAAGGCGCGCTGCCATGTAGAGGCTGGGGTTGGAGGTTCCGATTGCCTGGACCAAATAGCATGAATATTTTATAAGACCCCCGAATTAAAGAACACAAGTATCAAGCTTGAAAACAAAATAAAAGAACGCCAGCTCATTCGGCGTAGTGCCTTCACAAATGAAAGCGTGGGAATCTAACAAAGAAGACGGTTCCTCCCTTCAGCAGCTGTCACCACTGTTGTTAATGAAGAAATACTATCCTTGCCGAGGGGATTAGGACCAGCAGTAGGTCGCCCGGCTTCACAGAAGAAAGCAAGGAAAAATGACTTAGTTCGGTGGGATCTTGCTGAGTCCAATGAACTCTTTTCAACTCTCATCGTTGTCCGCCGAACGAAGTGTCGAAGCATTTCGCTGACGCTCTGGAGATACGAAAGCAGACACCTCTAATCCCGGATTGGCACTGCCGACCAATTACTTCCGCCAGCAGAGTATCAAAACGTATTTTGTTTCAGTCTCCTCTGGCCTGATACTTTTCTTCGCTTCCATAGCTCGCCAAATTTATCAGAAAGGGGGTATACCGCAGGAAGCTTTGTACGTAAGTGTCCTGGCTTTGGCGAGTAAGAGGAATGTGCTCGGAGGCTCTGAGGAACCAGAATTTATGCGGCCTCTATTTGCTTTCCTCTCTATAAGATGACTGCCCAAACGAACAGAAAATGTGAACAGCAAAAAACATTGCATAAAACTTCATGCTGAAAAGAGGAAAATGAACAATACGGCAGTAATGCCTCGCATTTAAAAATACAAACATTAAGAAACGTAGGGTTCCATGAAAATCACGCGAAAAAACAAGCGCTACATTCGAAGCAGCAAATGCGCAGATTTCAAATGAAACGCTTATGAAACGGAAATAATATACCATCAGAGTGAAGTGAAACGCGAGCAGGACAACTGAAACGTGAACACAAGAAAAGAAAAAGATTAGATGCTGCTGATGGAATTCAGGCTGTGTTAAAGGGAAACTGCATAGGTTTTAGAAATCAACGAGCTTTATAGAATCGAATGTGTGAAACTTGCACGTAAAGCATGCGAAGTCCTTTTGGGTTAGCACTTGAAATAGTGAAGTAATCGCCGATTAAAATCCGGACACCCTTCAAGCTTCTCCGCAGCGCACAACGCCAAGTGGGAGGCGCATGATGACGTCATCGAAGGTATCGGTACATTTCCAACGCACAAACGTCTGTTTTGAAGGAAAAAAACCTGTGCCCCCGAAGGCAAACCGTGCCGAGAGTTGTTTGGCAACGTCTAACGAGTCAGGGCAGGGTGTGGCTGACGACAGCGGTAATTTGAAATCATACCTTCTGTGACGTCAAGCTGAGTTTCCCTGCACTCCTCCGGCGCATTGAGGAGAAGCGCAAATTTCAGTCGTCTTTTACGCCACTATTTTAAAAGCTAGTGCAAAAACACTTGGCGTGCTTTACCTAAAGCCTACATAGATTTGAATCCTTGAATATCGCGAAATTCTCCAAAAAGTGCTGCAGCTGCACTTTAAAGAGCCATTGCACGCCACGGTCTTTGTGGCTGCGGAGAGAAGATCAGGTAAATTAGCACTCATTCCCTTTGGGCTGAAATCTTCTCGTTCAATTTTTGTTCTCTTGTTCGTGTTTCTTAAGGCACTGAATACAAAATTCAATAAACAACATATTTCGCATCAAGTAGTTATTCTCAAGAAACTAAAAGCTTGCTAAAAGCTGAATTGAAGAAGTGTGCAAAACTTAACCTACATGAGAGGAGCGATGTGAGAAGGCAGGTCGCAAGGAGAGAGCGAGAACATTCAGGCTACATGCCTCAGCAGTGTGAAACCTTTCAAACCAATTGGATGTTATTTCGAAGCCGCCGTGATACGTGCAGTTTAAATATGAAGTCCCGTATAACAAATACCAGGCTATAACTGAGTATTCATGGGTAACTGTCGTGCAAAGCTGAGAAACGTAGACTTACGCATTTAAAAAATGGTTCACGGAACAAACTGTAGTGTAATTGCAAACATAATGGACATAATTTCCAATTACATACCCTTTAAACTGCGGAGATCAAGCTCCGCAACCACTTTCCTTAAATTCTTCAGTCCCCGATATACAACGTACCGCTAGTTGACACTATTCTGCAACCGCACCTGTCTTGTTTTCTCATATAATTTGTCTTGCGCAAGAGGGGCCTGCACACAATGCTGTCTTGCAGCTACTACGCATGCTACAAGAAACTGATAGTCGCTTTATGACTTTCGCAAAGCGCTCATAATTGCATCGTTCAGGGACCAGGTCAAGCCGGTCAGTTTAATGCGAAAACACTACTTCACTGGCAGTCCTGAAAAAGGCGAGATTTCTCTAAGCCTCTCAGATACCTGCAGAAATAAAATAAATATTGCCGCGACTGGGTATCGAACCCGCGGGGGCGCGAACAACTCAACTTCGCTGGTCGCTATGCTGTTCGTGCAGTGCATTGCACGACGACGATTTCATCAAATTAATCCGTTCGAAAAAAGCGTTAGCCTCCTACCACACAAAATCCGCAGGCATGCGTATTGTACACCGACTCTGAGATCGTCCCAAAAGGAAGGGAAACGAGCTTTGCCGGTTCAATGAGTCAGTGGACACCTCAGTCGCGCTTTGAGCTACGTGGCGGTAGTGAGAGAGATGTGTGCTGCATGCGCTGGCAGAAACGCGGCACTGAAGCAGAACACGTTGGTGCTTACAAATTGTCGAAAAACGCAGCCTTAAAGCAATAGGCCGTTTGCATTCTTTCGGTAAATGGGCAATGATGATGAAAAAGGTGCACTCAGTTGATTTGAAGAGGCTGGTAACGTGGCTGAGAAGCCCGGAGCGACTGAGTATGCTACAAGATGGATGCCCATCGCAGCAAAACGAGATGGTCGTGGTAAACACCTGCAAAAATCTTGTTTCACACAGTATTTCTTACTTAGAAATGCTAAACCCCTCCATTTTTTCCTTCAAAAGCACGCATATTGACTGCATGTGGCATCTTTATATTTGGAATAAGAACTAGCATCGCTCGAACCTTGCACCATAAAATACGTGCACTGTAATCGTAATCGAAGCAAATGGCTAAAGTGCTTTGCCATCTGCCGTTAAACCAAACCTAAATACTGCCATCGCACTATGGCTATTGACATTTTGTTGTTACCATTTTATGAAGGCCACAGTGAGTGCGACCGAGTGATGGGGTTAGTCTCGCAAAGAGCAGAGAAGAGAATGGAATAGATGGGCTCGTATGACATACATGATTGTAGCCGACAGTCACCGAAAGCAAGGAGCATAGGGGTTGATCTTTTTTTAATGTTATTTGTGGTGTGAATCAGTGGGTGATTAAAAGGGTAAATATTTTAAAGATAATACATTCTAAAGCCGAAGAAAAACAACCACATGCCACCGGTGGCAGCCAAAGCCACGACGTCCGAATTTCGTGACTGGTCCTGAGAGTCGATTAATTCCTCTAAAGCTCTGTTCAAGCCGCGGCGGTGGCTCATTGGATATGGTGCTGGGCTGTCGATACAAAATATGGAGGTTTCGTCCAGACCGCGGAGGTCCCTTATCGATGGAGGCGAAATGCTAGAGTGCCGTGTACTGTGCAATGTCATCGCACGCTAAAGAAGCCCTTGTGGTCGAAATTATCAGGAACCTGCAACGACGAGGTCCTTCACAGCTTGAGTCCCTAGTAGAAGTTAAAATATAAAAAACAAAACCAAAGCTGTGTTCCTTGAAAATGCTATTCTCTACATTGTGTGGATCGCGCCAACAGTGACACGCATGCTTGCCCGCATAATAATAGTAAAAATAAAAAACGACCAAAAGTAATTGCGCATAACTACGGAAAACAAAGGTAATATACACAGAAGAGAAGAAGTAAGCATGATGAAAACTTTTTATTCATGGGGATTGCACTCGCCGCGGACGACCACTCGAATGGGGTTGATTATTTTAAGGGAACTTGCGAAAGCACACCCTATGGCAGAAGAAAGGACAGCAGAGGCATATGGGGCAAAGGCGCACAATCCCATTGCCAGCCTTTTGTTCTACATCGCTGTACCTATGCTGCAACTCGCCATAGTGCGATGGCAGTATTTAGGTTTGGTTTACCGGCAGATGGCAAAGCACTCTAGCCATTTTCTTCGATTACGATTACAGTGCACGTATTCTGTGGTGCTAGGATTGAGCGAGGCTGGTTCTTATTCCAAATATAAAGATGCCACATGCAGTCAATATGCGTGCTTTTGAAGGAAAAAATGGAGGGTTTTAGCATTTCTAAGTAAGAAATACTGTGTGAAACAAGGTTTTTGCAGGTGTTTACCGCGACCATCTCGTTTTGCTGCGATGGGCATCCATCTTGGAGCATACTCAGTCGCTCCGGGCTTTCCGATGAATCCGCAGCAGCGTATCCGTAAAAGCGCGACAGCACTTTTCCTTCTGACATATATAGGGATGAATCGCGCTTAACACGTGTATTTTTAGGATTTTATTCTTGCTTTAATAAACAGAAAGAGAAATGCCTAAGACGTCACATTAAGGTAAAAAAAAAAAATACAGGGGGCACCTAAAACTTCTGCAGTGCTTTGAAGACGAAATCATTATTTTTAATTTATATTTTTTTTCTTCCTTCCTGCAGACACAAGCCACTGATTAGCATAGAGTCTTAAGGCAATGCTACGCTACGTTTACCTTTATTCTCCAGAAGCAGCACGGTTTTGTGGCCTCTGAGTTGCGTGTTCGCTTCGCAGTGTGGTGACTTTGTTCAGCTCTCGGGACCTTCGGAATAAATTTTGTTCCTTGCTGATGACGTTACTGGGGCTCTTGCGGACCACACCTCCTGCACGCTGCCAATGACGCCTGATTTCGTTGCTAATGGCTCACAAAAGTTTTTATACTTTAAAAGGTAACTAAGTGCTAATATGAAGCTTAAAACGTTTTCATGTGTGCTTGTTAAAACTTTCACCTCTCTTCA
Organism: Amblyomma mixtum; assembly: GCF_055824585.1. Classification (NCBI taxonomy): domain Eukaryota; kingdom Metazoa; phylum Arthropoda; class Arachnida; order Ixodida; family Ixodidae; genus Amblyomma; species Amblyomma mixtum. The sequence continues at coordinate 284,890,594 of NC_143012.1, read as the reverse complement.
CTGCGACGTGAGAAATGATCTATCGTTTGTTTCCGTGCCAAATGGCAAACGCCGCAAGTGGATATGTCGAGCGTTGAGATGCGGCAGCAATGAATACAGATCAAAATGCCCAGCAACCGCTTCTGCATGACACACAAACTCGGTATCGCAGAGTGCCGCACAACTCTGCCCGACAATGACCTTGTCGTTTATTTTCAGATTTGCTTTCCACGAAGCAAGGTAATATTGCTCTTCACTTGATGGTAAGTGATAAAAGATCTATCGCTAACTGACCTCTCCATTATTCATTAAAGTCTCCGCTCCTCTCTCCTCTATCGCTAACGAATATTTTCTACTGATGATGCTTTCTCTACGGCTATAGTTGCGATGAATAGCATTTCAATGATATAAAAAAATCACTTAGGTTAAAATCACTTAGGTCACTTAGGTGGGCAAGGGACCAACCAAAGAATGCAGACGCGGCTAACCTGGGTCGTCTTTTTTGCGCAGGTTCTTGCTGCGTGCAATGAGCCGGTGACATTTCAAGAATTCCACATTGGCAATCCATCACTAATCTTCAAGCTTCATCAAGTACAAGTTGTGTCGCTCGACGGCAGTGATAGCTTGCGGGCTGGAAGAAATGCCTCGAATTTCGGACATTTTCCTGTTCTGCAAAGGTACATCGGAGCAACATCGTCATCACCCGAGCCGTCCGGCACCGCCCCTCAAGCTTTTTTCATCAGTGGGCAAGGGACCAACCAAAGAATGCAGACGCGGCTAACCTGGGTCGTCTTTTTTGCGCAGGTTCTTGCTGCGTGCAATGAGCCGGTGACATTTCAAGAATTCCACATTGGCAATCCATCACTAATCTTCAAGCTTCATCAAGTACAAGTTGTGTCGCTCGACGGCAGTGATAGCTTGCGGGCTGGAAGAAATGCCTCGAATTTCGGACATTTTCCTGTTCTGCAAAGGTACATCGGAGCAACATCGTCATCACCCGAGCCGTCCGGCACCGCCCCTCAAGCTTTTTTCATCAGTGGGCAAGGGACCAACCAAAGAATGCAGACGCGGCTAACCTGGGTCGTCTTTTTTGCGCAGGTTCTTGCTGCGTGCAATGAGCCGGTGACATTTCAAGAATTCCACATTGGCAATCCATCACTAATCTTCAAGCTTCATCAAGTACAAGTTGTGTCGCTCGACGGCAGTGATAGCTTGCGGGCTGGAAGAAATGCCTCGAATTTCGGACATTTTCCTGTTCTGCAAAGGTACATCGGAGCAACATCGTCATCACCCGAGCCGTCCGGCACCGCCCCTCAAGCTTTTTTCATCAGTGGGCAAGGGACCAACCAAAGAATGCAGACGCGGCTAACCTGGGTCGTCTTTTTTGCGCAGGTTCTTGCTGCGTGCAATGAGCCAGTGACATTTCAAGAATTCCACATTGGCAATCCATCACTAATCTTCAAGCTTCATCAAGTACAAGTTGTGTCGCTCGACGGCAGTGATAGCTTGCGGGCTGGAAGAAATGCCTCGAATTTCGGACATTTTCCTGTTCTGCAAAGGTACATCGGAGCAACATCGTCATCACCCGAGCCGTCCGGCACCGCCCCTCAAGCTTTTTTCATCAGTGGGCAAGGGACCAACCAAAGAATGCAGACGCGGCTAACCTGGGTCGTCTTTTTTGCGCAGGTTAGTAGTAAATCAAGCAGTCACGACTTTAAAAGCGATTCCTTGTGTCTGGTTGTAGTCCCTTGCCCAAGGATGTTGTGTGAATGTGTCGCGAGTTGTTTTGAATCTTTGTGCTTTCTTGTTCTTCTGTTAAGTGGGGATGTAGAAATGAACCCAGGCCCTGGCCCTGCGGTTTCTGAACAGCTGGCAGCTATTCTTGCCAATCAACAGGAGGCGTCAAATGAGCTTAAGACTATACGGGAAAGCTTGGAAAGTCATGTTGCTGAAACTAACAGAAGGCTCGCTTCTATTGAGCAGAAGCTGCTGTCGTTTTCAGAGACCGTAGAAAGGGTGGAAGAATGTGAGCGTCGGGTTTCGAAGTTCAATGAGCAGACTGAATTTCTACTAAAAAAAAATCGATGATCTTGAGAACAGAAATCGGCGCAATAACTTAATCGTTTACGGAATCGCTGAATCTGCATCCGAAACTGTGGTATCGCTCAGGGATGTTGTTTTGACAGAAATATTTGAAACGAAACTGGGAATAAAAGTAAACAGTCTTGAGCGCATACACAGATTGGGAAGAAGGGGGCCAGACAAAACGCGCCCAGTGATAATGCGGTTTTTTGATTTCAATGAAAAAATGGAGCTCCTGAGAAATGCAAAGAAACTAAAGGGCACTGATTATTCGTTGTCGGAGGATTATTCATTCAGAATCCAAAAAATAAGAAAGCAGCTATGGTCGTCCGTTAAAGACAGTCTCACGCCTGAAGATAAAGCGTATCTGAAGTACGATAAGCTAGTTCTCAACAAGGTGACGTACGTGTGGGATGAGGAAAAAAACGAAAGACGGGAGCTTGTGAGGCCCGGTGCAGATTCAGACGACCGCATTGCACAAGATAACGAAAACCAGGCTTTGCCTCAAAATAATCGAGTGAGAACCCGGCGAATGGCCGCAAACGGTGCACCCAAATGACCAGGAAATAACACTTGTCAACTAAGGTTACTTTCTTTAAATGTGCAGAGTATTGTGAATAAAAGTGTCGGATTTGAAGCGCTGCTCTATGACCTTGACCCGCATGTCACGCTGCTGACGGAGACCTGGTTGCACGCCGGTGTGCTCGATAATGAAATCATCCCCCCATCGTATAAGATATTTAGATGTGACAGACAATCCCGAGGGGGTGGAGTTGCTATTGTAGTTAAGGAAAACATTAATGTGACAATTTTACCAGCTATTCCTAAACACGAAAGCATCTTTTGTAAAATTGATTTTTACGGTAACTCTATAGCTCTCGGTGTTGTATACCGCCCTCCTACGGCAGATCTTGCATTTCTCGAGCAACTCTACGATTATGTACAGCGTTTCCGGGGTGAGCACGTAAAGTTTTTCTTAGCTGGGGATTTCAATTTGCCGAACATCGATTGGTCAACCATGAATACGATGGGCATGAATGTTAGGCACTCAGAGATTCTTTTGAACACTGCATTTTGATGTGGTCTAGCTCAAATTGTTACTGACCCTACCAGAATAACTGCAACCACTAGGCATATTCTTGATTTATTGTTTATAAGTTCCGCTGTCAAATGTGACACTGTTGGTGTCATGAACGGGCTCTCTGATCACAATTTAGTATTTGGCACCTTTTCCTTTGAAAAGTTTTGTGGCAAAAGCAAGCCTGTGATTGTTGTGAAAGATTTCAACAGGGCAGACGATGAGAGCATCCTGGACTGTTTAGAAATGAATTTGGACGGTTTTAATGTTGCCGTAGATGTGAATGTTTTGTGGTGTAAATTCAAGCAAATTTGTCTTCATTCTATTGCCATGTTTGTTCCTGACAGGATTAAGAAAAAGAAACAAAACCCCTGGGTTACGAGACAGATCATACACATGAAAAGAAAGCTTAAGAGAATGAGACGATCAGGTCGGTCTCGAGACCCTGCTATTAACACTCTAAGCGCAGCGCTGAAAACTGAAGTCAAAAAGGCTAAGGACACTTTCTTCACTACAACTTTAGGCAATTTCATGAAAGAAGCACCAGGGAAATTTTGGAGGTATATAGGTGGCACCAAATCCAATAGTATTTCGTTGATGGTTGACGGCTGCCCAGTCTCCGAGGCAAAACCAGTTGCCGATGAATTTAACAGGTACTTTCAATCCGTATACGCCCAGAAGGATAGTCATCTTGTTACCGAGCCTGCTGGGTATTTTTCTTCTATGCCTGATGTCATTGTGAGTCGGGAAGGTATTTTAAACTTGCTCCTTAACCTTGACGCTAAAAAATCGGGCGGCCCCGATAATATTCCTACAGTTTTCCTGCACCGTTACGCGGAATGGATTTCACATTACTTGTTCCTCATTTTTAACGCGGCACTAGCACAGTGTTCTCTTCCGGCAGACTGGAGGAGTGCTCGTATCATTCCCATATTCAAGTCAACTGATCGCCTGAGTGTATCCAATTACCGTCCTATTTCCTTGACCTCAACTAGTTGCAAAATATTGGAACATATAATCTGCCGACACTTGACCGTATTTCTTGAAGAAAACAAACTGTTATCAGACGCACAGCACGGGTTTCGGCGTGGTTTGTCGACTGTAACGCAGCTCCTTAGTGCATGCCATGATTTTTCACTCGCGATTAATAACAAAGAACAGATTGATGCTATATTTTTAGACTATGCGAAAGCATTTGATAAAGTGCCACATAATAAATTATTACAGAAACTTTACGACATGGGAATAAATAGCAGACTTATCGAGTTCATTAGGGCTTACCTAGAAAACAGGTATCAGTACGTCCAAGTTGACAAGTACTGCTCGGAGGCACTGCAGGTGACATCAGGGGTGCCACAAGGCTCGGTTCTGGGACCGATTTTATTCCTTATTTATGTTAATGACATCGTAAAAGTCATACACAGTGATGTTAAGATAAAGCTTTTCGCAGATGACTGCGTTCTTTACACCTCTGTTAAATGTGCAACTGACCAAGTTAAACTTAACAAAGCCCTTGCTGACGTTTCAGGTTGGTGCGCAAATTGGAACATGTTTTTGAATGCTGATAAGTGCTTAGTCCTCCGCATATCCAGGAACAAAACCGTTTTACAACATTCTTATTCTGTAAATGGCACTGCACTTAAGGAATCGCCGTCTGTTAAATACCTCGGAGTTACTATTACACACAATCTGAGTTGGGATTTTCATATTTATACAGTCTGCACCAAAGCCTTTAAATCTCTCTGGTTCATTAGACGCAAGCTTTCCAAAGCCCCCATGCACGTGAAACTAGCAGCCTATAAAGCGTTGGTCCGGCCAAGTCTAGAGTATGCCTCGTGTCTGTGGGACCCTTATACAAAGAAAAATATTTCCAAATTAGAAAGGGTTCAAAGAACCGCGGCCAGATTCATTTGCAATAAATATAAACGCACTGACAGCGTGACAGAAATGATTGATTATCTTGGTCTCGAGACACTACGAGCGAGGCGTTCCGAATGCAGATTAAAATACTTGTATTTAATATATAACAATATAATAGACATCAACAATCATAATTTCATTACCCCTCACACACTACGCACAAGCTCGCGTTTTGATAACGGGAAAATGATTCATGAATATAGCCCCCTAAACGATACCTTTAAGTATTCATTTTTTCCGAGAACCATACACGCTTGGAATAAATTACCAAGGAATATTGTCGACAGTCCCAGTGCGCAAGAGTTCGTTAAAAACCTGAAAATGCGGGGGTGAAGTTGTACTTGTATTGTTTCTTGTATTCTTGTATTCTTGTATTCTTGTATTCTTGTATTCGTGTATTCTTGTATTCTTGTATTCTTGTATTTTTGTATTCTTGATTCTTGTATTTGTTTATTTTTGTGTCCACTCCTGCTTGGAGTCAGCCGACTCTGCAGTATTCGCAAATAAATAAAAAAAAATGTGTGCCTCTTTAGCATCTTGGAAGTGTGAAAGCAATTTGCACGAACACATTTAATTTCCAGACTAAAGCAGCACTCGCTTTGCCTTGTTTTCAGCAGAAACCGTAGGCATTAGTGATAACATTTACATTTTTTTCCTGATATTTTTTGTCGGATTCATTACTTTGGGTCACAGTTCTCTTCACTTTCGACAAAATAGTGTCATTGTTCTCGCCCACTAAATATCTTCCAGGTGCTTCTGTAGTGTCTCTTTCTAGCATTCCGCTTAATATTTTGGCACCTGAGTATTCCTCATGCGAAACAAATTTATTTGCGCAGTAAACACTAAGCTCACGATCATTGCAAAATAATATTTCGAGAGCGAATCCTCTCAATTCTTTACTACCAGCTCCAGTGGCTTTGATATTTCCACAGAAGTAACACCATGGTGCTAAACAAAATCTATTTAATCTATCACGTGTTCAATTGTTTCATGGTGAAACATGACGCCCCCATTTTCTTAACCATTCTGCTAATCTACACTGTGCTAAGTTCAAGAAAAATAGAAATAAACCTGCTTCCTCTAGGGTGTATTACCTGCTATGTATGCCTATTGCCGCAGCCAACGTAAGCGCCTGCAATGAGTTTAAAGGAATTAATAAAAGAAAGTTGTGAGGTTGAATTAATTTGCCTAGTGTTTTGGCTTCCCTCTGGAGCGCGCTCTCAATCACGACTTAGTGTTACATGGCGAAGCGCAACTGCCCGCCCGTGTATAAGAAATCTCGTATGGCATCTAGGCCTAGTTACGGCGCGTGCTGTCGTCCGCCTGTTGGCCTCGTCGTAGTCAAAAGGGGATGTAGACACTGTACAGGGCTTTGATGCAGCGACGGACGAATTCTTAAAGACCAGGAAAGAGACACTAACAGGGAAAAAAAATGCGGAAGCGTTGGAGCCTGTAAACATACATAACGATTTAAATAGCACAGTTAAAAACAAAGAACACCATGGTAAAAAAAAGACACACTCGCCCATGCTACGGCACTGCTTGATAGCAGGTTGATATAACCTTTGCAAACTTATTCCAAGAATAAATTCAGTCTTCCAACAATCTTTTTTTGCTGGTAGTATTTGACTAAAGTAGAAAGTAATTTATTTAAAACGCCGAGTGCACACAGCAGGAGACAGAAGAGAAGTGGAGAATGAAAGAAATGAGTAATTCGGTCAAGGTCTTACTTGGGAGCAGGAACCATGGGAGGTGAGAGGAGAGAAAAGAGAAAGAAAATAGGGCTTAATGCCTGCAGGGATGAGCACAGAACCACTTCAGACCTTCAGAAGCATTAGAGCAGGCCGGTCGCCTTCAGAAAACAGACTTGTTGGAAATAGTGTCTTGGCAGCGTGGGTTGGACAGCTGAATGCAGCATCGCTTTCTGGTAGTGTTGGCCACTCGTGAAGACGCACCATTGCTACAATGCGATCGCCTTTCTGAGAAATATTGGGACAACATTTTCTGGCGTTAATTATCAAGCGTAAGTATCGCAAGCGGGGCTGTGAGTCGAACTGACGTGGAAAGAGAATAGCATCTTTGGAAAGGCACCTTAAGCAAAAGGCTGCATAAGATTTGTCTCCGTTAAGTTAAGCTCTGTTCACATTGTTTGCCTTGACATAATATCATATAGTGGTGATGTAGTTTAGTTTTGTGGACTGACACCATAATTTTTTTCTTCTTCATAAACTAGTTTTCTAACATCGATTTTGTATCATCAACCTCGTTATTACTGATCGCTTCGGGACACGGGTCCCGAAGACACGGAACCTTCTATTGTCTGGCAGGGCTGGAGCAATATTCAATGGCTTGGACATGATTTCTTCCTAAAGCACATTTATATTGCATGGTGCGAGACGCACACCAGAATCGACCCGAGTCTGCGTCTGTTTTCGTCTGCGGCTTGCACAAGCTTTGCGTTTGTAATTTTACCATGTATCCATGTCAAGAAACGATCATCTATTTACCTGCGAACAATAACAAATCCATGTGTTTAATATCTGAACGCATAAGGCGACGTTTGCCTTACTGGTAGAACGCGAGCAAACGGCCTCTCCTTTCTTTTTTTACTTTCCCTCTATAGAAAGCAACGTGAGTTGACTACCCTTGTCTGGATTGCCCGTCAGCATTTGAAATGTTTCTACTTGTTCCCATGGTCACATGCTGCCTATTTGTAGATGAAGGCTATGCGCTAACAACGGCATCGGAATTATCATTTCCAAAATGGACATCCAGAAATGATGAAAGGTTTGTTTTCCGCAAGTCGCTTTGGTCCATTATCTATTTCATTGTTCTCGCGGGAATATTGGTCACAGCGCGTAAGGGGCAGTCTTTCGTCGGTGGGTGCTCGATGGTGCTCGTGCATGCTTTTTCGGAACAGTGAAAACAAACGCAAAATAGTAAAAGGCAAAATAAAATTGAAAAAAAACGAAGCAAATTATCAAATTCTGCACTGTGTTTTGAAAGAAACCATTACTTTTCAGGCCAAAAAGGTTGACCGAAAATGCCATGTGAAGTATATAACATAATAAAACTTCTCCTAATGATTTATTTCTCAATGCAATGAGCAACGCTTAGGAATATGCCTGCGCACCGACGAACACACAGACAGCGCACCACATTGTGCTTCGCTTTCAGTAATTATTTCGTTATTGTTCTTTCCCGCTGCAGCTGTATTTAGCTGTGAAAGCCTTCTATCACCGCGCTGGTCCCGGCAAATATCATAAAAAATTCGTTGCCTAGTCCATGGTTCAACTCCCCTACCTTACCGCGCGAGGAATGCCTGCTGGGACGTGCATTTTTTCGGAGCATACACTACGAGCGTTGTCAGTAAACACTGATCTGTTCGTTCGTTTCCTTGCGTTTGTCTTTTCTTCGGTCGCTCTGGACGGGAACAAGCAAGGAATTGACGTCAACTTCAAGCAAAACCTCCGACCGCAGTCGAGTTTTCTACGTGCTCAAGTGTCCACGAGTGTCATGATGTGTTGGCTGCACTACTTACTACAGGCGCCTCCGCATCAAATGTTACTGCATTTTCGGCAGTCGCCAGCTGCTTTCTGACAAACCAGCTGTCACTTCACCGTGACAGAACCTAAGGTCATGGCGTTCACGGCGCCTGAAGAAATGACCCTATGGCACGTTTTCACTTGTTCTCTTTTCTTCATCATCTATTTTACTCGACAAAGCCAAATTCTTTTACGGGTGATCATGTGCCACCCGACATGCATTTGTATCTATTGGCTCGTTTTCCTGATTGGTTTTTAGGCTGCTTTTCTGCTGTCAAGCCATCGCTTCTGAAAGCTCAACTAAAACCTCTAAATTTCTGGAGCAGAATTGTCTCTTCGAAACACGTAGAGACGCGTTGCGTGGTCTTTAACGCGTCCGGCTCGCTTCAGATTGCGCACCTAAGAGGAAAAGGCTCGAAACCCTATTAAAAAGTAATGCTGAGAGCTGGGCGAGTTGATTCATTATTAACCTTGGCACTAGCGTAAGTGAAACACAAAGACACAGAAAAGGCACACGGGACAAGCGACTGTGCTGTGCGCCTCCTCTGTGTCTCTCTCTGTTCCTTATGCTAGTGTCAAGTTTAGTAATGTAAGTGCCAAGTTTATTAATGTACCCTATAAACCTCAACTTTTTTTGAGTGTTTTGTTTTCGGGATTTTTGGTAGGGTGTGGATGGAATGTGGACTGCCGAACAAACTTTCCCGCTCAAAGCGAGAAAAATATTCAGACTTTAAATTTAGTTACCTAATAAAAAGTAAAACAAAAAACATAAAACAGTTCCGATAGATTATACAAATTTCATCGGCTGTTTCTGAACATACTGCGGGAGGGATAAAAACTGCGAGGCATATCTGTGAATGTTTCAAAGACGTTTTGAAAATATGTCGAAAAACAAAATTTGCACGTCGAATACAGCTAATGGGCAGGAGAACACTGGCGCAAGCTTTGCTTGTTTGACGCCTGACATTATATCTCGTAACCTGTACAGTACCTAGACCAGAAGTGAAGCAGATACAAGCATAGACACAATATGGGTGGAACAAGGAAAAGAAACATGCGGCTCACTGCGGGTTTTGGTTCGAACGAAGCGATAACCGCTGCGGTTGCTCAGTGGTTAAGGCGCTCATCTACCGAGCCGGAGTACCCGGGTTCGAAGCCGACCGCGGCGGCAGCGTTTACAGCGTTTTCGACGTAGACGTTGCGGGCCCACACCATTCCACGGGAGGATGGTACACGGCCGCAGTCATTCACGAGGAAAGACAGGTGGACGACCTCACTTTAAGGGCACCTAGCGCAGCCCATGCGGAGGAGGTAGCAATCGCCCTGGCTGCCTCCCACCCTCAATCTAAATTCATCTTATCTGACTCGCCAGGGGCTTGTCGCAATTATGAGCTGGGCTGGATAACGCCCACACCACAACGAATACTTCTATGGCAACAGGAGCCCACAGTTCGATTTCTCATTTGGACTCCAGGTCACCAGGGTTTACAAGGGAACATGGCCGCAAACTCGGCCGCCCACGCACTCACTAACCAGGGCCCGACGTAGATGCTCCCGATCTGAATCAGGACACCTTTCCTGTTTTAACATCCAAAGATATATCCGCTGATTACCGAGACTCGCACCGTCAGTACCCGGCTCCTCTCAAGGGCTAGGAAATGGGGGCGAAAGAACACTTCTTAGAGTCTGTACTAACACTTTATTGTGCCCCGCAGTACTCAAGCATTTCGATCATTCCTTCTCTGGCCTCTGCTCTTTCTGTGGGGAGGTGGCTGACACCTTCCACATGGTCTGGGCAAGCCAGTAAAACTCTTTCTTCCACCCCTAACCCATTCCCCTACCCGAGAGGACTAGGAGGCGGCCGTGCTCGGCTGCCTGGACCTAACGGCCCAATAAGCCCTGGTTCCGCGAGCCCGTGGGGCGGTCCATACCAAATGGGTGCCTGAATAAGGGACTCCACATAGTATTGTAAGAGGAGCGGCCCACTAGAGGCTGCTTCGCTGTCTACCTCTCTGTAAATATAAATAAATGCTTTTCATCATTATCATTTCAATGAAGGCGAAACGCAAAAGGCTCCTGTGTGCTGTGCGATGTCAGTGCACTTTAAAGATCCCCAGGTGGTCGAAATTATTCCGGAGACCTCCACAATGGCGACTTTTTCTCTCTTTCTTCTTTCATTCCCACTTTCCTCCCTTCCCTTACGGTGCGGTTCAGGTATCCACCGAGCATTGAGACAGATACTGCGCCATTTCCGTTCCTCAAGAAAAAAAAAACAATTAAAACTAACCAAGCGAAACGTTATAAGCTTTCTATTGAAGTTTTTTACCTCCTATCCTACTTTTTTTGCCATAATATTATCAACAAATATCAAGCTAGCTAATGCCAGCAATGCAGTTTGTGAATTAATTGCGAAGGAAAGAAGCCAGGAGTTAGAGGTTCTTTTCGCTCATTGAAAATAATATATTGGTCGTGACTCAAGCCACTGGTGCAGAGAGAACAATTAATAAGGACAACACACACGTCAGCCGCTCTAAAACAGGTAGTTTATGTTTGATTACAAAAAATAAATACCTGCGACAAAACAATGAACGTACAGAAACGTTTATACAGTCTTGCAAAATACGCCAGCACAAAAGCTACAGCAGTGCTGTTCTTGCGCTGAACTCTAGATATGCCAACTCTTTTGCCGACAACAAAACAGGTAGATTTCTAATGCAAGATTATCCATGCTTTTTGATTTCTACGGCTTCAAGTATTTCCTTGTTACTTGGTTTTTCGCTCTTCTCTGTACGCAGGTCTTCTTGAAGTCATTTTGGCATCCATATTCTTTTCAGTGCATTTTTCTGCGCCCAAAACCTGACTGTCCGTGTTAAGATACTCGTTGAATCTGTCATTTGTACATCTTTTGCATATCTAGAATAGCCAGCGCAGTCCTACTCCAAAGAGTGGCGTATTCAGAAGAAGTTATCACCTTAATTGTGCCTCTATGACAGGGGTGGGCTTCTTGCGCAATAAAAGCGGGTGTGTCGCTAGCACCAAGTAACGAGTGAGAACGACGCGAACGAAAGCTTGGTGTTGACAATCTTTTGTATCCGAGGGGCCTCTATCATTTTACAAACCGTTTGTAGGTGGCTTCTTGATGAGTAGGGTTGTCTCCTCCGTCTTAATCACCACCGCATCACCAAGTTTGGAGACATCTGAGCTGCACCGAAGTAAGGGAATACAAATTTATTTAATTTACTTCTGCTATGCGGTCATATTTTCTCCTTTCAAATAACCTCAGCAGTAGCAAGTGCACTCGGTTGAATGAGTACAAGAAAAAGCCATTCAAGAAATGGTTTTATTTCAGTCCTAGGTAAACCTTCCATTTGCTTAGTGTGAGCTGCAGTTTATGTAGTCGTCTGATCAGCTGCAGATAATCAAAAGTTAAAAATTCTGTCTTAATGAGGCGCTACTCGCCATTGAAGATCAAAACTGTTTCATTCCGAGAAAGACTTTACCAAAACTTTTGAACGCCATAGCCGCAGCAAAAGCGTCCTTTAGACGGCTACCACTTGCTGGAATTCACACGGGCATCGCATATAAACGTACCTTCCACTATAAAAGAAACACAGAATCAGCAGTCAACGAAATATTTTTTTTAAGTATGCGTGAGCACCACTTTGTTTATGAATAGTTTTGTTTTGGAACCTACAAAAGTGTAAGAGAGTTTAAACTTATACCGGAAATAAGAACAAAGTATTTTTATGTCCACAAACTAACGGGTTCCTTCTATGTAGTATCTAAATGCACGTTCCTCGGAAAAAGTAAGCGTCTGGAGTTGAACACTTCAGTTATCCTCTTGCTGAGGTTGCTCTTTAGCCTGCAAGCACTGCCCTCTGCTTGTGTTTTAGTGCTAATTTATGTGCTTCTCAACCAGCCCTTTTCCCGTCTAATGGACATGGAACTTCTTGCGGCTTCCAGTTGCAACAGAAGTTTTCTGTGCTGAGCTTTTTTGTACAAATTACACTCCAGTTTTTCTTTCTAGAGAAAGAAAAATTAGTAATACTTTTATGATAAATATTACCTCTGAAACCACTTCGAACCTCCCGATTTGCATAATTAAGTTTTGCAGTGAGGTTGGTATTCTAGTTAAGAATGAGTGGCGCAGGCCACCTCCGTAATTGATTGTTTAATCTATTAGTCTTCTTCGGGGGACATTTTTTCAGCGGCTGCGTTAGAATAAGTTAGGGATAACGGGCCATGGCTAAAGTTACGAAATGCACACCGGAAAGAGGAAAAATAGTTACTTGCTTTCATATGTTTTGATTATGTCCTTGGCATTCGCCAGTGGCACTTGCTTTGTTCAGGCTATCCTGAGCATAATTTGGCCTGCCTCCGGGAATGCACTGTACGAATGTGTCCCTTAAGCTTTGCCCTCTCTACATAGAACATTTCTGAGTCTTGTAGCCAAACTCTTAATTCCAGTACTCAGTAAGGAGCCCTCTATATTGGTCCCGATCATGCAGCAACATCGTAAACTTGCCCTTCCGGAGGTTTACAAATTAGCCACTTAAAAATAGCTCTGGAAAGTGACGTAGTGAGACACAAACGTTAGGCATACCCCACAACGAGAAACCTCCGCAATATTATGTAATATTCAGAATGTTTTCCGCCACTTTCTAACGGAGACACTGCAACATGAACCCAGAATAACTTGGTGGCTGTTCGAAGAATCTTCATCAACTATTTATTTAGAAGCGGATCTACATCTTTAATTCAGCATGCAGGATGCACGGTTGCTTTCCTGTACAAGCAGGAAAGCCGTGGAGCGATGCTGCGACGGCCGCTGCCGGCGGGTTTAACAGGCGCTCGTACGGCTTGACAAGGGAAACTGCAGCCGAGGCAATAGCTGTTTACTCCGTAGTGAGACGCGTTGTTAGTTATAATTAGGTCGTTGTCTTTCCGAATTTAACCGGGAAACAATGACAGCTATCGGCCTGAAACAAAATGTAGAATCTGTTGAAGCCAAGAAACAATGGCCTGCGAAAGAGGGGACTGACTAGCCGACCACCACGTTAGCGAATAAATTATTAGGGTCAGGAGGCACCAGCAGTGGCTCACGAAAGCGTGGGCCCCCAAAAGTACTAAGGCCACAGCGTTCACCTGCAGCGAAATGATTGTCTCTAGAATGTTCACTGTAGCGGATCGTTCAAAATACATGTGAAGCAGGAGACTTGTCTACATCCAGAAGAAATCTTGTGTTAGCATTTCAAGGTCATTCTGCTTTTAATGGTGCCGTAATGATTCTATTATGGGGCTGAAGCGAAAAGCCTTCGCCCTTAAGACTATTGACCAAGACTGTACATAGTAGAGCATGAACACATCACGAGCTAGTTGGTTGTACATCACATTGAAAACAGGGCAAACTTCACGAAGGACGCCTAAAGGAAAGACGAGACTAAGGCGCTGTGGCTCGATAGCAAAAGCCGTATCAGCCGTTGACTAATAGCCTCTTCTCGCACAACTAATGTATGGTCTAATAAATGTTTGCCCCAACTAACACCAGCACCCACCATGGAGCTCACAGGAACCTCAAACCAAGTCCTCTCCACGGCAGCTGTAGGCGCCAGCTATATCCAAATATGGCGCACTTAAGGGTAGTTTGCACAAGGTTAGACCTTGCCGTAAGAAGCAAAGGAGAAACCAAGGAGGTAATGGAAGACAGGAAAGCTATAGAAAAAGTTGAAAATTGGTTTTGAGGAAATGGAAGGTGCCGTAACTGTTTCACTTATCGGCGAACACCTAAGCCTCGCTCTGAGAGAAGTTTCGAGTGAAATATGAAAGCAACTTCGTACGGGAGGACTTAGCAATAGTTTAGACCACCTTGTGATGCTTAACGTACAGTATATCGCCGAGGAGACGGGCATCTTCGAGTTGTCCTTCATTCAAAACGCGGCCACCATGGTGTGATTCGAACCCGGGTACTACGGCTCAGTGGCCGGGTGCGCCAACTGCTGAGCCACCACCCACTGCGGATGGGAGAGTTGTAAGAAAGAAGGTAGGAAATTGAAAAATGTAGAGGAGGACGGGCAAAGGCAGCTACTGATTTCACGTGCACGGTTGAGCCTCGTTGGGGGTGGTGGGCGGGGAGGTAGTGTGCGGCAAACGGGGCCGTAGTAGTTTGGTCAAATATTTAGGGGAATCCCCCAAGGTGGAGTAAATTTGTAATAAGGGAGTAATTACTCATTGGCATGCACCTGAACGCAGCAATACGGCTACAGAGGAAAGCTATACAGCTTTCTCGGAAACTTCGTAGTTAAAAAAAATTCGTCCCTGGACCAGGACGAATTTTTTTTAACTACGAAGTTTCCGAGAAAGCTGTACAGCTTTCCTCTGTAGCCGTATGGCTGCGTTCAGGTGGATGCCAATGAGTAATTACTCCCATATTACCGTAGTAGTTTGTTGCCTCAGCCGAGGGGCCTTGCAAGCCAAAGCACTCAGCGTCGGCTCAACCATCCGGGTCACTTTTATCACATAAACAGGCAAACGGTGCTCGCGACTAAACGTGGGTGAGCCTAGCCCACATATACACGGGAAAGTCGCAACTAACCAAGATCTCCATATTACAGATGCCTCTGTGGGGTGCCGTTGCTCTTATTCGAAATAGGAAGTAGACGCTGTTTTAGAATCGAATAAGAATGCCACATGGGCAGAATGTGATATATATTTCCAATTCTGATGTATTCGTACATCCTCCTCACATAACGCAACACACCAGCCGAAGCATTTCTGATCGACCTCTTGTGCGTAAGAAGTTAGTAAGGAAAAATTACCGGAACACAAAATCTTTAAAGAATGCTGGAACAGGGAGAAAATGGAAGAAGTTGCACCCATTCGGACGTTTCTGTACTTATATCTTCTAAGTTAAGCCCAACACTCAGCAGCTTCAAGTCGCTGAAGTCTCCGCGCTGAAAAACTGTGTTATCCTGAGTGAAGCAGTAGGGCTCGGAGGCAAGCCTAAGAAAAATTACTTTCTTAAGTTGTCAGCCTTTCAATGATGTTGCGAAAGAAAACTTCGAGACTGGGCTTGGAGGAAATGAAAATTGCCAGAGAGTTCCCTTTCTTATTGATCATAAAAACGAAAAGCGGTGCTGCCAGAAAAAACGCCACATCCGTCAACTTGACAACCGGGGGCCAAGATGAATGCGCTTGATTTCGAGCTGCTTTTTCTCGGTGTTAATACTCGAAAGAAACTCCAAGATAAAACAATTCCTGCTTCGCTTCACAGATATCACCGCGAAAACACAAAGCCTTATTCGTTTTTTTATATATATCTGGTTTTTCGGCGAACCGTTATTCTCTGGTGGCTGGTATAAAAAGCTTGGTGAAAAAAACATTGCGAAACCTCGTGAAACCAAGGTTTTTTAGAAAGAGTGTGCACTGTAATTCATGAGCACAATTTAAAACAAATGCGGAGGAACGCCACGAGCCGTGGAGTTTCCGCTACATCAAGAGGCGCGGTCACTCACCGTGAAGGGTCTGCCCGGTATTGAGCCTTGCCCGGTCAGGAGTAGGGAGTGCGCTATGGCAATAAATCAAACAACGGAGTGTCGATTGAAAGCTATAGGGAACTTATTACGGAAGACATCGTCGCGTGTTCGGGTAATTTTCAGAAGCTTTCTTTTATGCCTTTTTTTTATATCCAGTCCTCAAAAACTAGTGGAAATAAGGTCGTAGAATGTTGTTTCAAAACAGAAAAAGAAAACTGTGCTAAGACTAGTTCAGTGAAAACTACACATTTCGGCGCCAACAGAGAAAGACTTTTTTCCACTGAACTGTGAACCGTTACCTTTTCAATTCTGAGGCAAAGTCTCTTCTCAAAACAAAGAAGCTAGCCGTAAGTGCTATTCACATGTGAATCGTTTCCTCCCTTCAGTGAATATGCTGTTGTGCTTTTTCTTTGTTGTTTTTCTCTCAGTACTGCAGTCCCAAATTCGTTGTTCGGAGAAGAAAGACGGGGCATGTGTGTACTAACGATATTTGTTGTCTTTACGTCGGCTCAACAAAATAATTCAGCGCAGAACTTTTATTGGCAATATTATAAATCTTTCTTTTCAAGAAACTGGTTGGCTGAAATCGTTCTGAGCTGCGCGCTACAGAGCCGTGTTGCTCTGAGCGCTACTGTACAAAAATATCGTGAGGCGGCATGCAGATACGCCGATACGTCTTTGTTGATTTTTGCTTAGGGGGGTGTTGGCAAAGCACGACACGTGCAGCTTGTACATTTCACTATATGTGGCCATATGTCAAACGCACCTACAGTTATATAGAACAGAAACAGATGATTGCCTTGGTGACCCAGTTACTGTGCTAGAACGTCTAAATTCACAGCAGTATTAGGAGCTACAAAAATTATTTTTCATTACCATTTGGTCAGGTGAACTACGGATGACCGCACGCCATATTGACCAGATAAATGCTTAAAAAAACTTATACTTTTTCCTGAAAGCAGCTGTAATTTGTGCAACGGACTTTTAAAAAAACTGGCTAGAGGACGTAGCCTAGTGTCGTATTTTTTTGCTGAGCGATATGCTATTCGTTGAGCCCGCCAGAGTAAACCTGCTCTTGATAACTCCACCATTTGTCAGGAGCTTTTTTCAGTGCTTCTCCGCCATGTTCTTTTTCGTGTGTGGCAGCAGCGCCACCACACGTCCAACGATCTCTGTGACTGTCGAATTGCTCTTGCTACTTTCTTCAGTATTCAAATTCCCTTTTCCTTGAAGCAGCGTGCCGTGGAGCAGCTGTGACCGACGAGGCACTAGACATTCTGCTCTGCGCGGTGCTTTGCATAGAATCTGAACACTCGCACTGCAAGGACGCGTGATTCATCAAGACGCAAAGTATATTACCGCACCCAATAGGCATATGACGGATGTGTATCGTGAAAGGGACAGAGTACGTAATAAGACGGACCTTTTCAAACCCCCACTTCTAACAATGTGTGACTCTACTTGATAGGACTTCCGTCAACGTTATAAATCCGCAGTGGTAGTACCTTTCTTCTGATGGAACTCAATTGGCGGTCATAACTTGAAATCGTAGCTTCAGCAGTCCCGATTCAATTAGATTTGACTGTAAAGACGCTCATGCGCTGGGCGTTTTCAGTACGCAGTAAAAAAAACTCAGGTAGTCAAAATTCTGAGGAGCGCTGTCCTATGGAGCCTCATCATTCCTTTATTCACTCCCGCTTTCATCCCTTCCGTCACTACGTGCTTGAAGTACACTACCAAAATTGAGACAATTACCGCGCTTTGTCCTCATAACAACTTGCCTTGGTCTTGCCGCCGCATGCCCATTACGTTAATAAATCCAGGATGTTGTCACGCAAACGCACTTTGCATTCGCTAGGCCTACTCGCCAAGAAGGGCTGTCGACTTGAAAGCACAATCACTGCGCATACAAAAATTGCATTGATGACCGTTAATATGTTTTGCCTTATTTATGCGCTAATAATTCACTGTGTACAGTTATACCAAATATTTAAAATTTTAGGTTTTTAAAGCTGTCACTGTCGATCTATACTGCCCAAGGACTCTTGGTGCGTTGGTTTTAATGTCAGTGGAATGAAGAAGATGATACAGTACTACCAACGACGATGAAGCGCTAGCGCCGAGGTGAAGAAGAAGAAGTCCGTAGAAGGCTCGTGCTGGAGAACTGCCGCTTGTGTGCCGGTCCCTCGCCTCGCTGGTTCCCGGACTTCTTGCGCCAGGGTCTTTATCGCTGGTGCTTCAACGTGTCAATAAACCGCTCAACATTTGGTGGAGGTTGCGGCGGTCACCTTTCCCCATCACCGTGGACCTTCGCATCAGGTTTAATACTACCTGCATGAGGGTATCTCATGCATGAGGGTATGAGTGGCTGGTATTGCCACCACCTTTGAAAGAAGTTTGAAAAATAAACTAAATTCGTTCCTCTCCAGCCTCATTAGAATACGGCACAAAGCTAACGCAGCTCACGAGCACGAGTAACGAACCGCAAATTGTTTTTGTATCGAGGACGCGGAAAAGGGATTGAAAGCACACCACGGTCCCGCACAACTGCATAAGCCCTAGCAGAGAGCTGCCCCACGGGCTAAAAAATATCCTGGGTATTTTCAAAATCAGTCGCCACGGCGGATCTTAATTGCTTTTTATATCTTTATATCTCTGTAATTCTTAGGTTAACAAGAGCTATGACTGGCTCGATCAAAATTATGGACAATGTAGCGAGGAAATAGAGTGCGCAAATGGCCGCATTTCATGTAACGGGGAAGCATTGGCGACAAAAAAAAAATGATGTTCATAAATACAATCCTCGCAGAATGAAAAAATCACCGGCTGGGCAATTTGGTTTATGGGAAAGGAAAGCTGCATTTCATCAGTACCACAACACTCTTGATCGAGATAACTTTTTTGTGTTTCCTCTGCGTCTCTCTTGATGCTTCCCAAGTCCTTTCTGCCGCTTGGAACGACATGCAGCAACAGCAGATGATTAATTATTTTCTTCACGAATGCGTCTCTGCTCATAAGATTTGTAGCAGTGATGGAGGATGAGAAGTTTCTAGTCTTCATCTTATCAAATATTTTAAAACGTATGGACTTTACTACCTTTTCCAGCGCCAAAATAAAAGACTTTCCTAATTAGTATGTAATTGTTGATCGACTTTGACAACGCATATCTTTGTATTTTTCACCTAATAATTTTGCGACTTACGCCCGAGTCCACGTTGTCGCACTTCCGTAATCACTTCGACTATAGAAGCTTATTTCAGACATTTAAAATTAGAGGAGCTCTAGCTGCTAGTTTCATATTCCACCAACCAAGTTACCACTTGCAATACAGAAACGTACATGAACTTCGAGTGACAAGCGGCAAGAAAGAGAGTAAATTTTATTCGTAAACAAAGGTGTTTTGGGAGTTTGTGGGGGTGCAGCCTCGTCAGGTGCCCTTGAGCCCTTGGCGTTCGGCGCCCACTGTGGCTCTGCCGACGATGCGGAGTTGGATGTCCAGGTCGGAGCTAAGCAAGACGGCCTCCCAAGCCCACAGCCGGAATGTCCTCAGGGCACTCTAGCAGGATGCGGACAAGGGTGGCCTTGGGGTTACGACACAGCCTGCAGGAGGGGTGTATTCGCCCTTATATAATATTGACTAAATCTACGGGTTTTAGAAGTTGATGGTTTTGAAGAGGGCGGTGGTTTGAAAATACTCACGCGAAGCTCTGTACTATTGTTTATTCATGCCGAAAACTGCCGGCACGACGCTTTATCATTTTCTTTGTGGCTCGAGAAGCGGCAAGATAATTTTCGAGCGATCTCAGCCGCATGCAGCTACTTCTGTACATCGTTCGAGATCGTTGTTGCTGTTTTTGGAGCTTTACTTCGGAGCTTCGTAGCCAGTTTTATAATGAACGTGGCTGAGAGCGGGGCGGTAATTCTGTTCTTCAGCGACCTTCGAGCGCATTTGTGGCGGTCGCAGCTGCCGACTTCTTCAGCTCTTTGTCGGCGTAAAGCAGCCCCATAAAACCTTTCTTTTAGTGACCCCTGAATCAACTCATCTGTTCTCCCCGGCGGCGTCATTACCACGTGAAATGTGCTGGAGGTGCTCTGTACGGCACAACCCTTGCTGAGACAGCCGCAACCGAACACCCCTGAAACCGCAAAACTGACAGAAGAGACTCGAAGCAGGCGCTGTATTTAATCGGCTGGCTCCTGAGCTAGGCACCCTACCGGAGCCCACGCGACAGCAGAAAGGAGCTTCGCGCCAACACAAAGCCACAAACAACCCTTTCATCCTGCAGCAACCGTATGTGCCTCCAAGTTTGAACGGTTGCCCTGGTGAACATCCTGCAGAAAAGCTCGAGCAAATTGAGCGCATTAGGCAGGTGGTAGGATAATGTACTCAAGAATGTGGTTATGAAAACATTTACATGCACTGTGCTTAACGAAAGGGTTGAGATACTACTGCCGTCAAGGATACCAAGGCCTAATGAAACTCAGAGCTTGTACATAGAAGAAATGAAGCGCCTTATCGGGTAAGCCAACCTGAACATGAACGAAGAAAAGGAAGTAAGATTCCTGATGCGAGGCGTGAAAGACCCATTTCAAGCCGGCCTCGTAAGAAATCCGCCCGAAACTTTCAACGAATTCGCACAAGAAGCGTGCACCATCGAAAGGGCCATCGAGGCTCGCACTAGACAGTACAACCATCCGACAGAATTCTGCGCAAGTCACCCAGACTCGACGACGAGCACCAACGACTGACACGAAGTTAACTGAGTCGTAGTCCGGGAGAAACTGCGTCGACTTCTGCCGTCTCCTTCACATCCAGAAGAGTCAACCCTCCTTGATGTGGGGTGCGGGGAAGTTCAGCAGGCGCTTCGAACCCCAACCCGCACGGCAACAGAACAAGAACCAAAGGTGAAGAACTATGCCGCTGTGTTATGTAGCTCGGCTGCGCTGCAAAAGACATCAACCTGCTGTTAACATCTGCTGCTGGGTGCTGTTGCACCCGCCCGCCCCACCTGTGACCGACTGGCATGCCCCTGGCATTCGACGCCTGGAGAACGGTTAAGAATAGCACCTTCTGGTTTAGCTGCTGTGAGGCCTGTCGCGTACTTGGACACTGGTCATACAAGTGCATGGGCCTCTAATTGCTCCTACAGAACATCGCGACCCGGACGACGACAAAGTGAAGTCGCGGACTACTTGCGCCACGCCCAATACTTGCACAACCTTTCGTCAAGGTTGCCGTCACCTACCCCCCCCCCCCTCCCTCCCCTCCTTCCACTTTGTATTGCCAAGCGGCCACTATGTAGTGGGTATACCCAAGGAAGGATGCCTAGTCCACGCAAGCAGAATTAAACAAAGCAACCTCTGGAGGTAAGGCTGCTTCACGACAAAGCATCGAAGACGCACGACCACGCTGCAGCCGCTACGATCACCTCCACGACGAAGCTGTGCAACATCGGGACCATCAGGCATGCCAGCGAAATGACAGCGACGAGCCCCAGCATCAGTCACTACCAGATGAAGCCATGACCACACCGCACGACCAACCAGTTTTCATGGGCACAAGCCACCGACCTTTAGGTGATAACCGATGGTCACACAGTTAACGCCTTATTGGAGATAGCTGCAGTACTTTTTAATCAATGGGCAGTTAGCCCCTTAACACGACAAACTGACGACCACTTGGGATGGAGCACAAATCCGTACCGCGGGAGGCCTCCTTAGTACGCCATCAGGGCTATGTACCGCAGGAGTTAAGCTCAACAGGCATACTTATCCTGCCATTTTAATAATTTTCTAGGATTGCTCATGCGGCTTAATCTTGGGAATGTAGTTCCTGACCGAGTATGAAGCGATGATCTACCTTCGATGTTAGCTCATTATACTCTCACCGGATGAAGCCATGCCTTTCGGAACAATCCTAGGACATGACATTGCCCAGAGCGTCATCGATGAGTAAGTAAGCGTCCCACCTTAGTCAAGCTTCATTGTCACCGTGAGTACCAGGAGTACCAGGAAAACTGAAGACATCTTGGAAGGAAACTCGGAGCTGTATTTAGTTCTTTTTAAGGAGGAGTTGACGCTGCTAGAGGCATCGCTCGTTTTCAAAATGGAGAATCTGAGAAAGTGGTAACAAACTTTAACGAAGAATAGCGACACCTTACCCGAAGAAGTACGACTGCTGTTTCTTGGAGGAATCGCCTAACTTATCGTTTCAGAAGACTGGCCTAACCGAGACCCGAAGAACATCTTTGAAGTGAACCCGGCACTGCCCAAGAACAAATTAAAACTGATCCTCAGTCTTCTTCAAAGTTGTATTGAGTGCTTTTCGGCGTCGTCAAAGGTCCGACAAACACTGATTTTAATGCATCGATTTATAAGCGGCGAACTTACCGCACTCTCCGTCAAAGACCCGACTGTGTCGTCGCGTGAACGTCAATGAATTCAGTTGCAGGTGGGCGAAATGTTACGCGACGACATCGTTGAAGCCGGGTTGCTCGACTGTCTCCGTGAAGAAGGACACTGAGCTTCGTTTCTGTGTCGACTACCATCGTTTGAACAAGATAACGAGGAAGTGCTTCGACGAGCCTGCTGTGCAACGCCAAGTATATCTTTTCGATGGACTGCAAGAGTAGCTTCTGGCAAATTGAAGGCGATGAAAGCGATCAAGAGAAGAGCGCCTTCATCACGCAAGGTTGTCGGTTTAAGTTCAAGGTGACGCAAATTAGAATTTTTTTCCGCTCCGGCGACGTTCAGACAGGCATCGGATACAGTACTGGCAGGTCTCAAGTGGCACATTTGCCGAGTGCACTTAGATGGCGTGCTTTTCTTAGCCTGGAACTTTGATGACCACCTTAAAAGCTTCGAACGGTGCTGGTTGCAGCAAAGTCGTCCGGGATAACCTTGCAAGCAGACAAGTGCCCCTTCGCCGATAACGAGCTACAGTTTCTGGGCGACATCATAAGCAAAGGTGGAGTATCAATCAATCAATCAATCAATCAATCAATCAATCAATCAATCAATCAATCAATCAATCAATCAATCAATCAATCAATCAATCAATCGGTTTTATTTTCACCAGAACAAAATATACATGGCGAAAAAGGGGGGTAGGAGAAAATGCTGCACGATAGCAGCTTGACAAAGCTCCAATCACCCTGGCAACAATGACAGTACTGTAACAGTTTAATTACTGTTCATTTTACAAGGAAAAGATAATAATCACATGGTCCGACCCGCCGCAACTGTTGCTATCGCATAGTTCCTGTAGCCGGATGACAAGAACGTTGTGCGCATATTCCTCGCACTGTACGTATAATACCGACGATTTGTCAAAAATTATTCAGGCACTGGAGAACCTTGAGCAAAAAGCAGGTCCTACAACAATATGGTGTACTGAATCATATAACACTTCGGGAAATGTTCAGCTATCAAAAATTATTCATGTGCTACTACTTCGATATCGTCGTATTTGTGCGATGTGTCATGAAAGTAAGTGCCCACTACCGTGGACAAAAGCATCAAAGCCCTCTTAAGTTCCAACCAGTAGCACTCTGCGTGGGGGCGCCGCCTGACAGAGCACTTCTGGTGTCTTCATGCGCCCGAAGCGTCGGTCTCGACATCGCAAGTGCTTTTTCAGGTGCCCCCCTGTGCTGAGCGGTGCAGTTAGGAACTTGAAGGGAAGTATTTTCGCCCAGAATGGCACGTGTTCAATTATGCTAGTCAGAAAACTTGTTTTTTGCGGCAGCACCAGCAAAATCCATACTGTCTGATACTAGGACAAAGTTCCAACAAAAGTGAGACTGAGCCAATGTCTGACCTTACAAAGGCGCTTCCTTCTGCCAGCAAGTGACAGTCCCCATTGAGCCAGAAGTTTCCAGGATATTGCAACGACAAAAGGGTACAGAAAGTTGGAGTCAGTAATGCTGCTAGACTTTTTGTGCAGAGAGGCAACTGCCAAATCTTCCTTACACTAAAATCAGCAACGACCAAACTATAAATAACAGCATCTACTCTGGCACCTTCAGGAATAAAGCAAAATAAGCAACAGCTGCAAAAAACCATTCTCGGGGAAGTTGACAGATGAAAGATTACTGCGCGCTACGTTTAGAATCGTTTCCAATCGACTTTGCCCACGTTTGATTTACTGCCCTCGCAGGCTTCGAGTCAGTGAGCATGTACAGATCAATAGAGAGCTTTCACTTCACACTGAATAAGCGCACTCTTGAATGCCTTACAAACCTGGAAAGCCGTGTCCTTCCTAAGTTTTCAACTTTTGTTTTTGTATCTTTCTGCTTACCGTCATGCTTTTGCCCTTTTTAAGAACAAGTTCTCAGGCAATCTTTCGCTGGGCAGGCGCTAGAGCAATCTTCCACTGAAAACCTAGGAGTCCACGGCAGCTTATATACAAGCGAGCTATAGTTTTCTGCTTTGTTTTTGACTATTATCTTTCCTGAACATGCAATGACATAATAAAAAAATGAAATATTGCTTCAGTGAACAGCTTAAAATCTTCAAGAGATACTTCTGCGGAAAATATTTGCAGGTTTTTTTACTTCTCATTTTTCTGTGCCCTTTTTAATCAGTCACAACGCCTGAACCTTCCTGCACTGGAATTTCCATCTTGTGTGTTTCTCAGTGATAAGTTTCTGCTGAAAAAGTGAATATCATCTAACTGCATACTTCCAGTTAGCGAAGATTCAGCGATCGTTCCCTGTGTGTTTTTTTGCCAGCTCTTCGTCCTTCTTGAAAATACCTGAACGCCTGATACTTTGTCAGCTGACACTGACATGCTGTGTTGTTCGTACATCTACCTTTCAGTTGCGAAGTCGCAAATGAGGTAG